>NW_015505358.1:416313-436343 GCF_001515645.1 Sinocyclocheilus grahami | reverse complement strand
AGTCTTCAGTGTCACATGATCCTTCAGAAATCATTCTAATATGCTGATTTGCTGCTCAAGAAACATTCATATTATTATCAGTGTTGAAAACAGTTGTACTGATTAATATTTTTGTGCAAAACGTGATAATTTTTTTCTTGGTTTTTAATGAAGTTCAAAAGAACAGCATTTATTTGAAATAGAACTCCTTTGTGACATTATATATGTCACTTTTGATCAATTTAATACACCCTTGCTGAATAAAAGTATTAATTTCTTTTACCATTAATTATATTTTAAACTATTGAATATAGGCGTCTTTTCTAAATGCAATAAACCCTGAGAGACATTACAGTGATTTGATCATTTTTAGGGGGGTTTACCACAATTACCATCCTTTAACTATGGTAAAATCACTGTATGTGGTCTTTTGTCGCTTATTGTTTTATTTCACAATAGCTTTGACTGTGGCTCATCCACAAGAATCTGTTTTATAATAAGTTTTCCTTCATCAATGTAGTCGAAATTGTGAACAATGACACAAAAATAACTAAATTGACTCGTGCATTACATGTATTAACATGCCAATGGTGGCGATTCAGATGATATCTCATCCAGTGCACAATGGAAGGAAGGAAAAAGAGAAATGAAGAATAAAGAGGTCAACAGGATCAATTTAATACACCCTTGCTGAATAAAAGTATTAATTTCTTTTACCATTAATTATATGTTAAACTATTGAATATAGGCGTCTTTTCTAAATGCAATAAACCCTGAGAGACATTACAGTGATTTGATCATTTTTAGGGGGGTTTACCACAATTACCATCCTTTAACTATGGTAAAATCACTGTATGTGGTCTTTTGTCGCTTATTGTTTTATTTCACAATAGCTTTGACTGTGGCTCATCCACAAGAATCTGTTTTATAATAAGTTTTCCTTCATCAATGTAGTCGAAATTGTGAACAATGACACAAAAATAACTAAATTGACTCGTGCATTACATGTATTAACATGCCAATGGTGGCGATTCAGATGATATCTCATCCAGTGCACAATGGAAGGAAGGAAAAAGAGAAATGAAGAATAAAGAGGTCAACAGGAAATGCATGCATCATCTCCAATGTCCCGATGACCGGATGCATTTCATTGTTGAGTAACTTTCAGGCCTGCCGTGTCTCATTCATGTAAATCCAGGAACTCTAAATATCTCATTTCTCGTTGTCAGACCAGCTCTAATGGAATCTTAAACATTTGCGACTAGAAAGTCCCTTAATCGTGTTCTTGGATCAAGCACAGTTTGCAAAGATTGGATGAGAAATGCTGAAAATGCAACAACACACACGTACCTCCTCTCGACCTCAGGTGTGGACACGGCGCTAGACAGACCCAGTGACTCCTGGGAGGAAAAATTAAGACATTTTAGACTCTTAACAACAAATTCAGACTGAGATAGTGTTTGAACAAAGAGTAAAGATGACACTATTAGTGTCACTTTCCCATAAAAGCACAACTTCCTGGACGGATCATTCCCTCCGCTGACCGTGATTCATTACCCACCTGGATTTCCAACCGCAGCTGAAGGGATGTTGTTGATTCAGCCTTTCCCTGAGAAACAAAGTCATACAGAAATTTAAACAAAGCCCTCAATGACAAACTGCTCATTCCTTATTCTCTGATAACCCTTATCTAGTCGAACCAAATGACACATCTAACCATCATTTTCATTGTGACGCAATATTTCACAGAGGGAAAAAAAATCAGGATTTCCGGGCTTTTTGAAATGCTAGACTACTTGAAAAATTTCTGGTCAGGTTTTTTTTTTTTTTTTTTGTAAAATGCAACACTTTTATTCAGCAATGATGCATTAAATTCATTAAAAGTGACAGTAACGACATTTATAATGTTAAAAAACATTTTTTGAACATTCTATTCATTAAAAAAGTCCAGAAAAAAATACTGCATCATGGTTTCCACAAAAATATGAATTGCACTGTTTTCAACATTGATAATAATAAGTGTTTGTTGAGCAGCAAATCAGCATATTAGAATGATTCCTGAAGGATCATGTGACACTGAAGATTCAGCTTTGCATCAGAGGAATTAAAAATATGTTTAAATAAAAACACTTAATTGAAATTGTAATAATATTCCACGATATTACTGTTTTTTTCTGTATTTTGGTGAGCAGAAGAGACATCTTTCAAAAACATTGCAAAACCTTACCAACCTCAACAGTAATGGACTTTACTGAAAAAAAAGAAAAGCAAAATATGCTTTAAATAGAGTCTCATGTAAGCATTTTACCGTCTCTGCTTCTTGAGTGACTCTGCGTTTGCGTAACTCCTCCATTCTGTCACACACTTCGCTGTAGGATGTGTTGTAATACTCTGAATACTCTTGGGCCAGATCCTCGATGTTACCCAGAGAGCCATCCTACAACACACACAAACAATACAACCATTATCTGCAGTCTGAAAACAGCAGTGAGGAGAAAACCGCCTCTATAATCTTGCAGAATTGTGATGTATATCCAGTTCTCAGACTAAGCAACAGTCAAAAGAGCAGGGTTGGGCCTTTGAAAGCTGCTTCAGATAGACTCTGAGCCTTATCAGCCTCCATGGTGGTGGTTATGGTGTGTATTGGCCTAAAAGCCAATATTCCAGGTCAGAAGAAATCAACTTTCCCTCAGCATGTCTTCCTGGTATTCCTGGTACTCTCTCGTTTACTCACTGGAGACCCAGAGGGCAAAGCATCATCTCAAGATCTGCAAGCTCATCTCCTATATTTTTTCCTATATTTCCCTCAAATATTTTTAGCACACTGAAGTTTTAGTCAACTATGTCACCCATATAAGCATGGCACACTATACACTTTGCTGGCGATGAGAAAGGTTTGGGATGCAGGAAGAAACTCTTTTAAAGCAGACAAATAAATAACTACATTAAATGATGTGACTTCTAGAACAAAGTCCCTCAGTTGACCTCAGTTGAAATGCTGGTCAAATGACCCACGGCACTGAAAAAACACTTGACATTAAAACAATGACATTTAAAAGGCTACTGGGTCTCATTTTTACATTATTCAAGTGAATTGTCATCAGATATCAAGTATCACATCCCCAGGCTTAATATTAAATAACAACAATATCAAATGTGACATTAAACACAAAGTAAATCCATATGCTTTCACTAAATATGATTTAAAAACAACAAATATGCTGAAGATGTAGGATGCATGCTAAAGAGAACTTAAATAGATAAATAAATACACACTAAACATCCACATTATAATACTAATAATCACAAGAATAATCTTAAAAATAACAATATTAAATATTAATAATAATTAACAAAACAAAACAAAACAAAACAAAACAAAACAAAACAAAACAAAACAAAACAAAACAAAACAAAACAAAACACTTTCTGGAAGACACTAAAAATAAAAATTCACAAACTTACCAAGATATTCATCAGGTCTGCCCATACACGCGAAAAACGGTCTGGTGAGCTCAAATCCTCACAAATTTCTTGATCAGCCTTTGTTTCATTATCCATAGTCAAAGTTATAATATACTGCTCCAAATATAAAACTGAGATTTAAAGGCACAACCTCACAGACAGCGAGAAAGACAGCAAGAGCCAAATGCTCTTCATCCTGTCTTCAGATGGTAAAAACATAATGCACCACTCATGGCTAAATTATTAAAGAGAAATGCACAAATCTGGAAAGTCTTCTGGCTTTAACACTCCTGCTGTCCAACAATCAGATGACCAAATATAAATCAGAGCCAACTGGAATCAAACAGCACGAGATCCACCACTGAAATATACAGCAGTCAATGAAACGCATTAAAAACAGAACAGAGCAGAGCTGAGAAATGAGAATAACTTGTTGAGTCCTTTTAGAAAAGCTTTTAACTGGCTTTTATTCTCCTGCATGAGTGCGGGATCCCAGTCAGTCTGAGTCTGAGCGCACCTGCGTGTTGATGGCTGATGTTCACAGACACTGAGCAGCTCATTGAGGGTGATTAATATTCACAGACTGAGCTGCGCTGTGCTGGAGGAAGTGACACTTCCAAAGACTGACTTGGCTCAGATTTACACACATCAATGAGCCTCAGAGACGGCCATTCAACAGCCAGACAGCCTCGGAAGACAGCAACAAGGAGATTCATTATAAAAACAAACACAACAACCAAAATAAGACGAGCATGAGATGAGTTTAACTGATAAATAGGTCTATATGTTATGTATAAAGTCATTAATTAGCACTGCTTGCAGCAGCAGTATTATTATCGTTCATATTATTAACGATTTGAATGAATAATGAGTTATTTGACAAACGGCTTACAGTAGCTTTATTCATGCAGTTTGTTGTTTGTTGAAAAGATGTATGCAGTTACTACTCTATGTGACCAGACTTTTGATTTTCACTTGACTTTACCACTTTGCATCACTCAGAATACCCTAACAACACCCTAGTAACCACTTAGAGCACCCTAGCAACCACATAGCAATGCACTATTAAGGACTCTGAACACCTTAAGCAATGTGCTAAAAAGCATTTAGATCACCTTAGCAACTGCTTAGGTAACCATCCACAACATCGGTTGGCAAACACCACTTGGATTTTATTATCAGTGATATACTATTATAGATTTTATTAATATTTTGAATTAGTTTTTACTTCTATATTTTCTGTCTTTTAATTTAATTTCACTTAATTAGTAATTTTGTTGTATGTTTTTGTCATTTTCGTTAGATAAAAAAAAAAAAAAAACATGTCTATATACTTAAGATTAATTTCATTTTTAGTTTTAGTTATTGTAGTACTTCAAGTTAAAATAAAATGAAAATTAGAAATGTTGCCTTGGCGACCAGCTGAAATAAAATACGTTTTTAAATATTGTATTTTAATTGACGTTTATTTGATAAAATCGGATCCTCTGCAGTGAATGGGTGCCGTCATGTTTATAAGAAACAAATCCATCAATTAAGACATTTGAACTAATCCATAATAACGCTTCCTCCACTGAAAAGTCCATCTCCTGTTGTCATCAAAATCCACCTACATATTTGTTTAGAGCTGTTTTGGCATGTGAACGGTGCTTGATCTGTGCAGATTTCTCTCCTGATTCAGACAAGATTACTTTTTCACTGGAGAAAGCAATATTATGGATAGAGGACTCATATTTGAAGTTAAAACCATCTTAATGATGAATTTGTTTCTTTCAAACACAGCTTTTCGCTTCACAAGACATTAACTGATGGACTGGAGTGGTGTGGATTATTGAGATGTTTTTATCAGCTGTTTGGACTCTCATTCTGACGGCACCCATTCATTGCAGAGTACATTTTCAAAAAAATCTTCATGTTCAGAAGAAATATTCATTTAAACAATGTACAATTGTAGTGGAAAGGAAAATGTGCATTTACTGGATGGTAAGAACTTGCTAAACATAAACAAGCCCCCTAAGAAACATGTTTAATAAAGTCAAGTGAACCTTGAACTAGCCTAATTTCACAATGCTTCCTTAATACTAATTAGTCAGCTAGTCAGGCAAACCAGCCACTAGTCAGTTTTGAAAATATGACGCACACAGGGTGCGAACTACAGGGAGCTCGGCTCCCCTTAATAAGACATGGGCTCCCATGAAAACGTGATTTGTGAAATTTTGGGGGGTCTCAAAAAATACTGACAATGTATTATTTTGACGTGCATCGTGGATTATTATGTGTAAAATTGCAAAAATATCATTCATTCATGCATGACGGCGATTTAAACCTAATTCACTTCAATAAAGATAACTATACATGCTATTCTTGTCATGAGCATCACGCGCAAGCAGTGCAACCCCCCCATTATAAAAAAAAAAAGTGGGCTCCCCAAAGTCCACGGTGTAGTTCGAACACTGGACGCACATATCTAGTGTTCAGCACTGTTCAGATGGTTTAACACACTCATTCTGCTCAGTTATAGTCATACTGGGGTTTGTTTCTGTATTCTCACAGACACGATCTAAAAGTAGAGTGACCACTGTGAAACTCTGACACACTGTTTGTATTTCTTTTCCCACAGTCCTCAGCAAATGTATGGAAAAACATGGGAGATCTCTTTTCAAATAATCAAGCATGTCTTGGGTTAAAAAGCTAAACTGCAATTTGCTAAAAATGGCTCAAACGCAGTGTCGTCTTCAAGAAAATGCTGTAATTTCATATCGACGAATGCAGAGAAGATCTGAGGCACAAAATAGATTGTTATACTCGATTGTTATATATGAGACGCTTCCTTCATCTAGCTGAAAACATGCGCATTCCTCCAGCGCGAGAGGCACAGGGGTCTCGTGGTCGCGCTCTCTGTGACTAGCTTGACTGTCCTCGAAGAGAGAACCATTCATTTATTAAGTGACATGCCCTCCAGTCAAAGCTGCGCGAAATCTGGCCACTTTTCATCAGTTAAGAAAGCCAGCGATGCTAAAGAGAAAAGGCTGGTCTGAGCTGCCCAACACAGCCAGCCTGTGATAAACACTTTATTATGGTGCAGTCACATGATCTGCCCGCTGTCTCTTGTGTGCAGCCTGAGATGATATGAGACGCTTCCTTCATCTAGCTGAAAACATGCGCATTCCTCCAGCGCGAGAGGCACAGGGGTCTCGTGGTCGCGCTCTCTGTGACTAGCTTGACTGTCCTCGAAGAGAGAACCATTCATTTATTAAGTGACATGCCCTCCAGTCAAAGCTGCGCGAAATCTGGCCACTTTTCATCAGTTAAGAAAGCCAGCGATGCTAAAGAGAAAAGGCTGGTCTGAGCTGCCCAACACAGCCAGCCTGTGATAAACACTTTATTATGGTGCAGTCACATGATCTGCCCGCTGTCTCTTGTGTGCAGCCCTTTCATTGCATGCAAAGAGCAATTTTCAAGCCATTAAAAAGAGCTATGAAGTATTCATGCACATGTATGTGTGCATGAATTGATCGTAACCGCATATGAATTATGCATGGAAATCAATTCTAAACTGTCAGAGAGAACTCTCACAAAGCTTATGATCATATGCAGGTCACATTTTTTCACCCCAAAATTAAAAAAAAAAAAAAGAAAGAAAAAGACAGACAGATAGATTTTTCTAATTTAATTTATATTTATTTATATAGGTTAATGTATTTATTTACTATTTTATATTTATTTAATTGTATATATTATATATAAATAAATACAATTATATATACATTGTACATATATTATATTATATATATAATTAAGTACAAATGATATATATAATAGTAAATATAAATTTGAAATATAATATAAATTAGAAACAAATATAAATCACACACACATTTATTTATTAAAATTAAAGTTGACACTCTTATATAATTTACTATTAAGAAGAACTTATGTTAATCATCAAGAAATGAATTCCTTGCACATTACATAAATGCAAATCTGAACATAAAATCACCGGCTAGTGCAATTAATTCATTCAAACCTTACATCAAACATCTCAACCCACCACCGGGACATGAGCATGACATTTTAGTTAACGGGGTTTTAAATGAGGTACAATGTCACACCACTCGAGGGTCTCAGCATGTGTCGGGATGACGGTCCCGGCTGAGCAGCAGCTCATTTATCTTCTCCTCTCTGTGGAGCCGGTCAAACGGGAGCCGACTGCACCTCCTCATTAACCAGGGATCCTGTGCTTGATGAATGGGATGACGGGGAATATCACACCAGCCATAATGGCTCTAATTCCCCGGGTTATCTGACTGCAGGACTGTAAGAGTAGCCCAGGGTCAAGCCACATTCACCTCAATTAGTTTTCAACAGCTCCTGGGAGACGATATCTCTGAGGGGAATGTGGCTGTCGCATTAATTACATTTCATACGGACCTGCTGCCAACCTCAGACTTCAGCTACACGAGGATAGCTATTTTAAGACAACCCAGGTGAACAGGGTAAAAAATGTAACTAATAGATATCACCATACAGTACTTTCCCAGTTGATTGATTAAATTAACAATTGCAAAAAAAAATTGAATTACAAGTTTTCTGAAATGTTATGTTTAAATATGGAAATTAGGCATGATCTAATCCAATATGCACTTATTTGCAAATATTTTCAGAACAAAAATTTGAAGACTGGATAAGGCCAGGTTCAGTGGATATTGTTGATTATAGCTGTCAACAGTGAGGAAAAATACATTTTCACCCTGTTTTTATGAATAAAACGTTCTGTATTTAATTATGTATCAGGTGAATGATACATAATTAAACCTCTTTGTAAAAACCTTCAGAATACAGGAACAAAACTGTAAAGTTTGTTGCAAGTGCTGCTGAAGCAGAGAAAAAAAAAACTCATTTTGACAAAAACAGTCTATAAAGTATTGTAATTGGAATAAAATAAACACTTAAAGGTGTGTTTTGGATGTCTTCTTTTCCATTATAGTCTGAAGCAACATGCTATGAGAAGTCAAATAACCCAAAATCTAATTAATTAAAAATGTTTTTGTCTGAAACATAAGGGATTACATTAAAGGTTTCAAAACCGGATTTTTAATCTAAACTGGACTATTGCCATCATAGATGATAGACTGTTTTAGCATGGTGCTACGTAGTTGCTAGGACATTACTGTTTCTTATTTATATTTATTTTGTCCTGGTTTATGATCAAATGAGGGAATTCCACAGACGTACACAGAAGTCATATCTATAGACCAGAATTTCACATAGACTTAAATGTGGACTTTCAGTGAGAAACTACACACTGTAAAAAAATGATTGTGATTTTAACAGTAAAAGACTGTAAAAATGCTACAGTAAAAACCTGTTAACTGGTTAACAGTAAGTTTCCATACTATATTCAGTAAATACATTTAATTACATTTAATGTAATTTTACAGTAAAATACTGTTAAAAATGTTTTTTGGAAGTGAAAAAGAAAAATTCATTGTATAATTTACAGTAGCAAACTGTAAATTGACACTCCCAGCATTCCTTGCATGACACTTCATATTTGATGTTTTTTTTGTTGAAATAACGTTTTTTCTTAGTTTTTTTTCTTATCAGTTGTGTACGTTAGGGTTTAATCTTACATCTAATGTTGTTAAATTAATGTTTATTGCATTATTTCAGAATCATGTGTGTCACCGTGATGGGGTTTAGTGTTAGTGTGAATGACACTGTGCACCTTCTCTATATAAGTATTGCCCTCCTCAGCTTGAAGAAAAGCTGTGTGTGATGAGCGTTGGTTCATCTTGTGACTTTCTCATCACCACCAGTTTTTGGTGGTTATCAGTGCATTACAATGGTTCAAAACAGATATTAGTACTTCAATATTTTGGTTTATTAACATTACATCAGTTATGAAATACGGTATTTTATTGTGAATTAAAGTTAAGTCTGTAAAACCTAAAATGTTGCTACCATATTTTTTACGGTGAAGGTCTGGCAACCACAGCTGCCGGTATTTTACCGTAAATGTCACAGATTTTTTTTTTACAGTGAACCTTAGCAACCACAAAGAACACCCCAGCAACCACATAGCAACACCAGAGTACTATTCAGAACACCCAAGCTTGGCAGCAACTTTTGCAAGTATGATTTTCTTTATGATTTTGTTCAAAATCCATTTGCAAATGTTCCTGTCACAAATTCTTAGTTAAAGCGCACTCTATTCCTCCTCCGATTCATTTTGAAGGAAACCAGAGATCCTGATATACACGACAGGGTCTCGTCACCAAATATCAACTTAAGTGCTTAAACCACATCAGTAGCTAACCTACATTTGCACACACACATGCTCCATAAAGCAGGCGGGACACGTTCTGGCACCGGGAAACAGGAAATGACACAAGCAGGATACATTTCAGCTGCATCACTGTCATTGATTAGCCCACGCACAAATGTGTCTTAAAAAGTTTAGAAACGATGTTCTGCAGCTGGAGACCTTTGCAAGCGTGTGAGGAATTCTTGGTTTGCTCTTGCTCTGCCTGCGGGATCCATGAGCGTGCTGAAACGTTTAAACCAGAGAGGTTCTTTAATCAAGTACATATGCTCTGATCTGTTCCTCAGCCACTTCTTGTCTTTAGTTCAACGCACATCCTTCATTTCATCATGTTAAAGCACATCATTCATTTGCTCCTTCTAAGTTGAGATTCTCATGATCACATTCTAAAATGCGCACAAATACAATATTTAATTTACTGAAATCTGCGTGAATTAAAGGCAGTGAAACAAAAACATTAATCAAATGAAGGAAAGGAAGGATGAAGAATTTTTTATTCCTATTTCATCATGTTCAAACAGACATTTCAGTTTTTCATGAGAGAAATTAACTAACAATGTGTTGACTATGGAAGGTCAGTGGCCAAACTTTCTATTTACAGCACAAAAAAACTCATATTTTGTGATCTTGTCTTACAAGTTGGACGTTCACACAGTAAGTGGAGTTTAGGATCTGAGCAAGAACAACCAAATGAATGACATCTCCTAAATCATAATCAAAGCCAGACAAGCTTGAACTTCCAGATTAAACAGAGCAGAACGGGGCTAGTTGTCACATGGGATGCTCTCAGAAAGTCTATAGTTTATTTTTTTTGTTTACCCGTCAAGATGGGGCAAAGTTATCTTATATTTTAAATGTTATAAATGTGTCAGTGCTGAAGATAAACAGATGCAAGAAGGAAAAGATCGTTGAAAAATATTCAGTATCCAAAGAAAAAAGACCAACGGGAATTCAGTATCCAACTACATGTGAGAAAGAAGACCAATAGGAATTCTGTATGCAAATACTGAACATTCTAATGCAAGTTAATACGAGGTTTTCAAACTTTACTTTTTTTTACTATTTCTTAAAATAATACCCCCCAAACAAGACACAATCTAAAACTGTAATTATCTATAAAATAATCTATAAATGCCATTAAAAAGCTTAGGCAGAAAAATTGTTTAACAATGTTAACGATTTAAAACAAACTAACCTGAAAGTTTGAGCAGCATCAATGAAGAGATCTTAAAAAGCATTGACAACACATTCATATTCACACATTCAGGTCTGTTAACTAATTTAAAGCAATCATGAAAGTTCCATTGGAGAACAAAGCCAAACCCCCATTGAAAAGTCACACTCACCACTGATTTAGAGTCTAACATGCGGCTCCTCAGTCCTCGACATGCATGTCTGAAGCACCGTTTGACTGCTTAAACTTTCGCTGGCCACTCAGAGAACAAAACATGCTGCTCTGACGGAGGACTGACCCCCACACATCCATCACGCAGGCGGCCAGCCAGCGGTGAGAGCAAATGACATGAAATATACCGCAGGGTGGAGCTCTCCCTCTCTCTCTCCAGCTGTGGGACAGTCAGAGCAGATACTGCCACCACAGTTATGTATATATATATATATATATATATATATATATATAAAATAGAGTATGGCATGCATAACATAGCATAACAACATAATATAATAAAAAGAAAAATATGACTTGCATAATATAATAATAAAATATTTATCTTATTTATGCAAAAAGAATTTCCTGTTTCTTTTTTATTTGAGAGCAAAATATGATGCATAATAATATAATATATTTTTGCCACAATATAACTACTACTACTAATTGTTTGGTGAACAACTTAAGCTCACAAAGACTCATCAACAGAATTCATCTGAACAAACAGAGCTGTAAACACCAGCAGATGGCAGCAGACAGCAAGACTTTCATGTCTCTGTGAATCAGAAGAGGTTTGACTGCTGGACTGACATCAGTGTTCAGACTATATAACTTCTGAAAACCTGTACAAAAACCACTAATGCCATGGTATATATTCACAGTACCAGTCCAAATCATGTGCCTCATTGATTAAAGGTGTGATGTTACTTTAGAAGCAATTTCACCTGGTGAACAATTAAGTATGAAATAGGAAAAAATCCTATAGACTCAAAGAGGGAATATTCGTATTAACAGTAGTAACCAATACCACTAAATCCTTCAAAGCAAATCTTGAAATAAATCAATGAAGTAAAACTCACATGGACTGTGCTTAAACACCAACATTGTCAAATGGCTGCAGTGATACCTTTCAGTAATTATAATGAGAGTGATCTAGTTTTGTTGTAGCATGCCGTTGTCTCTCAAACACTCACAGATACTACATTCACAAACTCACATTCATTTACACAGCACTATTGATCTGTGAGACTGTAAGAGGAAGTGGCTGGGAGTCTGTTTGTGGTTCTGGACATCATTAGATCAGTGGCAGATGGCCGGTCGGGGATCTGCATCACGTCTGTGTGTATTTGTGGACGGCGGGGCACATGCCAGAGGGCGCAGTGATAGCAGTGCCAGTGCCAGAAAGGGCATTTTTGCGCACCAGTGCACCGGCAGAGAAACTGAGCCTGTCTGTCCGCGTCTCTTCTCTGGATTTCACATCACACTGTTTGTCTGAACTCACTCTATACTGTACTCTAGACCACTAAGAGGCCACTTCTGAAATATATACACTTCTGATTTCCATGCAGACATAACCTAATGTTCACAAGTCAGACCATTTGTAGAAATTAAGCTGCAAAAACTGGTTGTTCAGAAATCGCCACGAGCACATGCCCAGTGCTATTTTAGTATTATTAAGACACTATTATAGTTTTAATTATTTTAAATTAGTTATTAGTTTTACATTTTCATTTTAGTAAAAGTTTTAGTAATTTTGTTAAAGGGGTCATAGGATGCTACATACACTTTTACAAGTTGTTTGAACTGAAATGTGTGTTGGCAGTGTGTGTACACAACCACCCTATAATGATATATTATCCACCCCTTTCTCAAATCGAGCCGATCTCAGTCTGTGTGATGTCACACAGACAGGCCCCTCCCACGATAGTTTGATTGACAGTAGTGTTTCAGCACAGACTGGACTGGTGTCTTACCTCAGACCCGCCCTGAGTGAGCTGTCATCAGTCCGCCATTGTTTCACCGCCGGAGCATATGTACATGTATGTATATATATATCATTTTCTATGCCATTAAAGTGAAATAAATGAACAAATATAGGAGCCTGATAAAAATTATAATTTTAGAAGAAAATTTCAGATGGCATTTAGAGGCTCATTTTCTATGCCATTAAAGTGAAATAAATGAACAAATATAGGAGCCTGATCAAAATTATAATTTTAGAAGAAAATTTCAGATGGCATTTAGAGGCTTTTGCATCTGAACTCTTCATATATACTGTATATTTGCCCTTACAAGTCAAACAGCCTGTTTAATTGTCCAAGATTCAGATAGCGTTTACAACTTTTTTGGCACAAGAAACCTCGTCTAACATTATAAGTGGAGAATCCAAGAATCTGGCCCCTTTAGTGAGAGTTACAGAATCACACAGCTCTCGCAACAGAGTGATTCACATCAGGGCTTGACTTTCTGTTTGTTGTTTGTTCCAGTCATCCAGTCAAGCGAGAACACATGTGACTCATGGCCATAACAGCAATCAGTCAAAATCTAGCGTAATGCTTCCAGACACTGGATATCTGGCTCTCTTGGGGTCGTAACCGTCCCGTGTTGCTCATGTTGTGTGATTGTGAACTCAGCATGACCCTCTGTGTCTGAATAGCCAAAAGCACATCCAACGGGCCGCAGCTGTGCACAGAAAATTCATTCTTCATTCAGCTTATTTATTTAGTTTTGCATTACGTGGCTTTAATTCTGCCCTCTTAAAAAAATCAAGGATGATTCAGAGGTTTGCCAGATGTTTTGACGCTCCAGCATCTCACACAATTATACTAATCAACATTTATGTGCCAATTACATCCACTAATTATAATTTATGAACCCATTGTGTGAGTGCACTGCATTTTACGAATGCATCTTCATGTTATTTTGTTGCTGATTATGGTTTAAAGCAAATCACTCACCATATAAATATCAGCAATATAAGTGATACAGCATCTACACCCCATTTTACTTTCATAATGTGACATATTTAAAACAGTATATTGAGTAGTGAAAAAAGTTGTGAGACTTGATTCCCTATAAACATTAAAGGAATAGTTCACCCAAAAATGAAAATTAGCTGAAAATATACTCAGGCCATCCAAGATGTAAATGAGTTTGTTCCTTTATGGGAACAGATTTGGAGAAATTTAGCATTACATCACGAATGGATCCTCTGCAGTGAATGGGTGCCGTCAGAATGAGAGTCCAAACAGCTGATAAAAACATCACAATAATCCACACCACTCCAGTCCATCAATTAATGTGAAGCGAAAAGCTGCATGTTTGTAAGAAACAATTCCATCATTAAGGCATTTCAACTTTAAACCGTTGCTTCTGGCCCAAAATAAGAGTCCACAATTCATAATAACACTTCCTTTAGTGAAAAAGTCCATCTCCTGTTGTCATCGCACATCAAAATCCACTGATATATTTATTTAGAGCGGTTTTGGTTTGTGAACGGTGCTTGATCTGTACATATTTCTCTCCTAATTCAGACGAGATGTCTTTCCACTGGAGGAAGCAATATTATGAATAGATGACTCATATTATTTTAGCCAAAAGCAATGGTTTGAAGTTAAAAATGTCTTAAGGAAGGATTAGTTTCTTACAAACACTCAGCTTTTTTTTTTTATTGTGATGTTTTTATCAGCTGTTTGGACTCTCATTAAAAAATGTCTTAAGGAAGGATTAGTTTCTTACAAACACTCAGCTTTTTTTTTTTTATTGTGATGTTTTTATCAGCTGTTTGGACTCTCATTCTGACGGCACCCACTCACTGCAGAGGATCCACTGGTGAGCAAGTGATGCAGTGCTACATTTCTCTAAATCTATTCCCATAAGGAAACAAACTCATCTTGGATGGCCTGAGGATGAGTACAATTTCAGCACATTTTCAATTTTGGGTTAACTGTTAAATAACTGCGGTAACTCTTTCAGAAAGCATCACCAAAAACAATGACAGGAAAGTCATTACAGAGGCAGAGAATTTTGACAAAATATTATGAAAACATCCCTTTTGTCACTTTAGAATAACATCAACCATGCACAATAGAATCAGAAACTTACATTAAGAACAGAAATAACATAATTTCACATTGACATTAATAGTGACAAATGAAAGAAGCATGACACTCCCAGTGGACAGATCTTCTACAGTATATAAACTGAGCAGACTGTAAATGCGCCGAGCTCTGTGTTTAAGACACTGCATCTGTTTTGACTGTGACGACCTCCCGGGCAGCAGGGTGGTGTCTGTGTGGCCCGTCTAACGAGGACAGAAAGCTAAGTGAATTTTGACAGGTCTCTGGAGACACACAGGGTTAAACAGAAGCGCCTCTTTGTAGCCAGCTGTCAGTCACCCATGCGTTCCTGTCACACGATAAACCCAAACACTGCCAAACAAAAACACTTCAACCATCTCCCATAATACTATGCTTGTGTTTGCATATGGAATAACATCCATCAGATATAATGCAATATGGTCTTTAAACCTGGTGTGACGACCTCCCGGGCAGCAGGGTGGTGTCTGTGTGGCCCGTCTAACGAGGACAGAAAGCTAAGTGAATTTTGACAGGTCTCTGGAGACACACAGGGTTAAACAGAAGCGCCTCTTTGTAGCCAGCTGTCAGTCACCCATGCGTTCCTGTCACACGATAAACCCAAACACTGCCAAACAAAAACACTTAAACCATCTCCCATAATACTATGCTTGTGTTTGCATATGGAATAACATCCATCAGATATAATGCAATATGGTCTTTAAACCTGAAAACAAAAGGAATATCTTGGAGCAATATCAATATAAGACAGGCTGCTACGCAGATCACCAACATGAAACTAAATTTATACTAGAGGTTGCCAGTGTATCGCTATGTAATTGCTAAGGTGTTCAGAGTGGATTTTACAGTTACTTTGCAGTTGCTACGGTTTTCAGAATGTTTTTGTAGTTTCTAGGGTTTTCAGAATGTTTATGTGGTTGCTAGGGTGTTCAGAATGTTTATGTGGTTGCTAGGGTGTTCAGAATGATTTGCACACAACTATGCAGTTGCTGCGGTATTCAGAGGGAATTTTACTGTAACTATGCAGTTGCTAAGGTGTTCTAAATTGTTTGCACTGTATGTGGTTGCTAGGCTGTTCAATGTGTTTTTTTATTTTTTACTGTAACTGTGGTATCTAGGATGCCCTGACTGCTTTGCATTATATGTGGTTGCTAGGGGGTTCAAATGTTTTGGACTGTAACTATGGAGTTGCTATAGTGTTCTGAGTAGTTTTACTGTAGGGACTTTTACCGTAACCATGCAGTTGCTAGGGTGTTCTAAAAGGTTTGCACTGCAACCAATTGCTTGGGTGTTTTTTTTTTACTGTAATTCTGCGGTTGCTGTGGCATTCAGATTGTTTTAACTGTAACTATGTAGTTGCTATGGTGTTTTGAATGGTTTTCACGGTTACTATGAAGTTTCTAGGCTGTACAGAAGGGTTTTTACTGTATCTGTGTGGTTGCTATGGTGTTTTAAGTAGTTTTTACTGTAACTATGATGTTGCTATTGTGTTTTAAATGGTTTGCACTGTAACTGGTTGCTAGGGAGTTTAGTGTTTTTTACTGTAACTATAAGGTTGCAATGGTGTACAGATTGTTTTTTGACTGTAACTATGTAGTTGCTGTGGTGTTAGCATGTTTTTTTTTACTGATACTATGAAATATCTATGGGTGTTCAGCAAGGTTTTTACTGTATGTGGTTTTTATGGTCTTAAGAGCATTTTTTGCTCTACAACTGTGGTTGCTATTGTGTTCAGATTGTTTTTACTGTAAATATTTGTTTGCTATGGTTTTCAGAGTGTTTTTTTTACTGTAACTATGCCGTTTCTATGGTGTTCTGAGTGTTTTTACTGTTACTGTGTAGCTGCTATGGTCTTCAGAGTGTTTTTGTACTGAAACTGTCACAATCATAAATATATAATGGATATTTAATGGCTCATAATTTTCATAATTATGCCTAGCATTTCCCCACATCACTGGATTCAGTCACTATGACATCACAAATGTCACAAATTCTTGTACAGGCAGATGAAAACAGAATATCACAGTTCATCTGCCTCATCATGCAAAAATAGTTTTTTTTTCCACCCAGAAAACAGACCACATACATTATATTTATATAATTATATTTATATAATTTATATAATTTATTTCAAAGGAGCCGGCATTATACTATGGATGAGTGATCTGGAACACGGTCTGTGATCCACCACACATCAGTCTGCAGGGAGAATTTCTAAGTGTGTTATCACCTCAAAAAAAAAACATCTCATGCTCTCACCTGCTGTAAAGTCAATAAACTGACCCAGTCACAATGACCTCACTTCTCAGCGACTGACCCACATACAGAAAGCCAACCTCAGAGTAACAAGTGCATCTATTGTGAAAGTATTAATTAAGATTTAACTGTAATTCTGCGGTTGCTGTCGCATTCAGATTGTTTTAACTGTAACTATGTAGTTGCTATGGTGTTTTGAATGGTTTTCACGGTTACTATGAAGTTTCTAGGCTGTACAGAAGGGTTTTTACTGTATCTGTGTGGTTGCTATGGTGTTTTAAGTAGTTTTTACTGTAACTATGATGTTGCTATTGTGTTCTAAATGGTTTGCACTGTAACTGGTTGCTAGGGAGTTTAGAGTTTTTGACTAACTATAAGGTTGCAATGGTGTACAGATTGTTTTTTGACTGTAACTATGTAGTTGCTGTGGTGTTAGCATGTTTTTTTTTACTGAAACTATGAAATATCTATGGGTGTTCAGCAAGGTTTTTACTGTATGTGGTTTTTATGGTCTTAAGAGCATTTTTTGCTCTACAACTGTGGTTGCTATTGTGTTCAGATTGTTTTTACTGTAAATATTTGGTTGCTATGGTTTTCAGAGTGTTTTTTTTACTGTAACTATGCCGTTTCTATGGTGTTCTGAGTGTTTTTACTGTTACTGTGTAGCTGATATGGTCTTCAGAGTGTTTTTGTACTGAAACTGTCACAATCATAAATATATAATGGATATTTAATGGCTCATAATTTTCATAATTATGCCTAGCATTTCCCCACATCACTGGATTCAGTCACTATGACATCACAAATGTCACAAACCCTTGTACAGGCAGATGAAAACAGAATATCACAGTTCATCTGCCTCATCATGCAAAAATAGTTTTTTTTTCCACCCAGAAAACAGACCACATACATTATATTTATATAATTTATATAATTTATTTCAAAGGAGCCGGCATTATACTATGGATGAGTGATCTGGAACACGGTCTGTGATCCACCACACATCAGTCTGCAGGGAGAATTTCTAAGTGTGTTATCACCTCAAAAAAAAAACATCTCATGCTCTCACCTGCTGTAAAGTCAATAAACTGACCCAGTCACAATGACCTCACTTCTCAGCGACTGACCCACATACAGAAAGCCAACCTCAGAGTAACAAGTGCATCTATTGTGAAAGTATTAATTAAGATTTAATCAGTTCCTCCCTGCCTTCAGATGTTTCCACAGAGACCTGGAGCTCCACCACCGAAGCATGACCTGAAGACATCTATACCATAACAAATCCTACTGGTGACCTTACCTTGACCTAAAGCAGCCGTTATGAAAGAGTGAGTATAATCCAGTATATCTAGTATTAATCTCATCTGACAAACCTCAGCAGATCAAAGTGTATTTAAAAAAGGAATTTCTTTTAGAATAACATGAACATGAATCGGTTTTAGATTCTTGCACTTGACTTTGGAATCATATATTACACAACGGCAAAATGAGAATAAAAGTATTAGCCACATGCAAAGTGACCACATTTGGTTTTCGACCATTGAAAAATGGTTAAATTCAACAATTCACAAATGGAGCTGCATTGCGATCCCCATATCTCTGGGGGTGAACTATAGGGCCTTACAAATGAAGATATCACAAGAAAAATGTATTAAGAACAAGAATCTAATATGATATTGAGATATCTTTAATACTTCTTGAGTTACAAGCATGCAAACTTCGGAAAAGAATATTTATGGCACTCAGACAGGTATGTTCAATGCAATTGTTTTGATAGAGGAAAACAAGATACATTTCTAGTTTCAACATTATTTGTTCTTCAGACATTCCTCTTTAAAAGAAAAAAGTATCATCTCTATGGAAAGTGACCCACATTTTGTTTTTGCTCACTGAAAATGTGCACAATTTAACAATTTACTCATGGAGCCAAACTGAAATCCTCATATCTAGAACTGAACCTCATAGGGCCTTAAAAATTAAGATAGCAAAAGGAAAGTTTGTTAAGAATCAGAATCTAAAAGGACATTAAGATATATGTAATACCTCTTGAGTTACAGGCACGCAAACTTTGGAAAAAAACACAAGAATGCTTTTTCCTATGGTCACCATTGGCATATAATGCAACAAAGATTGCTAAAGTCAATAAACCTACCAATCTCAGCATGATGCTGCCATCTTTCTGTACAACCCTGTATTCTGGCTCCATATCTCAGGTGAAAATTGTCTCAATCTCATCTACAATATAGTGGATTACTCAGTAAATATACATCAATGGCATCTAATATTCTGTCTTTTCTTCATTAATGCTTTTCTTTCACCACAAAAAAAGAGATCAAAATCAAAATTTCTGGTTGCATTGGCATGGAATGACCCCAAAGTAAATAAGTGAAGAATGAAAGAAAAGACACGGATCACCATGAACATTTCAGTTCCACATGACTGCAAACTCATTTCAGCTTCACCTCCACCTACAACTGCAAAACATCACTGTTTCTTCCTAAAAGAGAACCCTTGTCGTTCTCATCTAGTATTGAACACAGGACTTGGTGCTGGGCGGTATACCGGTTCATACCGAATACCGGTGTTTATTTTTGTTATGATATGAATTTTTAAAATACCACAATACCGGTGTATGTTGCTTAAACAATGTTCGGAACGCGACACTGTTTGAAAGGGGTCCGTTTTCACTGTTGCACTGTGGTGAGGGAGCAGCTGTATGTGTTACTAAGCGTGAAAGTTC
>NW_015505358.1:415383-416246 GCF_001515645.1 Sinocyclocheilus grahami | reverse complement strand
ATATGAGTGTAGTTCGTCTGTTAATATCACATGCACTTTTTTGTTTGTTGTTTTTTTTTAGTTTGTTACTCAGACGCAGGCAGTGCGCTACATGAGACAAAAAAAATAATATAGCCAAAACAACTGCATAGCCGCTCTTTAGTGTAGATGCATGTTGATTTTATCAGACGATGCCGCGATTATAAATGAGAGTGACTCCTGGTTAACATGTATTAAAAGGGGTCGTGTTTAGTCACTATTTAGTGTGGTATTTTTTGACAATATTCACTCATCATGACAGTAAAATAGGGCATTCTAAGTCAATATACTGCAGTATTTCCTCTCAATCAGTAGAAAATATGGTTAACACCAGATGGGTTAGGTCATGCATGAAAAAAATACCGTCAAGTACCGTGAAACCGGTATAATTTTGAAAAAAGATGGTTTAGGTCATGCATGAAAAAAAAAT
Organism: Sinocyclocheilus grahami; assembly: GCF_001515645.1. Lineage (NCBI taxonomy): Eukaryota > Metazoa > Chordata > Actinopteri > Cypriniformes > Cyprinidae > Sinocyclocheilus > Sinocyclocheilus grahami. The sequence goes on along the minus strand of NW_015505358.1, from coordinate 415,798 downwards.
ACCGTCAAGTACCGTGAAACCGGTATAATTTTGAAAAATACCGTGATATAAATTTTTGGTCATACTGCCCAGCACTAACAGGACTATTGTTTGCCGCAGCAGGCGCTGGGAAGTCTGAACGAGGCTGTTTCTCTTTCTGGTGGCGCGTCCTCTTGTCTTCAGCTCTGAATCAGCGCTGACTTCTCTCTGCCATCTGATCGTTGATGCTCCTCTGGGCTCGTCTTTTCCAGCACACTGCTTCTGACACCTTTATGTTGCACTTAGAAATGTTCTAGGGACCGGCTTTACTGGTTAAACAATTCCATCACCACCTATTCACATTACAGCAGATTCATCACCGACCCCCGAATTTCTGACAACCTGTAGATTTTTCCATAACCATCCTATACTGTATATATATATATATATATATATA
>NW_015505358.1:414913-415224 GCF_001515645.1 Sinocyclocheilus grahami | reverse complement strand
ATATATATGTATATGTGTGTGTGTGTGTATTTTATATTACACATTTTATATATAAATATAAATGTGTTAAATAAATCAAAAATATTTCTACATATTATAGATTTTTTTTTAAATACATTTCTAAATCACTTATACTTGGGTAAATCATTTTATTTTGAGTTTATTTACACACACACATATAAAATGTGCTTTAAAGTATGCATGTATATATGCATTTATACAATGTGCTACAATGTGCCAAAATTAGGGCTGCACGATAAATCGCATGCGATATTTAACGCGCATCTTATCAGTAAAGCCGGTTCTGTAAT
>NW_015505358.1:407676-410516 GCF_001515645.1 Sinocyclocheilus grahami | reverse complement strand
ATTTTATATATAAATATAAATGTGTTAAATAAATCAAAAATATTTCTACATATTATAGATTTTTTTTTAAATACATTTCTAAATCACTTATACTTGGGTAAATCATTTTATTTTGAGTATATTTACACACACACATATAAAATGTGCTTTAAAGTATGCATGTATATATGCATTTATACAATGTGCTACAATGTGTCAAAATTAGGGCTGCACGATAAATCGCATGAGATATTTAAAGCACATCTTATCAGTAAAGCCGATTCTGTAATCAGCAGTAAATCTCCAGCACGTGCGTGCTTTCACATTGAGCAGCATTAACTACACAGAGCCGTTGTTCACTGACGAGCTGCGCAAAACCACGTTCAGCTGCACGATAAATCGCATGCGATATTTAACGCGCATCTTATCAGTAAAGCCGGTTCTGTAATCAGCTGTAAATCTCCATCACCTGCGGGCTTTCACATGGAGCAGCATTAACTACACAAATATCGCATGCGATTTATCGTGCAGCCCTAGCCAAAATATATAAAATATCTAAATCACTTATATAAAGTGAATAATGACAAGATCTACAGGTAATTGACTGAATGCTCAAAAGTGACAAGATTCCCAAGGCAAATATTTTTTACTTTATAATAACATACAGTGATGAATTGTGCACAGCAAGACCATGAACATGCATGAAGAAAGTAAATAGGGTCCTTTTTGATTTGATCTTGGTTTTAAGTCTTATAGTACAAGAAATTCTGACTTTAAAAGCACCAAAAATCTCTTGCACATATATCTTCTGGATGATTATGTTAATTAAAAACAAAACAAAACAATTAAAGTGTCTTTTGTCAAATCATGTACTTTAGAGATTAGACAGACGAGAGATGCAGCATCACATGCAATGATGAAGGAGTGAAAGCTGTGCTGCTGGCATTCAATACGCATCATGAATCATGAAATAGATTGATTTTTCAGTCGATGCGTCCCCTCCCTCCCCATGTGGCCAATTTAAGGTTGGTTGCCCAAGTGTCAGGTTTTCACTGCTTTCTGCCCCATCAATAAGAACTGATTCAGCTCAGAGTCTGAGTCTCCATCAACACAAGAGCCCAGCTCACCCACCGCGATCCTCCAAACACACCGACACAAAAAACCCCAAACATTCAATAGCACAGACACCCTGAGAACATGGAGAAGAATATACAATCTAACATTATCTCTAAAAGAATATATTTCAGCACTGCATCATGTCAAGAGTCATCTGAGAAGCAAAGATTCAAAAAATCATTAGAGACATGAACAAAGACATGATCTTAAGCAAAATATATAAAATATCTAAATCACTTATATAAAGTGAATAATGACAAGATCTACAGGTAATTGACTGAATGCTCAAAAGTGACAAGATTCCCAAGGCAAATATTTTTTACTTTATAATAACATACAGTCATGAATTGTGCACAACAAGACCATGAACATGCATGAAGAAAGTAAATAGGGTCCTTTTTGATTTGATCTTGGTTTTAAGTCTTATAGTATGAGAAATTCTGACTGTAAAAGCACCAAAAATCTCTTGCACATATCTTCTGGATGATTATGTTAATTAAAAACAAAACAAAACATTTAAGCGTCTTTTGTCAAATCATGTACTTTAGACATTAGACAGACGAGAGATGCAGCATCACATGCAATGATGAAGGAGTAAGCTGTGCTGCTGGCATTCAATGCACATCATGAATCATGAAATAGATTGATTTTTCAGTCAATGCGTCCCCTCCCTCCCCACCCTCCCCATGTGGCCAATTTAAGGTTGGTTGCCCAAGTGTCAGGGTTTCACTGCTTTCTGCCCCATCATGAAATAGATTGATTTTTCAGTCAATGCGTCCCCTCCCTCCCCACCCTCCCCATGTGGCCAATTTAAGGTTGGTTGCCCAAGTGTCAGGTTTTCACTGCTTTCTGCCCCATCAATAAGAACTGATTCAGCTCAGAGTCTGAGTCTCCATCAACACAAGAGCCCAGCTCACCCACCGCGATCCTCCAAACACACCGACACAAAAAACCCCAAACATTCAATAGCACAGACACCCTGAGAACATGGAGAAGAATATACAATCTAACATTATCTCTAAAAGAATATATTTCAGCACTGCATCATGTCAAGAGTCATCTGAGAAGCAAAGATTCAAAAAATCATTAGAGACATGAACAAAGACATGATCTTAAGGTGTAGTTTTAGGGTGATTTTAACATAAAAACCGCTTTAATTGTAGGCTGTGTAATACTGAATCACACTGCAGTCAGATAAATGTCTCTTTCTCTTTCTCCTTATTTAATGAGTGTCTCCGTATCCCAATCCCATCTTCAATAGCAGCAGCACCGCTGGACAGATTGATATCTCAATTACCCCGCTGCGCTCCATTCATCTTCCTCTCTGTCCGTTTACTTCCTCTCCTCTCGCTCCATCCCTTTCTAATCTACCTCTTCTCTCACGTCATTGTTCCTTCCATTTCCAAACCCCTTTATATTTTCCTGTTCCAGTGCAATTTCTTGTTCAGAGGACAAATCATAAAACTCTCCTCAGTCACAGACGTGTTCAAGAACAAAGACAATTTCAGACAAACACCTATAAGCAACCCAGCAGATTCCACTGGAACAATATGATAAAATACATCAATGCTCCATTAATAGTTACAAATATTTAATAGTAAAAAATAACAATAAGAATTATTATCATTATTATTATTGATAATAATATTGATGAGAATAAAATGTATGTTAACAGTTTGAGTTACAGGAATGCTGTATAATAATAATATGATTATATGGTTAAAAAAATTACACACACACATACA
>NW_015505358.1:400336-406455 GCF_001515645.1 Sinocyclocheilus grahami | reverse complement strand
TAATAGAGTAAAGAAATAATAATTATAATAACTAATAATACATTATTGTTTATTATATATGTATTTATATTTTACTATATTATTTATCATAATATATACACTGCCGTTCAAAAGTTTGGGATCAGTGAGACTTGTAATGTTTTTTAAAGAAGTCTCTTATACTCATCAAGGCTGCATTTATTTGATCAAAAATACAGAAAAAAACAGTAATTTTGCAAAATGTTATTACAATATAAAATAATGGTTTCTATTTTAATATCCTTTAAAATATAATTTATTTCTGTGATGCTAAGCTGAATTTCCATCAGCCATTACTCCAGTATAAAGTACACTAATATGCTGATTTATTATTAGAATTATCAATGTTAAATATTTTTTTGGGAAACTGCGATACTTTTTTTTTCAGGATTCTTTGATGAATAAAAAGTTAAAAAGAACAGCATTTACTCAAAATAATATCTTTGCTATCACTTCTTAACAATTTAACACATCCTTGCTGAATAAAAGTTTTAATTTCTTTCAAAAAAGATAGAATAGAAATGTACTGACCCCAAACTTTTAAACGGTAGTGTATATTGTTAGAAAAGATTTCTATTTTAAATAAATGCTCTTCTTTTTAACTTTTTAAAAAGTTAAACTACTAAAAAAGTATCACAGGTTCCAAAAAAATATTAAGCAGCACAACAGTTTCCAGCACTGATAATAAATCAGCATATTAGAAGGATTTCTGAAGATCATGTGACACTGAAGACTGGAGGAATGATGCTGAAAATTCAGCTTTGACCACAGAAATAAATTCGATTTTAATGTATATTAAAATAGAAAAATGTTATTTTACATCATAATAATATTTCCCAATATTAAATTTTTGATCAAATAAATGCAGCCTTGATGAGCATAAGAAACTCCTGTAAAAAACATAAAAAATTGTTCTGATCCCAAACTTTTGACCAATAGTGTATGTATTTTTTATGCATATATACACAATATATTCTACAAGCAGGGGCTTAGCCAGAACTTTTTTTCAAGACCCAGCGATTTCTTTGGGGTGGCCAAAAAAAAGAGCCATATTAGTAAGAGGTGCAGTGACAACTTAGTTCAGTTGAAGTGTGTACGTGGCCTTAGTGCCAGTGTCAGTTATTTGAACGGAGAAAAGTCAGCTGTTAATGCGGCCAAAATGCTTGCACAACAGCGGTGGCCAAGCTTCAATCAGAGGCGGCACTTGCCTCCAGCTACACCCCTGTCTACAAGAAAATAATATTTGTATTTAAGCACATAACAAATGTGCTAAAATATATAACTATAAATATATATATATATATTCAATATATTTAATAGCATTATTATTCTTATTATTCTGTAGAGGAAGGAAATTGTTTGAAATTTATTTTATAAACACAAAATTATGCTCATGTTTCATGAATGAGGCACAGGCATATGCTTCAATCAGAGGCGGCACTTGTCTCCAGCTACACCCCTGTCTACAAGAAAATAATATTTGTATTTAAGCACATAACAAATGTGCTAAAATATATAACTATAAATATATATATATATTCAATATATTTAATAGCATTATTATTCTTATTATTCTGTAGAGGAAGGAAATTGTTTGAAATTTATTTTATAAACACAAAATTATGCTCATGTTTCATGAATGAGGCACAGGCATATTAATGTACACCTATAATTTTTTTAATCAGTATAATGCAACATGCCATAAAAAAACACAGTCAGATGAAGATGCTTCAAAGCAGATGCGCTTTGAAAAACAAGACAAGACAGCTACTGAAACAGATGCTCCCTTTCACGCCACACAATGAGTGAGAAAGAACAAAACACCAGAATCGTCTTTCATGACGTCTGGAACAAAGACATTTGCAAGCATGAGCACAGAAAGTGAACGTTTTTCCCCATAAATTCCCCAAACTAAAATGCATCTGTACTATATTAAATTTTTCTCAATATGTAAAGAGCATAATGTGTTGAGTAAAACAGACCTTAACGTTAGCTTATCTAATAAAGATGGTATCAAGGTAATGGGGATCATTTCGGACGTCATAAAAGAAAACAGAGCATGCTGTGTGTCCTGCGGGAATGTCACCCTGTGATCGGCAGGCACACAGAGAGTACAGCGAGGCCGCAGCTGTGTAATTATCACTGTTTCCACTAGGATGCACTCAATCCACTGAAAAACAAAATCTGGATTTTTGGGAAAACTGAAGGTAAGAGGAGAAACAAATCTGATGTGATGGCTTTTCAGTGACCATTCATCATAGTGATAGGACGTCACAGTCAGTGCACGGAAGAAGATTCTTGGGGTGAACCTCAAACCATCCGAGCGCAACCGCTGGAGCGGGACAGAGAAGCACAGCAAAACAACCGGAAACACGGATCGGGACCTACTTAAAGAGAACAGACAGAAGTCAAAGACTGTTTCTGTCCACTTACTTTTGTTACTCTTGCTTTTTAGTACTATTTTTTTATTTATTAAAAATATATGCGTTTGGGGTCGCTATGTTTTAAAAAAAATGTTTTTAAAAGAGATCTCTTTTATGCACCAAGGCTGAATTTATTTGTTTAAAAATACAGTAAAAACATACAAAATCTGAAATGTTATTACAATTTGAAATCCCCATTTTCTATATGAATATATTGTAAAACGTAATTTATTCCTATGATGCAAAGCTGAATTTTCAGCATCATTACTCCAGTCTTCAGTGTCACATGATCCTTCAGAAATCATTCTAATATGCTGATTTGCTGCTCAAGAAACATTTCTTATTATTATCAATGTTGGAAACAGTTGTGCTGCTTAACAATTTTGTATAAACAGCAATAGATTTTTTTTTTCAGGATTCTTTGATGAATAGAAAGTTCAAATGAACAAAATTAATTGTAATTTTAAATAGAAATCTTTTGTTGCTGTCACTTTTGATCAATTTAAGGCATCTTATGGACCCCAAACACACACACACACACACTTTGTAATAACAATAATTAATAATGAATGTAACTTTTTATAGCTTTGATAAATATTACTATTATAGTTTCTAAATATTAAATTATTATAATTTTCTAAATATTTAACTGCTATTTTCAAATTTTTATAGAGACTAGTTACATTGATCTTTGTTTACAGCATACTGCGAATTATAAACGAAATACTGAGATTTATAAGAGCTTATGAACAGAATTCATTCTTTACAAATGAATGTCTAAAAACAGCAATAACGGCCCTGAATTTAATCATTCTGAACAAGCTATATATATATATATAAATAATTAGCTATTGACAATGTTGCTTCATAACTGTACATTACAGGAGATAAACTGTAAATTGACTACACAACAATGATTTGTATACAATGTTTGTGTTTTTATGTTATGCACAGATCATCAAAGTAATAGAAAATAATGAGGGTTGTGTGTAATTATGCATGTGCAGAATCAGACAATTATGTCTCCTGTAAAGACGCTGACTCTCTTGATATGCTCTGAATCTGGCTGCAGATTTGTGATTAGTGTAATTAATTTCCTTGAAATACATCTATTCGCTGCCAACATATAGAGCTAATGCCATAAAGAATTAACTGCCCTGTGAATAATAAAGCTCAGCTCGGGCTTCTAGGCAACTCTAGCACTTTTAATGGGGCACATGGGAGCTATTTGACCTTGAGTGTTAACATGAATATTCTTTAGGGTTTCTACTTCAACACTCCAGCCGTTAAGTGCTTTTTTTTTTGGCCGTGATAGAAGCGCTTAAGAGCGAGCGGGTGGGTTATATACAATTCCCCTGATGCTAGTAAGGGTTTTATGTGGGATATATTTCCCTACAGCCATCTCGTTTCAGTTACTGTGGGAGAAAGACACACTCAAAATGAGATGATGGCAATACAGCAGCACTTTTTTTTATTATACTAGTACACAAAACAATCATCTTCTGCTTCAACTGGTTCAGTTCCCACATTCAATATTCATTAGATTACACAACAGCATAAGGCGTTCTGACAATAATATTTAACTAGATGTCACATTAACCAAACTGCCACAAATTAAAGGGACAGTTCACCCATAAATATAACTTCAGTCATCATTTGTCTCACCAACTCCATGATGTTCCAAAACTGGGAGACTTTGGTTCATCTTGAAACACAAAATAAGACATTTTAATGAAACCTGAGAGGTTTCTGTCCCTTCACTGGAAGTCCAGGTAACCACAACTTAGAAGATTCAAAAAGTTGTAAAATGAATCCATATACATCAAACAGCTTAATCTAAGTGCTTTAAAGAGATATGATCACTTAATAGAACATCATTTTTTTCACACAATTTTGTTTGGGTAAACTGTCCTTTTTGACCCTTCTGATCACTTTTCAATGCAAGTACATGGGATTTTCCACCTTTTTTTATGTAAACAAAGCTGAAGAACGTTTTACAGGTCTTTAGTCTTTGCACTTAACAATTTCACCCAAAAATTGTGCCATAATTTACTCACCCACATTTTTTTTTTTGCCACAGTATTTTGGGTGAACTGTTCAAGATCCCATATCCATATCAGTTTATCATCAGTCAGCTAGAGGTCCTTTTGATTGCTTTTACACATTCGTATACATATAAAATTGCACTTGGTTAAATTGAGGGAAAACAGCCTATTTAATTGTAAAAGTCAGAGAGGCTACAGAATGGTCATGAGAAAGTAAGTGTAAAGAGTTTTCAAGAAACAGTTTTTGGAAATCTCTAATCTTTCCTTGACGGATCTTCATGTCAAATCAATGTTTCTGGAAGAATGCATCCACATGATGCACTGAGCAGCTAAATGTCAACGGGCCAGACATGCTGCCATCTCAACGCATTTGAGCTTGTGTTTTCCTCGCCGTGTTCATCAGGGGTTGCAGCGGTGCAGTCGACTGCTTTCACATGACGGATTTCAAGTACAAACTCAAAGCACACTCTCAAGCACACCAGAGTTTGCTTAAAATAGGTAATCTTGCATCTTTTTCATGTAAACCTAAATGCAAGAAAGCTGAATATGACAAAATATACTATGCATAATTAATCAAACTCTATGATCTTTTTGAGCAACTGAAGTTACAGGGGACTCCTACTATGCAGTACATTTTCATGTCTCCATTATGTTGGAATTTGAATATTTGGAATTTTAAAGACTTTGTAACCGAAATGTTCAACGTGATCTCATGATAATTCGTATGTATTTTACGTAAAATGTGGTTCTAAAAAACATACATTTACGCATGTTTTTACAGGCACTAAAACGTACAATACTGACGTATTTTCAGCCTCTAAACGTACAAATACTTACGTATTTTCAGCATTTAAACGTACAAAACTGACGTACTGACAACACCTAAAAATTAATCCTTATGAATATTGAAATCGCGGCATTCATTTTATTAGTTTTTAGTTGTCATATGAATTACCTTGTTTTCAATTGCATTATTAAATTGTTTACTCATTTACTTATGAAATTATAACATTTCGTTTTGTTGTGATTTCTGCTGCTAGGTCGTTTGCAAGAATATGCCTACATAATGTTAAACACGACTTCACTTTAAACCTTAAAATAAATAACATTTCTGCAATCGTTTAACCTTTACTTGTCATATAATGTTTACTTTGATTGCCATGGGCCACAAAAGGCGTTTTCTCCGACATGCTGTGACTGACAATAGAACTATAAAATACACCAAAAACGCCAAAAATTTTATTAGTGCGCTGTAATCCAAATCTTCCGAATCCATACGACTGCGAGGAACAGACCCAGATCCAAGCCTTTATTCGGCGATCTTCTTCTCGTTGAAATACGTCTAAATTGTACGTTTTAGCCTGAATAAAAATGTACAAAAGTGTACGTTTTGTGCTTGTAAATGTTACGTATTAATACCTACATATAAACATGAGACCAGGCTGTCCATAAAGACATCATCCTCCAGGAAGTGACATCATTTTGGAGGGAAAACAGCAGCACAATCATCATTAAGTATTATCAATGGATTTGACTGCCTAGCTGGGGTTTAAAGACACGTAATATTTTCGATTTGACTGCACTGACTCTATTGGATGAGAACAAAACTTGAACTGAATTGAGATGAATGATG
>NW_015505358.1:399010-399739 GCF_001515645.1 Sinocyclocheilus grahami | reverse complement strand
CTATTGGATGAGAACAAAACTTGAACTGAATTGAGATGAATGATGACACTATTGTCTTCTGTACAGCTGCTTTATAGCGGAATTGACTTCACTTCATAATTCATGAACTTTGCAACATCGACGCTGTTATTAAACTGAACTGAATCAACATTGAACTGATTGGAGCTGAATGATGGCACTAGAACTTTACAGCATTAATACTGTTAGTTTACTGTTTATTACTGTCAAGCTGCTTTGAAACAATCTGTATTGTATAAACGCTAGATAAATAAATGTGACTTGAATTAATTTTGGGATGTTTTATGGTGTTAGTTGCTTGGTGTCAATAAACCATTCAATCCTGTTTGATCAAATTACACAGATTAGTCTCATAATATCGACATTTCTAAAGATTTTTAACAAAGCAGCAAAATTAGTTTAAAAGGTACGGCAGAACAGAAATGACCACCAGACAGTCATTTAAGGACACGTGGAGATAAAGTTTCATTAGAAACATCCAATCTGCTTTATATCTGTACATCTGAGCCGGCCACAGCTGAAATGACAAAGAGCCACATGGGAAATAAATAACTGTAACTCATGTTAGTGTGTTTAAGTCTCTGTGCCGGACAGCGGAGTTCATATAAATCACTGACCGTATAAAATAAAGCTTAAAATCAAGTCCTTCTGCATGAGTTGAGTGATACAGAGTGCTCTGAATTATTCTGTCACATGCACATTTAACAATAA
>NW_015505358.1:396838-397671 GCF_001515645.1 Sinocyclocheilus grahami | reverse complement strand
AAAATAATGTTATTTTTAGCATCATATGACCCCTTTAAACATACCCTGTGACTCCTCTATTCCCATAAGCCTGTAGCCTGTCACAATCTCTTTCCTGTTCTAGCAGGATTGCAGGGCACGAGGTTGTTTCACCTCTAGGGACGGAGCGAAAGCCGTATCAGCAGTGCCATCAGCGCTGTGTGTGAAGTGCTCTGTGAACCAGCAGCCCCACAAATCACTCCCGCTCCAGGGTTTGTTTAAGGCCCTGAGGGGGGCAGCACATGCCGACAGACCCAGGACAACTACATGGAAGGCGTGCATGTTAGGAGTGTGGCAGGTGTGTGTTGGCTGGATAAACTGCTCTATTTAATGCATCGCCAATTAACAATTAACAGCTGAGCTAAATATATAACCTGAGGAGTGCCTGAGGAGGTTGATGCCAACCTGAAAAAACATGCTGTATGCAAGTACATGAACATGGGATGCTTGGTCAGTGCAGTGCAAGTGTTCCAGTATGACAAACCTGAAGGGGGCGATGTAGTTACCATCCAATTTCTGAGCCATTAAATTGTCATTATTCAGATTGCTAGCTATAATCATCAGCATCATCAACATTTGACATCAAACCTAGAACAAACATCAGAAAAAAGGAACATTAAATTTCAACTTGTTTTTCACAAAGTAAGTCCACCTTAAAAAAAAATTACAAAAAAATATAAATAAAAAATTGCAAATTTGAACTTTGATTCAATTGCTATGAGCTTGATAAGATAATAACATTTTCAGTTATTTTAATTCAAAATGTCATATTTAATTCAATATGTTATTTGAGGTTTCTTTGTAATTATTTGTGA
>NW_015505358.1:345049-396828 GCF_001515645.1 Sinocyclocheilus grahami | reverse complement strand
ACAGAGTGCTCTGAATTATTCTGTCACATGCACATTTAACAATAAGCTCAAATGCAACCACACAGCAAAAAATAATTTTTCAAAGATTATTGTAGTATATTTTTCTAACAGTTTTTCTACTTCAAAATTTTACATTTACTTCAAAGTGTTAAGTGCCATTTCTTTCCAATGGTTTGTGAAATTTACTAGCAATTTCAAAGCGCTAAATAAGTCAAATGCAACCACACTGAAAAATGATTTTTCAAAGTTGTAAATATAAATATGTTTTAAAAGAAAATATTATTTCACTCTTTCTATTTCTACATTTTATTTAGTGTCATTTGCCTCTTCTTAGAAATTGGTAAATTTCATAATTACAGAGTGAAAACTGTGTCATTGTTTTAGAAGTTTATACAGTATATAGTAGCAAGATTATTAGTGTAAGTAAAAGACTGGATGGATTTTTATCATTCTAAGATGGCTGTGTACACACAATTCCAACACACATTTCTGTCCAAACACCTTGTAAAAGTGGATTTTGCATAATAGGCACCCTTTAATGTTTAATTCAATGTGTTACTTGTCATTTCATTGCATTTATTTGTGAAATTTCATAAAAATTTCTGAGTAAAAATGAATTCAAATTAAATCAAATGCAACCACACACACAAAAAAGAGATTATTTGAGTATGATTTACAAGAAAATACTATTTCAGTCTGTCTACTTCAAAATGTCAGAGTTTTCTGTCCAAGTATAAAGTGTCTTATATATTTGCAAAGAACAGTAAGTGCAGCCTGTTCTGTTTGCAAAAATAACACAAAATCTAACAGCTTTGCAGTGCCTTTATCATACATTTAAAGTAAACTTGAATGGACAATGTCAACTTCCAAATATGGCAAATAACACAATTGAAAGTATTATAAAAGTGCAAATAACATGTTATATATATATATATATTCTAAGACTTTTAAAGTCATGATGGCTTTGTGTGAGGTCATTATTCACTGAATCATATTCAGTTGATTCACACCAACCAATGCCATTTGGAATCATTGAAGTCAAGCCTGCAGCACCAATTCTGCAAAAAGTAACAGATCAAATTTCACATTGACTTCAACAAATTTACCTTCGAGCTGAAGAGAATTGAAAAGGTACTGCAGAACAGAAATGACCACCAGACAGTCATTTAAGGACATGTGAAGATAAAGTTTCATTACAAACGTCCAATCTGCTTTATATCCGAACATCTGAGCCGGCCACAGCAGAAATATCAGAAATATTAATAAAAACACAGCAAGTTAGTTTTTATAATTTAATAAAATAGAATAAAATAAAATAATTAGCCTAATGGTTAGAGAGTCGGACTCGTAACCCAAAGGTTGCAGGTTCGAGTCTCGTACCGGCAGGAATTGTAGGTGGGGGGAGTGAATGTACAGCGCTCTCTCCCACCTTCAATACCACGACTGAGGTGCCCTTGAGCAAGGCACCGAACCCCCAACTGCTCCCCGGGCGCCGCAGCAAAAAATGGCTGCCCACTGCTCCGGGTGTGTGTTCACGGTGTGTGTGTGTTCACTGCTGTGTGTGTTCACTGCTGTGTGTGTGTGCTTTGGATGGGATAAATGCTGAGCACTAATTCAGAGTATGGGTCACCATACTTGGTCACGTCACATATTTTAATTGACCTATTTAAAAAAAAATTATTTGTATTCTATGGAAGAGATGAAGTCATATAGATTTAGAAAGAGGATGAGTAAATGGTGAAAATGTCATTTTTGGGTGAAGTGACAGAATTACTACTACTACTACTAATTATTATTATTGTAATAAAATTAAATAATATAAATGTCAAAAGAGAAGCTTTAAGATCTCCCTACAGATTTCTGCCTAAATACAAGCTTGATGGTTTAACGTTTGAAAGCATTTGATTAAATACTAGTTTTATTAAACAATATTATTATTATCTTATAATTAAAAAGTCTTAAATACCGTATTGACCCGAATATAAGACGATGTTTTTTTCTTGGAAATACATCTGAAAAAATCTAAAAAATTTCTAATATTCAGGGTCTAGACTTTGACATGTCAATAATACACCCACAACAATAGGTGACGCCAAATACGCATAAAACAAGTGTGCCATGAAATACATAATGTAATGTGTGTTGTAAAGATCGCGAGTAAAAACAAAAGAATAAGAAAAGCTTACAGCTGCACGAGTCGTGACTGTCACGTTAGCCTGATGGGACCAAACTCCCTTTGTGATTTTAAAACATAAGACAGTTCCCAGATTTGAAGACTACAGTAAGATTTAACTTCTACTGTTAATAAGATGTTGGTAGGCTACTATTAGATGGATAGCCTAAATGTCCTAAATCAGATGGGCTACCTGTTTTTTTTTTGTGATTGTTGGTACATTTGACCAGTTTTTACCATACTTTCAAAACAAAAATTCAAATAGGAAAAATATGCAATATGAAAATAATTGAAGACAAAATGTGTTTTACTGAGAAAAAACAAGATTTGGTTTTTAAAAAGCCTTTTTCCAAAAGGTACATCTGGAAAAAGGGGGGTCGTCTTATATTCGGACTAATACGGTACTAGTTTTTATTGTATTTACAGTACAACAGTACCATTACTATGGTAATAGATTTCTTTATTGCTTTGTTTTTATAATTTAATAAAATAAAATAAAATAATTATTATACTAAATAAGTTCCTATACAAATGTTAGATATATTTTGGGCCATGGTTTGGGTTCGAATTTCAGATTCTAAAATAGATGGAAAAGGGTTTGTCTAGTAATAGGTCAATATATATTGACCAAGCCAATAAATTGACTAATATTTTGCCATTTTTAAGTATTATTTATGCCTTTCACAAAAAAATGTAATATTAAAATAGATATTTGTTTTCGGCATGTTTGTCTGTCTTAAGTGATCATAAAAACTGTAATATCATATAAAACATATCATTAGGGATGCACTGAAATGAAAATTCTTGGCCGAAGCCGAAACCAAAACAAAATTAAACACTGGGCCGAAGGCCGAATACCGAGCACGGTTTTTTGAGTTTTTTTCCCTATGTATTTTGCCAATTTTTTTTCACCATTGCATAAATTAAAAAGCCAAAATGTGCTTTTGACTGTTTTGTCTTGCTTTTCAAAGAAAAAAAATCAATTACAAAAAAAAACAACAATTTAAAAATATTTAACACTGAACATTTTTAACATTCTAGCAGACACTATACCAACAAAGCACAATTTAACTTAAAATTAATAAGTTAGTAAAATAATAATTTTTGGCCATCAGACCCCCTTCTTGTATCAGGCATGCATTTTTTTTTACTGTACAATTAAAAGCAGCCTTGCTGAGAAGAGACTTCTTTTAAAACAAAATATTACAGATCCTAATTTGAACACTATGTGTGAATGTTATAATAAATGTATTTAAACAGAGCTGTTGTAATGATTATTATCATTATTATTGTCTTACTTTTTATTTGATTTTACAGAACAACAGTAAAATTACAATACTAACACTTATGAATGTTGATAAGAGTTCTTGCTTTTTCTCAACTTTTATTTTGGCGGAAACGTGCAGGAAGACCTCGATGCTTTTTTTTATTGACAACAGATTTATAAATGAGTCTCATTACGAATACGTCGTACGTATCGCATTGTCACATGCCTTGTAAAAATTCATAAAAATGTGACTGAGCAACTGACGACTATCAGCGCAGATTTTCCTCGCGCTTTGGACTTTGAACCCTGGTTAACAAGCAGATCTGCTGTGAGTTCATGCAAAGCACGCGTGTATTAGAAAACATAACGTTCTGCAGTTTTTTTTACTAATTGTCTAAGGCCATTTCGCGATTTCAATCATCATACAGTAACCAGCAAAAATCACCCCTTCCTCTTCTCATTGAAGACATGCGATGCAGTCCTAAACAGTCTCTCGCTGTCGGTGCTTGTAATGATTTTCTCCAGCAGTCTCTCTCTCTCTCTCTCTCTCTCTCTCTCTCTCGTGCTCTCTCTCACTCTCTCGCTCATAATCTCTCTCACTGCGCATTTGAACAGTCAATAGCAAATACTTAAACTAATAACAAAACAGTAGCTGATTCAGAAGCGCCAGATTGTCATAGCAAAGTCAGAATTACCTCCTCTCCTAGGTTCACGAAACGGTCGTCCATAAAATGCATTGCTGTTCTGTTGTAAGTCATCTTAAAGATTCCTAAATGCATCTACTTCCGGAAGGCCAAATAAAGTGCTTTTGCTTTCACCTAGAAACACACAGCGTCTCCCTGACATGCTGCTTCAACACTAACTGCGGTTACTGAAACCACGCCTTCTTTCTTTGCGTGCACATTTGGGCGGCATTATGCAAATATTTCCACATAGTGAGGTAGATATGTGGGGGCGTGTTAGAACGAGCCGTTTTAGGGGGGTGTGGCAGAGTCTTAACTTTGATAAAGAATACCTCTTTGGTTTTGAGACTTTAGTCTTTGCAACTTCAGGGATCTTATTTATGCACAATCAGCTTGTAACACTCCAAAGAGAAAGGAAAACTTGAAATCGCATCATATGACCCCTTTAAATGCTTCCACACTGCTAACCTGTGCGCCATTATAAAGAGTGCGCGCCTCTCACTCTGCGTTGGTTGCTATTTGATCGCGTCATATCATTGTTCGGTACAATTTATTCGGTCTTTTCGCTTATTTCGGTGCATCCCTACATATCATCATATAAAGCACCTCTATGCACTATATATTTAGAAAGCATCATCAGCTAGTCTTAGAGGAGGTGAGGAAGTGGAGTAGAAAACTGAATCACAAACAATCATGATCTAATGTTCACAGCATCTTCACAGGCCATCATGATTGTGTTGCACGGCAGATGCGGAAGAAGAAGAAATCTGACATCCTGCAGACATCAGCTGCTTTTCATTTCAGAGCCTCATGGGTAATTTTAGTAAGGCACACGGGACTTGCCCAAGCTGATGTATGTTTGTTTTCTCTCTCTCTCTCTCTCTCTCAGGCTGTAATTGGTTACAAACAAATGAGGACGGAGTGCAGCGGGAGACTGGATTAGATGGAGGGTGTTTTGCACTCACTCTCATAAGGGTAAATTGGAGAGATTGGAGACCTGTAAGACCTCTGCGACTCCACAGAGTCCTACCAGATAACAGACGTGTGACTAAACTCAAAACAAGCCAATTATTCTCAGTGGGGCACTGAAAACTGAGACTAGATTAAAGGATCTTGAGTAACAAAAACACAGTCCTACCACATACTGCATTATTCTATGCACTTCCAGGTCAGACTTTATGTTTGGACGTCATTTAATCCTAATTACCAACAAAAATGTGTAAAAACACCTACAGAAAAGAACAGGCAAAGCATATGTCAAGAGTACATAAAAAAGCAAATGACTAGGATTGGTCAGCATGGCTGATTTGTTGATGAACAACATAATAGTCAATTAGTGAGGTTGACTGATGTTTTTCTTTCTTTCTTTCTTTCTTTAGCTCTGTAAGCATGCTAAAAACCTCTTTTGCATCTCTGAAGTCTTTTTTTTAATTTTTTTAATTGTGACAAAATGGAAATTATTACAGAAACATTAATGAACATGAGTACTAAACAAACAAAAAAGTTCAATATGATCAGTTCAAAGAGAATCCACAGCATAGATGTATGTGAAAATGTAAATTATGTATGTATTAAATTAATTATGTCTTGTGTATATGGTTTTTACTTGGTTGATTGATCTGGGACAGAGAAAAAAATATTTATATATATTTCATTTTTATATTTTATATATTTTTCTCTATCCCAGATCAATCAGCTAAATACAATACAACAGTAATACTTCATAAATACATATATATTTTATTATTTTTAATAATTTTGTTAATATTTAGAATTATTTATTATTTTACTTATATGTATATAGCTTCATTTTATTGGCATTATGCAAATATTTCCACATAGTGAGGTAGATATGTGGGGGCGTGTTAGAACGAGCCGTTTTAGGGGGGTGTGGCAGAGTCTTAACTTTGATAAAGAATATCTCTTTGGTTTTGAGACTTTAGTCTTTGCAACTTCAGGGATCTTATTTATGCACAATCAGCTTGTAACACTCCAAAGAGAAAGGAAAACTTGAAATCGCATCATATGACCCCTTTAAATGCTTCCACACTGCTAACCTGTGCGCCATTATAAAGAGTGCGCGCCTCTCACTCTGCGTTGGTTGCTATTTGATCGCGTCATATCATTGTTCGGTACAATTTATTCGGTCTTTTCGCTTATTTCGGTGCATCCCTACATATCATCATATAAAGCACCTCTATGCACTATATATTTAGAAAGCATCATCAGCTAGTCTTAGAGGAGGTGAGGAAGTGGAGTAGAAAACTGAATCACAAACAATCATGATCTAATGTTCACAGCATCTTCACAGGCCATCATGATTGTGTTGCACGGCAGATGCAGAAGAAGAAGAAATCTGACATCCTGCAGACATCAGCTGCTTTTCATTTCAGAGCCTCATGGGTAATTTTAGTAAGGCACACGGGACTTGCCCAAGCTGATGTATGTTTGTTTTCAGCTAGTCTTAGAGGAGGTGAGGAAGTGGAGTAGAAAACTGAATCACAAACAATCATGATCTAATGTTCACAGCATCTTCACAGGCCATCATGATTGTGTTGCACGGCAGATGCGGAAGAAGAAGAAATCTGACATCCTGCAGACATCAGCTGCTTTTCATTTCAGAGCCTCATGGGTAATTTTAGTAAGGCACACGGGACTTGCCCAAGCTGATGTATGTTTGTTTTCTCTCTCTCTCTCTCTCTCTCTCTCAGGCTGTAATTGGTTACAAACAAATGAGGACGGAGTGCAGCGGGAGACTGGATTAGATGGAGGGTGTTTTGCACTCACACTCATAAGGGTAAATTGGAGAGATTGGAGACCTGTAAGACCTCTGCGACTCCACAGAGTCCTACCAGATAACAGACGTGTGACTAAACTCAAAACAAGCCAATTATTCTCAGTGGGGCACTGAAAACTGAGACTAGATTAAAGGATCTTGAGTAACAAAAACACAGTCCTACCACATACTGCATTATTCTATGCACTTCCAGGTCAGACTTTATGTTTGGACGTCATTTAATCCTAATTACCAACAAAAATGTGTAAAAACACCTACAGAAAAGAACAGGCAAAGCATATGTCAAGAGTACATAAAAAAGCAAATGACTAGGATTGGTCAGCATGGCTGATTTGTTGATGAACAACATAATAGTCAATTAGTGAGGTTGACTGATGTTTTTCTTTCTTTCTTTCTTTAGCTCTGTAAGCATGCTAAAAACCTCTTTTGCATCTCTGAAGTCTTTTTTGCACTTCCAGGTCAGACTTTATGTTTGGACGTCATTTAATCCTAATTACCAACAAAAATGTGTAAAAACACCTACAGAAAAGAACAGGCAAAGCATATGTCAAGAGTACATAAAAAAGCAAATGACTAGGATTGGTCAGCATGGCTGATTTGTTGATGAACAACATAATAGTCAATTAGTGAGGTTGACTGATGTTTTTCTTTCTTTCTTTCTTTCTTTAGCTCTGTAAGCATGCTAAAAACCTCTTTTGCATCTCTGAAGTCTTTTTTTTAATTTTTTTAATTGTGACAAAATGGAAATTATTACAGAAACATTAATGAACATGAGTACTAAACAAACAAAAAAGTTCAATATGATCAGTTCAAAGAGAATCCACAGCATAGATGTATGTGAAAATGTAAATTATGTATGTATTAAATTAATTATGTCTTGTGTATATGGTTTTTACTTGGTTGATTGATCTGGGACAGAGAAAAAAATATTTATATATATTTCATTTTTATATTTTATATATTTTTCTCTATCCCAGATCAATCAGCTAAATACAATACAACAGTAATACTTCATAAATACATATATATTTTATTATTTTTAATAATTTTGTTAATATTTAGAATTATTTATTATTTTACTTATATGTATATAGCTTCATTTTATTATTATTTTACTCTTCACACTGCTGCAACACCAATCAAAGCTTTTGTAACAAATCCACCACCTTCAACAGAACAACTCGATTTAAAAGCCTCCACACTCCGTCCATGACTGATAAACTGCAATTTAAAGCAAAAAGGCACAGAAGTTACTAAAAAAAGGCCTTATCAGACATGCAAAAATATTCAGATTAAACTTGTAGATATTATAATGTCGTGCAGCTGATTCACACTGCACAAATGAACTGTATTCAGACGAGGCGGTAGAGAACATCATGAATATTCATCTGGTGAAAATGGGCCAGAAAGATAATGGTGCCAGCAGATGTACAAACACTCACCAAATCAAAACACAATACATACACGTCTCGTTCATCACACGAGACTCAAAACACAAAATAATCTGAATTTTGACTGTCTCCCGGATGCAAAAGCAGCTTTTCTCAGCTTTGTTTTCCAAGAAATTAGATGCATACCAAAGTTGTCTTTTAACCTGTCCACAAACTGGTATAAACAACCCTTTTTAGCTCATCCAGAAACAGCACTGATGCAATTTTGTAGCTCAACAGCACATGAATGGCTTTTGCCAGTAATACTGGCATGAAAATAACAAATATGTTCTACTGTAATTCAAAATCTGTGGACTAAAGGACTAATCCAGATTTTCTGCATGGATGAGCGGGATATATAACAATCAGTGTCATTATCTACATGCTGTAAAATCAGGCCAGGGTGACTGGAGGAGGGGACAGTGGTCTTTTTAATCATTTTTTAATTTTAATTTCATTTACTACAAACTTTAAAAAAACTGCAAATGTAAAAATCGTAACTAAACATTGGCATATGATCAAGCAGTCAGTAATACTGATTTTAGGTTCACAAACCTTCATTACACAAAACGTCACTAAAACTAATAACAACACAGAGTTTAGTAAGTGAGTCAGTTACAGCGGTGACTGATTCAGTCCGTTAAGATTTGTCAGAATGAATCATACTGGTGATATGAGTCTTTTTGAAAGATTCTTTCATAGAAACAGCTTATTTGTTCATGTTTCTATGAGAAGAGACTAGAATATCATAGAGACGTCACTGTAAAAAAATGATATGATCAATAAGTCATGGCAACATATGCTTCTCCATTACTTTAACTCATCAACCGATATTTTAGTATTATTGAAATTATATTACAGTTTGTATTATTTGTTCATGTTTCTATGAGAAGAGACTAGAATATCATAGAGACGTCACTGTAAAAAAATTATATGATCAATAAGTCATGGCAACATATGCTTCTCCATTACTTTAACTCATCAACCGATATTTTAGTATTATTGAAATGATATTACAGTTTGTATTGATATTTTAGAATTTTAGTTTTAGCAATTTTGTTGTGTTTTTGTCATTTTTTTTTATGTGTATATAGTTTTTACTAATTTTTATTTCAGTTTTAGTTTTAGCTATATTTTGGCAACTAGCTCAATTTAAATTAAACCGTTTTTTATATATTTTAAAATAAAATATATATTTTTAACAAAGTTTTAGTAAGATTTTTTTAATAATTTAATAAAATATGTTTTATTACATATATTTTTTTCCAGATTAAGTTTGTCAGTTAACGTTTATTAAATTTCACATCATTATTTTTTTTCATAGTTTTAGTTTTAATTATAACAACCCTGCTCATCATAATAATTTAACCCATTCCAAAAACATTTTTCAACTAGACAAAATTATAAAAAAAAGGTGAAATTACTTGTACAGTCATTTTTATTATACGTAATTTAAGACAGTAAATGAACTTAAGTTTTTAAGTTGGAGTAGGAGGACATTTTTTACAGTGTTGACCTTGCAATCTTAATAACAACCATAGCAACTGCATAGCAACACCCTGGCAACCACTCACAACACTCTAGCACTGACATGTGACTCTACTTAAGACCAAAGTCAAACAGTCCATAAATCAGCGCTATATATCTGAAACTTCAAATGCACAACAACACAGCATTAGAGGAAGGTCAGCTGACAGTGAGCCTGAATTAGCTCTCGCAGGTGAGTCACACAGCACCGCTGGCGTTTCCATCCAAACCGGGCTCCCTTCAGCCTGATTCACCCTCGTTATGCCATATGCTCTCCTGAAATAACTCATTTATCTACTCTCATTAAGCTGCGAGCCGGTGGGCAGGTCACTCCGCAACCCAAAGTTGCAAAGGTGAGCTGCGGGCATGCTGGGTAAACGCAGCTGTCTGCATGCATGCTCCTGGCCACAGCGGACCACAATCAGGCCCATGAGCACACCAGCACCGGCTTGTAAATGAGTACCCATAATGCATCATTATCTGTGATTTCATCTAGGCCAAAAATCCATAAAGAAAAAAAAACTGCTGTCATGTCAGAGAACTGTTGGCACAGATATGCAATGACTGAAATAATCCTTGTGCTGTAACCTGAAATTATTCTTTAAAATAATGATGACAGAATTTACATTTTTGAGTGAAATATCCCTTAAAAGAAACATTTGAAAAATAAATATTATGCAAAATATGCACACATACACTATATATATATATATATATATATATATATACACACATGTGTGTGTGCTTGTGTGTGTATGTGTCTGTATGTATGTCATATATATGTATGTCATATATATATATATATATATACAGTATATATATATATATGTATGGTATGTGTATTTATATATGTATCTTCTGCAGAAAGTGTAGAATTCAGAACAGCTGAGCAAATCTCACCGCAATGATGCTAAAATCTTGTGGCCGGTTGTCAGGGTGTTGCTATGTAGTTGCTAAGGTATTCTGGGTGGTTGTTAAGTGGCTAGTCTTAGCCAAGAGAGTCCATATATGGTCTGATTTCCTATGGTCTATTTTAAAGATCATTATTTTGAGTATTTGGTGTAACAGAATATGTTGACATGCTTTAATGTTCAAAAACACATTATTTTTCAAATACTGTACATTATTGTAGGTCCTCTATGCCCCGCCTCTCTCAAACGCTTCGTTTTCAACAAAGTCCCTCCTTTGACAAGCGCAGTCTGCTCTGATTGGCCAGCTGACCCAGTGCATTGTGATTGGCCGAACACCGGAAGCACTTGTCGGAAATGTAACGGCCCTTACCATAATCACGAGCTTCAGCTTTCAAAGTAAATGTCAAGACAGTTAATAATGTTGTAAGTTTTACCATCAGTTCAAGCCTGAAAGGGCAACAGAGATGGCAGCCTCTCTGAAGCAGGAGTGCTTTTTTGACAGAAAGAAAACCTGCCATCTGAAAGCCAGTGACAGTCCTGCTTTATGCTATTTTTACATCCTGATGCTCAGCGTTTAGAAACTGAAACCTTGTTTTTTGCATTTGTAAGCACAGGAACACAGAGAACGTCTCATCACATAGATTTGACAAACGTGTGAATCTAAAAAAAACTTGTCAACAAACTTGTCTGGGGCATATTTCACCTCTAAAACAAAAGAAAGAAACAAGAAATTATGCATTTTGCACATAGAAAGTGAGGTCTTTTTTGCATTGTGATGTTATTTTTATTACTCCCTGATATTTGGACATTTTGAAATAAATTATCAGTATTGTTTAACTGTCTTGTTGAATTTTTATTTTGCAAACACTTTTAAGGGAATACTGACTAATTATTGAATTGTTTTTATTGTATATGCTGATCAGATGATCAAAAAAATTATAATATAGCACTATTATAGTACAAAAGCAATAAAATAGCAGTACAACATGTTTATATTTTTACACATTATATTTCATTAAAATAAACAAACAAAGGTAAACGGTCCTAAAAATAGGTTTCACTTACAAACACAATTTTGTAATTCTTGATTTTGAAATAAAATAAGATCAAATAAAAAGACAGATAGAGACTGACCAGAAGAGAAGACATTGTTAAATAAAGTCATTATTTTTGTTTTCTTTGCATACAAAAAGTATTCTCGTAACTTCATAACATTACGGTTGAACCACCGATGCCACATGGATGGACTATCTTAACGATGTCCTTACTACCTTTCTGCGCCTGGGAATGTTTCAGTTGCATTGCTGTCTATGCAGGGTCAGAAAGCTCTCGGATTTCATCAAAAATATCTTAATTTGTGTTCTGAAGATGAATGAAGGTCTTACGGGTTTGGAACAACATGAGGGTAAGTAATTAATGACAGAATTTTCATTTCTGGGTGAACTATCCCTTTAAATAGGACCTCAACATGTTTTGTGAGATTCATCCACATATCTCCTCTCTAGAGGTCGACCGATAGTGGACTTTGCTGATACCGATAGCTAGGTTGGACCACACTGGCCGATACCGATTAATTAACTGATTGTTTTAAAATTGATACTGAACAAAAACTAAAATAGTGCTTTATTAACAAAAACAGTACTGAACCATACTAGTAGTAGTAGTAAAAATAATAATAATAATAGTAATAGTAAATGTTGAAATTAACACACTCTAACAAGGAACAATACTTACACAGCTTTCATTAATCTTAATGCTACAAATGGACTCTTATTTTAAAGTGTTGCCACTTAATTTCAACTGTCATGCTTAAAGATGCACATCTTTAAATATATACACAAAGGCTATAACATTAAAATTATATACACAGCCCTCTCCGAACACCTTGGCAATTGAATCGCAATTGGCTAGTACATTTTTTTGTTTACTCGCCAGACTGATAAATAAAAAAATAAAAAATAAATAAAAAATGTATATATATATTATGTGTTTGTAAAATGGCACAGTTTTATAAATATCTGAATTATATTATAATGCTTGACTGACTGATGTTAAGAGTGTACGCACTCTTAACATCAGTCAGTCAAGCATTATAATATGATATTCAATATTTAATGATAGAACTTTTGTAATTAGAATTAAAACTTGATAACCATGTATGAATGCATATTAGTCATTTTAACTGAACTTCGGACTGGTGGTGGTGCTTTTTCTGTCATTCAGTGTAAAAAAAATTAAAATTGGGGGAAAAACTAACAAAAATACTGATTAGATAATAATGATATGAATTCTACTAAGAACAATATAAAGCAGCACATCTTTAAATATATACACAAAGGCTATAACATTAAAATTATATACACAGCCCTCTCCGAACACCTTGGCAATTGAATCGCAATTGGCTAGTACATTTTTTTGTTTACTCGCCAGACTGATAAATAAAAAAATAAAAAATAAATAAAAAATGTATATATATATTATGTGTTTGTAAAATGGCACAGTTTTATAAATATCTGAATTATATTATAATGCTTGACTGACTGATGTTAAGAGTGTACGCACTCTTAACATCAGTCAGTCAAGCATTATAATATGATATTCAATATTTAATGATAGAACTTTTGTAATTAGAATTAAAACTTGATAACCATGTATGAATGCATATTAGTCATTTTAACTGAACTTCGGACTGGTGGTGGTGCTTTTTCTGTCATTCAGTGTAAAAAAAATTAAAATTGGGGGAAAAACTAACAAAAATACTGATTAGATAATAATGATATGAATTCTACTAAGAACAATATAAAGCACACCAAGGATTAATGAGCTACTGGCTTCATGAATATTAATCAGGTTGTGTGCGTACGCTCGAACTGATTTGCTGAAATCAAAACAGGGACGATAATAGGGGAGCACCAGCCAATGAGATTGTCGTTTGCGCATTAGTTCCACCCACTACCGGAGAAAGCGGTAGTTCTTTTTTTTTTTTCAATATGTTTATTGTCCTTTTTCTTATTTTATAAACACACATCAGCTATACATATAGTAACAAAATAGCCTATGTAACACCAGAACAAGTACACAAGCATACACCCCTTCACTTACACGTTCAATTAACACTTTTTTTTCTTTAAATACATGCATAAATAATAATAAAATAAAATAATAAAATAAATTATTAAGTAAATATTTCTAAAAGTAAAATAAAATACAATAAAATAAATAAAATATATAAATACATTTGTTACAGAGAATGTTTTACAATGTCTTTTTCAGTAAGGTCTACATTTCCATTTTACATGATATTTACGTATGGCTCCCATAGCTGATCAAAGTCTTTCCATCTACCCTACAAAGCAACGGCGAGTCGTGCGCCTTCACAGTAGAGTTTACGGTACATTAAATACAGGTGCGTTGCACATCCATTCAGATGATTGAAAAACAGCACAGATCGCTTGGCGGAGAGTGAAACTCTGATGCGCTCAGTCAGAGAGTATGGAGCCCCTAAAGGGACATGGTGGTGGGAAAAAAATTTGGGGTGGGAGAAATTTTTTTTTTGCGTTCCCTTGAGAAACTTTTTTTTTTTGCGTTCTCTTGCAAAGATATTTGCGTTCCCTCGCAAAACTTTTGTGTTCTCTCGCAAAGATATTTGTGTTCCCTCGCAAAACTTTTGTGTTCTCTCGCAAAACTTTTGCGTTCTCTCACAAAAGATATTTGCGTTTTGCGAGGGAACGCAAATATCTTTGCGAGAGAACGCAAAAATTTCTCGAGGGAACACAAAGTTTCTCGAGGGATCGCAAAAGTTTTGCGAGAGAACGCGAAAAATCGGACAAATATTTTTTCCTCCCACCCCAAATTATTTCACTCAATCTGAATTTTTCCACCACCATGTCCCTTTAGGGGCTCCGTAAGAGAGTGTTCGGCGAGTGAAAATATATCTAAGCTAAATTTATACTTAAAATAGCTGAGCTAACTTTATACGTAAAATCTGAGAATTTATTAGCCAGTGGCTAATATTAGACATCATTTAGTCGCCCAGAGTGAAGATTTAGTGTCTGAAGTTTCCCGCTCTGTTCAGCGTGCAGTATCATGTGTCTAAACAAATAGCACGTCCTGTCAGTGATTTCAACCACTAGAGGCCGCTCTCGCACTGTATAATGACAGCAGACCATTCTCAGCCGCTCCAGCAACGGACGCAACCCGGAAAACTATCGGCATGGATTTTTGCCGATAACCGATAGTTCCAGCAATCAGCTATCGGTGCCGATTAATCGGCAAAACCGATACATCGGCCGACCTCTACTCCTCTCAGTTATACAGTATAAAAACCAGCCATCTAAAGAGATAAAACAGCAGGACAAAGCAAGAATCTGCACATACAAAGATACATCTTGAATCTTCATTCACAGACACATTAAGCCCCATGTGAACTGAATTTCACTTACAGATGGATGAAATGGGCTGTTTGAAAGACAATGCAGATGAGATTCTGCATTAGAGCAGAATTAAGCTTCACCAAAGCAAGGGCAGTGAGATTACAGACGCCTAAAAAATTATGTCAACACACAAACATCAGATTAGAACTGTACTGCTTAAGCATTTATGCCAACCACATCAGACCATAGATCTGTGCTGCCCAGACTCAAACCGGCCTCAGATTAACAGAGCAGGTGCACTGCATAGCTGCCCACCAAAACATATAGCGATCAGCAATCCAGTTTATCTGAGCGGTTCTGAAACTGATATGATGACAGAACAGAAGCTGGTTTTACTTCAGGAACCAGACTGTACTTTGGGAATCAAGTCGCAACCCAAAACAAAAAGCAAAATGCTGTTTCATACAAAACTAAACAAGAAACATATTAAAACACAGAAATTTATTAATATTACTAGTCTCAATGATGACAGCAACCTGTCCATGTTGGCATCAGTCTAAAATGATTCTATCAAGTGACAGAATTTCAATCAAAATATTGTAGAGTTTGATTAGACAAAGCCTTTGGCGTCAACAACAATCTGAGATGATCAATATCAGTATTGTTATAGTGTACAAGTGTAAATACTTAAAATATCATAATTTAAACAATAAATATAACAATATAAAATAATATAAATGTTTATATTTTTCCAAATTACATTTCATGAATGAATAAATAAATATTGAGCTTGTGTAAAAAAATAATGACTTATTTCTTGATTTTAGACTAGTGGAATATCCAAAACAGAAGCAAAACTGTGTTTAAAAAAAAAACATAATTAAACAGCAAATTATATTAATATTACTAGTTTCAAGGATGAACTTGTCCATGTTAGCATCAGTCTAATATGACTAGTTTCTAACAAGCGACAGAACACTAACAAAATAAATGCTAACTTGGGAAGATTTCCTAACCAGGCACAGTTATAGTTATAGTACAGACTGCATCTCTCCAGATTGAGGTCTTGTAAATCTGTCCAAATTCCTCCTTGCATGGATTAGAAAGATTAGGACATAACCAAAGAATGAATTCAATTATCATTGTCTCACGTGTCTGAACAGCTGTCACAGGTCATGAAGACACAATCTAATCCTCCTTTGTCTTCAAATCCTGATTATTACATTTCTTCTATGACCTCCTCCAAGTTCAGTTTAAGATGAACATACATTTTCTTCTGATGTCATGATAAATTTCTCATTTAAACCAGAATTATGTCTGGAGTCACAGATGAGTTAAATCACTGATACTTCCACAATATAGAGATAACAAACTTGTGTAATTGACATTCTTTGGTGGTACTCCGAGCGTGATATAGTGAATCTATTTGAGTCTCTGCTGATGATTTGTGTTATTAAATGTGATTTTTCCAGGTGCGCAGGTCTGGTGTTATATTAGCTGGTGTTTGGGCTGGTCTGAATGCCGTCTGGATTGTCTGGGATTATCCTGGAATGACCGACTGACCTGTCCAAATCCTTTCCTTAACTCCATTACAGAGAGAATTGACATCCACACGGCATTTATGAAATTATATTTCACACAGGACCTAAAAATGAACACTGTACCTGATCCTAATAACAGCTTAAAAGACAAAAACGCTGATATGAAATACCCAATTAACAAATTCTACATTTTGCCCTACATTTTCTATTTGTTGAAAATCTCTCAAAAATATGTAATACTACGAAAATAAAATGGGTTGCAAATGCTGATTTATTGACTAATCTAGAAAACTGCCACTTTGAGATGTATGCACAGCTACCAACCAAAGTATGTTTTGCTTTTATTTTTAGCAACATTTAAAAATGATTCCGTCCATCCAAACGTAATAACTAGGCGACTGATTATTTCAAAGACATAATTCACAGTTCTACTCATACTTTACTACACTGAATTTTTTTTTTTTTAAGTTTATTGGATTTTTTAAAGATTATTGGATTATCCACTTCTAAATTTCATGTTTTATTCATGTTACTTGCATTTCTATGTAATTATTTATGAAATTTACCAGCGATTTCTGAGCGAAAATTGTTTCAAAGTAAATCCTATGCCGATTTATTTTAGTGCAAGCATCTTTCAAAGATCTGATACCACTAGCCTGGAAAACTATGGCAAATTTAGTGATTAGTTCTCCCTCAAAAACATTTTTTTCCTGGTACCTTGACAGGACTATATTTCAGTACAGGCTACGCTTTGTGTACAATATGCATCGGTGAATGGACTTGCGAGAGTGACGTCTGAAGCTGAGATTATTTGGACATAAAAAACAGTGATATGCCAACTCTATTTTGCCACTTATTAAGCAAACTGTTTTCAAGAACTTCCTGAATTCCTCTGCATCGCACCAGCTGCTGTTTCCACACAGGGATTACTGCACTCACTGGGCTATTTGCATTTGTTAAGCTCCCTCCACCCGCAATCAAAACGCAAATCCAAATTGATATGAAGCATGACCAATGGGAATTCCATGCGTTACACTGGGGAAAGAGGGACGAGAGGCAGGATTTGAACTTTTCCTGATCTGTAATGCATCAACTGTCCATCAAGGAGCGAATTTAATAGAGTGCAGCAAGAATGAGTCCTAAAACCCAGAAACAAGTTCTTCTGGCTCCATCATTAATTGGTTTTTTGAATGGGTTTTTGGTTAAATGCTTGAAATAAGGTCTGGTTAACACAAGATATTTTCATGTTTTATTCTGCAACATAAAATACATCAGATGATTTATGTGTCTTGAAAAAGGTGATTGCTTACTCGTGGCTAAATGGGACTACAGAGATTGTCAGGAACATTAAACTTCATCACACCAAACAGGAAAGCTCATCTACTAACCAGTCCCTTTTACAGTCTTACTGTGTTGATAATCATGCTCTTGGAAACTATTCAAACTCAAAATTTTCAACTTGTTGATACCTTTAGTTTTTTACTTGAACCAGTTCACCAAATCAGACTGAACCGCATTGGCGGAGGGTGAACCAACTCCAGGGTAAGGCTAAAAGCAGTCAATTAAATGTATTAAACATCATAAACTTGTCTTTTTAGGCAAGAACCAGACCTGGGTGTCATGGCTAAAAATGTTTAATGGGACTGAATTTGTATGTAACGTGATTACAATTTAATAAAAACGTTAGAAATTGATAATTATATATTATTCCTTTCCACGGTTATTCAAACAGCGAATAAATTATATCTAGAAAGTGACATTATCATTAACATTGATCTATCGCGAGATTAAGTACTCTAAAAAATTTTTTAAAAACTATCGTTATAATCACTGAAGCTGTATACACTAGGGCTGGGTAAAAAATATCGATATCTCGATTTTAATCGATTCTCATTTTTACAAAACAATATTGATTCTTAAATCCCAAGAATCGATTAATCTAGCCAGTTTTCAGTTAACGGATGGAATATTGAAGTGCACTTCCCATCCAATAAATCGCAATAAGCATTGTGCGTTGGTACTTTTAATATGAAACAAAGTCTCAGATTTCAATTTATGCCCGTTGTATTGCAATATTCAAACAATAAATGCCGTTTTGGTGCTGTTTAATGTGGAGTGACAGATCGCTGTAGCGCCTCAGTTCAACAGACGCGGCAGCACGAGGCGCACATGAACTGATCATCTCCTCCACATTAATACCAGTTTCAGCACAAAATAAACATGACGAAACATCCAAAGGTAAGTTAAAAAAAAGAGCACAACTTTACAATCCATATCCTGCCTCATGTAATCGCTCAATCAGTGTTTCAGCTACGCAAAGACGTCAATATAACAGCTTGTAAACAATTCATGTAACATCACATTTACCTCAGTTTAATGTTCTTCTAAGTCTAACACAAAGTGATAATAATGTTTGAGCATTCCAGTCATACCATTGCTACTGATTGTGTCCTACTTTCATACAGTACCACTTTCACTGATTTGGACTAGCTTTTTCTGTATCTATCTGTATTTATCTGTATCTATCTGTATTTATGTTCTACTGTAGTGTTATCTGTATGCACCAAGGGTCTGAGAGTAACGCAATTTCAATTCTCTGTGTGTATGTGCTGTACATGTGGAAGAATTGACAATAAAGCAGACTTGACTTGACTTGATAAACTCGATAGTCAGCCAGAAAAATAAACTGTAGACAGGAGCATTTTGCTAAATATATGCACCATATAACATTCATTATAATTTTTTGCCATTCTTTAATGTTTTATGTTTGAATAAATCCATCCAAGTTTTTATGACAGCCACTATTTAAATGTGTATATTTAAAAAAACTAACTGAAGTAATTGTAACTTAATTATTATAAAAACTTCATTAAGTGCAATTTAAGCAGTTGTACAACACAAATCAGTCAATTTTAACCTTCAATATTATAATACAGTACCAACTGACTCTCATGTATATTTTACAGCATTAGTTTAGATATTTTTTTTCCTTGAGAAAATTTGGCATGCACTGTACCTGATATGTATCCAAAATAATCAATATTGAATCGAATCGCAAGCTTGTGAATGAGAATCAAATTCGAAATGTGAAATTTGTGTCAAAACCCAGCCCTAGTATACACTGTTAATTGAATCTCATTCTTACATTGTACATACATCTGCGCTTTGTTGTTTATGATGAGAGAATTTGCAAGAGTCCGGAATTCAGTCAGCGAACGCGCGCACTCAACAAAACTGATGAATTTGAATGATGACTCATCTGAACGCCTCTGATTGGCCATTGCATTCCTAAGCTCAACAGATATGTGCGTGATTGGTTAAAATGCGCAACACTGAAAAAAGCCTAAAATTAAATATGGTGCAACTTGAGCAGATCTTAATTTAATGCCGCAGTCGACACTCTCTATTCATATTCACTTTGTTAGCAACAGACGTAATAGATTTAATTTGTTTGTGCAGGGGCATTTTTGTCCAATTTAGTGGCATTTTTGCCCCAAGTCCCCGTGGCCAGGGGAAAGCTAACAGCCTTACACACGCTCCACTTACGCTGAACTGTCTGAAATGGTTTGTGGCTCGAGCAGCACAGATCTATAAGTTAACTCAATCAAACCTCACTTTTGGACATCTGACAGTCACTCCGACTCAAAATGAGCCAAAATACCAGCGTATATGATCTTATGATGCTGGTTTTTTCCAACTCATTCAGCGCTCCAGTTCTTCTATCAGTCACTGAACTGAGGAAACAGTTCCGACTCGGACTGAAGACAAATGAGCCGGTGGTAAGTGCAAGCATGAACTGAGCACTTGAATGAAGAGGCGAAAAGAAAGGTTTTATGGTTTCTCATGGTTTATGTAAAAAGGTGGAATTCAGTCAGCGAACGCGCGCACTCAACAAAACTGATGAATTTGAATGATGACTCATCTGAACGCCTCTGATTGGCCATTGCATTCCTAAGCTCAACAGATATGTGCGTGATTGGTTAAAATGCGCAACACTGAAAAAAGCCTAAAATTAAATATGGTGCAACTTGAGCAGATCTTAATTTAATGCCGCAGTCGACACTCTCTATTCATATTCACTTTGTTAGCAACAGACGTAATAGATTTAATTTGTTTGTGCAGGGGCATTTTTGTCCAATTTAGTGGCATTTTTGCCCCAAGTCCCCGTGGCCAGGGGAAAGCTAACAGCCTTACACACGCTCCACTTACGCTGAACTGTCTGAAATGGTTTGTGGCTCGAGCAGCACAGATCTATAAGTTAACTCAATCAAACCTCACTTTTGGACATCTGACAGTCACTCCGACTCAAAATGAGCCAAAATACCAGCGTATATGATCTTATGATGCTGGTTTTTGCCAACTCATTCAGCGCTCCAGTTCTTCTATCAGTCACTGAACTGAGGAAACAGTTCCGACTCGGACTGAAGACAAATGAGCCGGTGATAAGTGCAAGCATGAACTGAGCACTTGAATGAAGATGCGAAAAGAAAGGTTTTATGGTTTCTCATGGTTTATGTAAAAAGGTGAGTTGGTTAAGACTAGTTTATTCACTTACTTATTTTAGACATGTAAAACATGCACGATTCACATCGAGTGCTTTAATAATATACATATACGTTACGTATTTGACTGATTACGCAAACGAACTGGTGAATCAGTATTTTGAATCAGTTCACTGAAATGAACTGTCCGAAAGAACCAGTTCATGAAAAATAATTGGATTTCCTGGTTTGCCTGAGGCTTTGAATTACAGGAACTGACTGATTGTTTAACTTCATAAGACCTCAATATATCGTTAGGAGCCACAGGTATTAATTTTGTGCTCTCTGATATGCTTTTTTTGACTCTCAAAGTGCCGGTAGGATCTGCAGAAAACATTATGAATCACCAAGGACCACGGTTTCAGCCAAAAAACTCCTTACTGCTCTACTGAAGAATAAAAAAGTCTTGAATGACATGAGGGTGAGTAAATTAACAGCAAATTTTAATTTTTGGGTGAATTATCCCTTTAAAAGCTTCCACTTCAAACACAAAGACATATTTATAACATGTTTTTTACAATGAAACTAAAAGAACTTTTACTTGCTAAAAAAGAATAAACTATAAATCAGACGACAAAAGGCATGTAGTAGATTTTGTCCAACAGGTTTTTCAGTCAAGTTTTGATCATGCTGATCAATTAGAAGCCTTATAAATATGATACAGTAGGTTTTTATAAGATTAAGGACATTAAAATGCATTGAAATGTAAACTCAGTTGACCCACTTTGCATTTGGAGAACTATCTATTTAAAACATCAAGAACAGGCAGGTTATAGAAGAGCACTAAGATAAACAACGAGGAACTATGCAACGTTCAGATCCAACAATGAATAACTCTGGGCAGGATCAACTTGCTCCACACTCACTGTCCCAATTTTATCACCATAAATATTGCATAATTTATCGAAATATTTCTCTATAATGGTGTGGCCCGGTTATCTTTCAGACCTACAGCGTTTGTTCTTGATGAGAAGCAGGCTGCACATCTGCAACACTCAGATTCCAATCGGGTGACCGACTGAAGACTCAATTTGAGCTAAAGAAGAGAGGTCAAAGTGTCACCGATGTGTACAGAAGTATGGGTGGCCATTTATAATTCAGCAGCTCCAGTTTGGCAAACAGAGACCGCAGGAGTACGTCAGTGAGGGGGAAGATGACAGAAAGACAGAAAATCCCTGTCGTGATGAAAAAGCAGATGAGAGGTCACGCGTCATGCATGCATCCATCTACATCATTTTGTCAGAGGCGCGTGATGACCTCCTGAGGATCTGCAGAAGTTTCAACAAATCATTAGCGTGCAATTGGAAAGCATGACATTATAGTAGACCAGAGGATGTTTTATGAAGTGATTCAAATGAGATGGAACATGGTGGTTGCGATGATGCATTAGAACAGGGTTTCCCTCAGTTCAACAGTTTGAACATTTGGAAGTGACGTAATTAAGACATAAATATTAGTATTGTAACTTTAACGTAAAATAAAATTATAATTATCATCAAATATTTTTTATTTTACAATACAATTGTAATTTACAACAGTATATTTCTGTCTTCATTTTTATTAGTTAAAACAAAAAATAATAATAATAACAAAAACAACAACAACAATTATTTCATGCTATTTTTACTTGTCAATGTTGTTGTTATTATTAATAACAACTATATTATGTTATATGATTATTACTGCTATTATTATCATTATTAATAATTATTATTATTGATGATGATTATTATAATAATAATAATAATAATTATGATTACTACTACTACTATTACTTTTAACTTTAAAAAATATATATAGTACTGTTGTAAACTGGAATTGTACTGTAAAAAATAAATATTTGATTTCTTTTAATTTATTATCATTATTATTAATCATCATTTCGAAAACACCAGTGTAAATGTTATGTGTGGACTGAGATACTAAAGAGGTTTGAGTCCACTTTAAAGTACTGCTGAAATATTAATTTTAAAAAGTAAATATTTTGGGTCTAAAAAAAATTTTTTTGAAAATGTTTGGTAACCCCTGCATTAGATTTAAAGTTGTTTTTCTCAAATCGCATGCAATAGGCCTGATGTCTGTCACTAAGGGCATAAATAATTATGGTACAGGTGATCGTAAGCTCCTCTAGCTCTCATTTAATAACTATAATCTCTGACCCAGGCCATTGAAAAGTGAAAAGACACTGTAACAGCAGGCAAATCTGCATTTAATCTGCTACGGTACAAAAGCATGCATACATTCTGAACACATATAATCATGCTGAATGTGTAGACAGCACTGCATCGTAATCCCCAGACAGCCGATGTACTGAGTTTTTCCACACACAAATATATCTGGATGACGTTAGACTCATGAAAGTTGGAGCAGCTTCTTTTAAGATTTGTTTCATGCTATGTGATCTGGATCAGATGCAGATGACCTGTATCTCACTGTATGAAACCCAGTGAGTTCGGTTTCTTGCACACAGCCAATGGAGGAAATAGCAGACCAGCTGCTGTCGATCAGATGCTTAAAATGCCTGAGGATTCATGTATACCGCAGTATATAAACACCTCAACGGCAGTGATAAGTGATAGTAGCAACAAAACATGTCCTGTTATGGTTACTGCTATTATAATGACACACACAACATAAGCTCTCAGTTAGAGAAAAGACAAGACAGGATTTCACACGAATCAAGCGCCGTGGGCCAGGGAAGATTTTTGGACATTCGGTTTTATTTTCTGTTAAAAAAAAATCTCTCAGAGGCCTGACACCACACCCACTGTGTCTGTCGTTTTGCCCCTCCCACCACAATATAAACAGTATTTATAAACAAAAATGAAAATGATAAATGTTACAGTACTAGAATGACTCAAACTAAAAAAAATAAACGAAAGCTAAATAGAAATAAAAATAGAAATGGAATAAAATAAATAAATAAAAACAGAAAAAAACCCATAAATTAAGCTAATAGAATGCAAAAAACACAACATTTCTAAAATTAAAATTGAAAATATAAATATAAATATTTTTTATAATTTGAATATTAATAAAAGCTGATAAATAACTAGTATACTATATAATATAATATTATAATAGTGACAGTAAAATTTACAATCATTCTATAATCGTAATGATAAAGAATACACTATAACAAATACTATTATAGTACATAAATAACACTACACTACACTAAAGACTCTTTCAAAGCAAATACAATACTTCTGTGCAGATAAGATTCTGAAAAGAAACAAGGGATATCCTTGGCGACAGTAAAATTCACATTATACCGATCTAAGTCTTAGACTGAACCAAGAGATTCAGGGAAGTGAGCTTGTTTTTTGTCAGCCAATCAAAAATGCCCTGTGCCTGTCAATCATTTTGCACATTTGTTTTGTCTGAAATCCTTTAAAGCCTCTCAGCGAATATACAGGAAAATCAGAATAAATTGACAACTCATCCTATGGAAAAATAAGTCTTTATCCTTCTAAAATCTCTAGAGTTGTTTATAAATCTGAACGTATGAAATTCATAAGCAACAAACAGCATTTCTAAATAATGTGTAGTCAAATCTGCCGAGCTCTTGGTAATTTGAATATTAATAAAAGCTGATAAATAACTAGTATACTATATAATATAATATTATAATAGTGACAGTAAAATTTACAATCATTCTATAATCGTAATGATAAAGAATACACTATAACAAATACTATTATAGTACATAAATAACACTACACTACACTAAAGACTCTTTCAAAGCAAATACAATACTTCTGTGCAGATAAGATTCTGAAAAGAAACAAGGGATATCCTTGGCGACAGTAAAATTCACATTATACCGATCTAAGTCTTAGACTGAACCAAGAGATTCAGGGAAGTGAGCTTGTTTTTTGTCAGCCAATCAAAAATGCCCTGTGCCTGTCAATCCTTTTGCACATTTGTTTTGTCTGAAATCCTTTAAAGCCTCTCAGCGAATATACAGGAAAGCAGAATAAATTGACAACTCATCCTAAGTCTTTATCCTTCTAAAATCTCTAGAGTTGTTTATAAATCTGAACGTATGAAATTCATAAGCAACAAACAGCATTTCTAAATAATGTGCAGTCAAATCTGCTCTTGAGCTCTTGAGGATCTGTGACTTAGAAAAGCTGGATCAATCTTTAATGTCATGGGCTGTATGGGAACAGATTCAGAAGAAGACTATGATATTAATCTAAATCCTGCTTCATATCTCAAAGATTTTATTTTATCTGACATGAATTAAATTCCATTTCACCTTTGCCTAATTCGGGGTATGAACAGTGAAGCAAAAGTGATTTTAGCACCTGAGGTGAGACTGACTTCAGTAAAGCTGAAAGACAAAAGCAAGCAGAAACCCAACTGGGGTTTATCAAAATCACGCCATACAATCAAGACGAGGCTAATAACCCAATGGAAAGCAGCTATAGGCCCGATCAATTAACCCACCGTCTGACGAATAGCAGTCCTTCTGCAAATTGTCATGTGGGCAACGACTGCTTGAGTTCATTACTGTTTCATGAGATCTACGGTGTCATGCGGTCTGTCTAGAGAATAGCAGATGAACGTGAGCGTGACCTTTATTTTTTGCTGCGCCTGAAGATAAAAGAAAGTGGGTCATGTGATCTGCTGTATTTCTTGCACGCACGTTTAAAATGACCTCTTGCTTTGTGAATGTGCAATTACTCTTGGCATGTCCTGGCATATGTTGAGTGTGATGCAATAAAGAGGGTCGTGAAAAGGGGTGTGAAATGCTGGTGCCGGAGCTCTCAGTCCAACTTACAGTGTTGCATATGCACTGCACGTACATATACATATATATTTCATATTCATTTAGATGAGCAGGATTACAAGCATGTAAATGTGCCCATGCAATGAGGGAAATGTAAGCTGACATTAATTTGTATATCACGAGAAATGTCAAGCAGAACTGGTTTCCACAATCTCTTCAAACCCTGTCAGACTGGAAGTTGAAAAAAAGAAAAACACAAAGGACACTTCAGGCATGTTGGAACGAATCATGACATTTGATGGGTGAACATGCAACTCAACAGTGGCATTTGATGAAAACTACAGATCCTCAACACATGAGATCATACAGACACACGTTTACATCAGCATTTACTCCATCATATATATATGTTCAACACATGAAACATGCTCAACTGCTTAAAAATTGTGCATTTCAGAGAAAAAGTAACTGCTTACTGCCAATAAGAATTAATAAAGTTTTCAAATAAAAAAAGTAGAAAAAAGGTAGAACAATAATATATATACACATTAGAGATGCACCGATCGATCGGCCGATTTTCCCCATGATCGGCCCGGATCGGTGATCAGCGATCAGTCTCACTTCTTTCAGATTCCGAGCCGATCTGTTTTGTTACCAGCGGCACAGGCAATAACGTCAGCTGCGCATTCTCTCTCTCTTCTCTCCGACGACCCCTTCTCTCACACACAGATCTCATTCGCTCCGGTTAAATAGTGCTTGTATTGCGTATTATTTTAGTCATTCCCGCAGGTTTCGCATGAATTTTGATGATTCAAACGTGAGTTTTGAGCAGAGTAGAGTAGCACATGTTGTTTGTCATTTCTCCGATCACAAATGCAGACAGAGTTCAGAATCAGAATCAGAATCAGAAAGAGCTTTATTGCCAAGTATGTTTGCACATACAAGGAATTTGTTATAGTGTCACAAGCTTCCAGTACACTGAGACAACAAAAAGGCGGGGCATAGAGGAGAAACAATAATGTACAGTATGTGGAAAATAATGTGTTTTTTGAACTTTAAACCGCATAAACACATTTTATTACACCAAATACACAAAATAATGTTCTTTTTAGCAGCATCATATGACCCCTTTAAATAGTTGAGAAAGAGAACGCATGTTGTGTAACATTGGCCTGTTTACACCTGGTCACTTCATGCATTTTGTCTGATCGGATAGCTATCTGATCGTGAAAAGACCAGGTGTAAATGCCCTCCGAAACGCATTCGGGACGGATTTAAATCCGATCGCTCAAACCACTTCTGGTCGCATTCCAGACGAAACTCGACAAGTGTAAATGCATCTGGTTGTTGAAACGACATATGTAAATTTTACTCCTCCCAAAATGATAAAATAATAAACGTGTGAGAGCGTGTTATAGGCTATATGACATTAGTCAGACTGCGCTAATGCAACACGCATCGCTGCGGACGAGTAGCTGAGTATCTCTTCAGCAAGCCGACGCGCAAACTGCCGCGAATGAAACTGAAAGTAAGACATTTATGTGGCCAAGTGTAAATGAAAAAGTTTTAACAAATCAGATAGATATCCGATCAGCAAAAACGCATGAAATGACCAGGTGTAAACAGGCCCTATATTGGGTCCGTGGATAAACTCTTAAAGGGACCGCAGTCCAATATTCCTGTTGCTGTCTGTCATGTTAATCAAAGAACAAATGACAAAGAAAATCACTTTCTGCTCTTTACCGAATACGTTTTATAACTTTAATGGTAAGCATTAATCTGTATTTAATTTTTACAATGAAGACTACAGAAACTAAAGTAATCAAATGTAAAATAACCAGTGTTATTTTACGTTTGATTACTTTAATTTCTGTAGTATTTCTTACCTGAATAAAAACTTACTTAACCTGAAAAACTTAGTTTCATAGCTCTCTTTATTCTATTGCATTTATTTGTGCTGTTGTGTGTTCTTATTTTATTACTGACTTTTTACTTGTTTTTTTATGAAAATAAAACTTTGCGTTGAAGAAAAGTAGATTTTTGTTTTATATGCTTTCAATTATAGTTCTTAAAAAGAAAATCGGAATTGGCAAAAATCGGTATCGGCAGATCACACTAACAAAAAAAAAACGGAAATCGGAATCGGCCAAGAAAATTGCAATCGGTGCATCTCTAATACACATATATACACGTACACACAAACAGTTTATATAGGCTAACAAGAAAAAACAGTGCAGGCCATTCCAATTAAGAAGTCCTAATAATTTAATTTACATTTCTGAGATTGGAATGACATAAGTTAGTAAACAAGATGAATTGCAATTTAAATTTAATAGGACTTATCAGGATTTCACAGGATGTAACAGATCCTTCAGAGCTCCAGTATCGATCGATGGTGTGAACGTCTCCTCACAGAACAGCTGCACTCATAATGTGTGTGACTGTGTGAGGCTCTAAAGGGCAGATGAAAGGAAAAGGCCATGCAGGAAAGAGGCTGTAAACAAGAGCGTCTGATTGGCTGAGGGAAGAGCTCTCCAGCGAGCGGCACAAGAGCACTTGAGAGTGCAATTACAGCCAGAAAGGCTGTGCAGATTCACAACTTCCCCAAAACCCCCAAGCAACTATGAGCTGTGATACTGAAGGCTGCGTTTGCTACAGAGTCAGACACGGGGACGATGGGGGTTAACAGAATATTAA
Source organism: Sinocyclocheilus grahami (assembly GCF_001515645.1). NCBI lineage: Eukaryota > Metazoa > Chordata > Actinopteri > Cypriniformes > Cyprinidae > Sinocyclocheilus > Sinocyclocheilus grahami. The sequence continues at coordinate 368,150 of NW_015505358.1, read as the reverse complement.
CTGCAGCCAGCAAAAAGTAACGATCACTATTAATCACTAATTATTCAAATGTAATGTATATATAACGTCATTTTGAAAACATGCTCAACTGCTTGAAAATAGTTTTTCAAATCAAAAAATCATCCAGAACACTAGAAACCTTGTAGCAAAATGCTAAAAACCTCTCAGAACACATTAGCAATGGCATAGCAACACCCTAGCAACCAGCCGCAACCTCTTAGCATCCTAATTCTGTAGTGTGACGAGTGGGGGCGGGGCCGAGAGCCGTGGGAACAGAGCGAGCCCGGTGGAGTAATTGATAATGAGCGACACCTGCACCACTCACCGGTCTCGAGTCCCACAGAGGAGGCTCCAGAAGGATAAAAGGAGGAGCTACGACAGTGAAAGATGAGAGAGGACCAGGCCTGGATTTTATTTTGTGTTTTGTGTACGGCAGTCGTCCGCGAGGGGCTGCCGCTTTATTTTCATTTTCTGTTTGTTTATTTTATTAAAGTTTTAAATGTTCGCCGGCTCCCGCCTCCTTCTACCCGATCTACAAACTGTGTTACATATAGTTACTGAGATCAATCAGTACAATCATCAGACACCTTGTATAAAATAGTAGTAAAATGAACTGGAAGGTTCAGCTGTTTTAGTGCATGAATCTAGATTCTAATTTATAATGTGTGATTTCATACACCCAAGAGAAGAGTCTTTATTTTTTCACGCAAGGCACATTTCTAACATAAAACACATTCGCAGTCAGCTTGGAAAGCTGCACGCACACAGCAATTTATACCGTCTGCTCAGGTTTAGACAGAGCCGCTCAATCTTGAATCTATAACCCGTCTGGTATAAAGTTCATCAGGAGCTGATGGAGCCGAGCAGAGCTGTTTCTAATAAATACTGGGTGCTAAAGCACGCTGATCAATTCTCTTTGGCTCGAAGCAGGACAGTAATTGGTTTCCCGTCGCAAAATGATAAACATGTGCTGACACGGTGTATCTCATCTAATCCAATTGTGTTTTAAACATGTAATGTTCATAATAAGTTAATGTGAAATCCGTACCCTTATGCCATTCGTTTTGTATCATTAGGTTCGTTGTTAAAAATGACATGTGAATGCTAAGCAAACCGAGAATAAATGTCATAATTTCCTTTTTTTTTTTTAAATTTTTTTTAGAAGTAATCTACAAGTGTGAACACACCCTTAATTGAAATATCTTTTTTAGTAAAAATGAAAAACTATACACTGCAAATGAAGCCGAACCAGTGGAGTGTGGGAAAGTTTTATAAAACTACAAACAAACAATGCTGTCATTTGTAAAGGCCCCGATATACTCACGGCAAAGTAATTTTTCGTTCTTCAGTTACGGGTAAAAAAATGTTTGATATATGCAAGCATCGGTTAAAAAAAAAGCAGTTTAGAAAAAAGCAGTTAAGAAAGCATCCGATCATAGAGATGTGGATATGTTTTCTCTGCAATTAGCACTCCAGTAAAGTCATGTCACATTTATTTTAGTGATCGACCAATATTGATTTTTTTTTTAACCGATACCAATTATTTGCATGTTTATGTGCCCGATAACCAATATGCAGAACCGATATTTCTTTACTGTTATAAAGCAAATGTGTGAGTGAAGTAAGAACATACACTGTAAAAAAAATCTGTGACATTTACGGAAAAATACCGGCAGCTGTGGTTGCCAGAACTTCACCGTAAAAAAATATGGTAGCAATATTTTAGGTTTTACAGACTTGACTTCAATTCAAAATAAAATACCGTATTTCATTAACTAATGTAATGTTAATAAACCAACGTATTGAAGTACTAATATCTGTTTTGAACCATTGTAATGCACTGAATGCACCAAAAAACTGGAGGTGATGAGAAAGTCACATGATGAACCAAAGCTCATCACAAATAGCTTCTTTTCTAAAACCGTATTTTTTAACAGTATTATACTGTAAAATTACATTAAATGTAATTGCATTTATTCACCAAATATAGTATGGAAGCTTACTGTTAACCAGTTAACAGGTTTTTACTGTAGCATTTTTACAGTCTTTTACTGTTAAAATCACAATTTTTTTTACAGTGTACATCACTTTGGTTTTTCCTTTTTTCAGTCATCTTTTTTTTTTAGGTGTTGAAAATTAGCAGTCTTTCAAGTTAAATTGAATCTTCATATTATAACAATAAAAAATTTTATTTATAAAAAGCATCAACAGCAACAACACTAATATTATCAATAAACAACATAAATGTAGAATGTCTAATGTTTTCAAATGGAGAAAATAAATAAAGGACAGGAGTCGTAACAATTTCATTTTAAACTACAGTTTTAGAAGGTTTATAAGCTGTTTAATAGCTACAGAGTCAAGAATAATTCACTGGATAATGTTAATTCACTGAATAATATTCCCTGGAATATTGGAATATAACAAACAAAACATTGTATTTTATTGCATTTCTCAACTGAAATGTTATATCAGAATTATTAATAATGTTTTTGTCCTTCTAGATTATGAAATGCCTGCTGACAGCGCGGTTTAACTATGCAGTTACACAGAACTATACTCAAACTGCGATCGCTCGCGGAGATAATAAATAATTAATTTCCATAGAGTTATATTTATTTAGATGTTTATTAGCGAAATAATGGTTATATAGTAATAGCAATTTAGGGTGTTTTAAACAAGTGAATCTTATTAAAAGTAACATGCGACGGCTGTGCTGGAGCATTTCCTGAGCATCAACCACATCAACCCAGTGAGTGAACAGCAATATGAAAGCGGCTTCACGAGACTAATGATGAGCAAATATACCACAGAGAGAGAATTAAATTCAGCACTTTTATTTCCAACATACGCTCATTCATGGCTGTATTATTGAACTCATGCAAAGTTACGTCTTTATTGGGACAGGACTTGACGGATTATCTTACATGACTCTGTGAGTTGGTCTCCATTTCTTAGAGTCAAGCTGCATAAACTACATAGCAGGCATTTATGTAATGCATCTAATTTGTGCATTAATGGCTGTTATGTTAAATAAAGTTTACTAACTACAGCAAATCAAGTACCTGCACCATGCAGTTGTTGTTGTCTCGTCTCTCCTCAGACGCCCCGCAATGGCGATCCTGTGTGCAATTTTCAAAACACCCACAAGATGGCAGCGTTTATCGGTGAATTTGATATTACAAAACCGATATCCGATTAAGGTCAAATGCGTAAATATAGTGAAAAATATTGGTAAATCGATATATCGGTCGATCTCTAGTTTATTTATATAACACTTTATGCAACAGACTGCTTTAAAGCAAGCAGCTTTACAGTATTAAACATGGAAAAACAGCATAAGTGTTGCTTTCAGTTAGAATTACAAGTTCATTTTCCACAAAGCAGCTCTGCATGTATATATAGAATATGTATAACTCAATATTTTAACAAATTGTAAAAGCTATATAATCGATCAAGCCTACTTACAGTATAAATCGGCGACACAATCAATGATTAGTTGAATAATTGTTCTAATAATCGTTACGTAAAATTGTGTCCAATTTTACATCTGTGTCTTCGCTGTCTTAACTTTATAAAGACAAGGTTAGGAAGCAGTTTTATCACTTTAAGATAAAGCTTATACATAACTTATGTCTTGTGACTATGCGTTTAAATAAGTGTATTTTATGCAATTAAGTAAATTATACTTCCTAACATTTCAATTCAACTTCATGTGGAATGTGGCCAATTCAATCTAAATTCCAACACATTAATTTAAAATATTAAATGCCTCTCTGTAACCTTGAACTTTTTTTTAAAGAAAAAAGGGAATGCGTTAAAATAATTGTGATAATAATAATTGCCCCAAATTTTGCTTATCAAGCATAACTTCTATTAAACCTGAAACATTTTGAATCTACTTGGTTTGATCAAAATGGTACTTTTGAAAATCAATCTTTAATATGGTCAAAAGGCTAAAAATGATCAATATGGAATCTTTTAGCAACATCGCCCAGCCCTAAGACCACTCCAAAGGGTCTCTTTGAAAAATTAAACTCAAGAAATGCAACCTCAAATCTCTTGCATTATGCATGATGGTGAGCCATCTGCTAATATTCTAAAACTCATGGTAAAAAAGTATAACGTAAAAAAAGGAAAACATTTCCTTTTAGCCAAGTGCTCAAGTTCGTAGAGGATTAACCGAAGAAACCAAGAACCATGTCAGCATATCAGCAGCTCTCTGACCATGAAGTTCTGTGGGCTAAACCAGGTGCATTTGCACAGTGAACCAATAACAGTTACTCCATTAAAGCTTCCATCAAACAATGTTCAAGCATGCATAAACGATAGCACAATCTGCAGTCGGATAGTGCTGCACTGGCCTGATTCTGATTCTGCTCAACTAGTACGGTGACCATCTTCGACTCTAGTGGAAGAATTGTTTGGCCTGAGGACTAATTCTGCTGATAAAGCATATTTAACATGGGGAAAAAAATAGCTTGAGCTGAGAACACAGTTTGAACACTCTGAGAGAGAGAGGGAGGTGCGATCAGGCCACAGCGAGCTGCTCCAGACGTGACGGCTTCTGTGAGCGGAACTTGTTCTTGAGGAACAAATACACTTTTTCCATCGATACGTGGCAGATTGTAATGTGGAGCCATTCTGCACATTTCTAAATATTTCTAATGAAGAAGAGATAGAAAAATGCTGCACCTGAAACCATTATCAATACCAAAACAACTATAAACAAAACAAGAGAGCTTCTAATCAATGAAATACACATTTAGTTGATGGACACGCTGTTCATATTTTTATTGTTCGTTTAATTCCTGAATTCTAGATAAACTGGAAAAGAGGTAGCAACTGCAATTTCCATTTCATGCAAGAAAGTCGAATTTAAAAATTGATATATTACTACTGTATCATCTTTACCCATAAAAGCAAAGATTTAGTGTTGCACTTGATTGATAGTTATGAAAGAACATTAAAAAAACAAACACAGAAATATAGGTATTCAGATATATTATATCAGATTTACTGCTGATCACAGAACCGTGCTTCACTGAAAGATACGCATGACAATCGCAGTTTCTGTCGATCTCGATTCCATTTCGATTTATCGTGCAACCCTAGAATGAATGATAAAACAAATGAACAATAGAAAGATAGAACGACAGAACAATAGACAGACAGACAGACAGATAGACAGACAGAAGAAAGAAAGAAGGAAAGAATAAAGAAAGAAAGAACGATAAATATTCAGATAGACAAACAGACAGATTGTAATTCAGTAAACTCGACTTCATGTCATTCCAATTCAAATTCTGATTGAACTTCCTGTGTGTTGAGGCCAAATCAAATTAACACTCATTATCTGAAAGAACCGCCTCTTTAAATCAGAATTTTGTCAGTTACATGACCGTTCGACTCTGAATTAGCGGAAACACGAGTCAGTTCTGAGAGCTTCGCAGTTCCCACAAAACCACTCTTCTCCAGCGTTACAGGTACACAGCACAGCTTCCTCTCTTTTGTGCCTTTCTAATGACACTTCCGCTTCAGCTTTTACCTCTTTCGCACCCACAGATTACCACCATTTCCAGCTTTTACAGGCTCTCTCGACAGCGGTGCAGAAACGCCTTCCCTTTCAAGTCTTTGCGCTTTAATTAAGGAGCCATGTGACTAGCATGTGTCTGTGAGTTGATGGCGAGCGCGGCTATTCTCTCGGCCTGATTGAAATGCAGTGCACAGCGTCTAGACGCCGGGACCAGCTTTAGCATTGTTCAGAGCAGAATGGCCACAGAAAAAGCCTGATTTGTGAACATACAGGGGGAGAGGAGAATGTTACAGGGGTTCTGACGCGGTAATCCATCCAGCAAGTGTTTTTTTTAAAACACTATGCCTGTCTGCTCGCAGAGACATCACCAAATCTTTTTGTTTATAAAGATTAATCCTTCACCATTAGGTCTTTTATCATGTCTGGTAAGCCTTTATAAGACCTCATTTCCACACTGGAGATTTAGGTCAGAGAGAAAGTGGCTTTAGAATAATGCTTACATTATGAAATCATGCATCATTGTTTATTGAAGCATGTTATATATTCATAAGGCGTTTTAATGAAGCTGATATAAGTTTCATAAGGTAGCTGAGCATGAGTTGTGATGCTTTTTCATCTGAAGCAGTGCTGATGTTGATTTTACAAGGGAACTGTCATCAAACAAGTTTCTCAAATATTTCACAAGTCTTTCTAGTCAAACAGACAGTCCCAAATCAAAAACAATTAGATGAGTCAATGTTGCTGTCTAGATGCGCAAAAAAACAAAGCAATGTTTATGAAAGCAACACTGTTTTGCACTTTCAGTAGATTACTTAAAAAAAGAGGGGAAAATAAAATAAAATAAAATAAATGTTTAATATTTTATTTTGACCCAGTTTTGCATTTTTTAGTAGTGTGCTTAAAAACAAATGAACAAACAAACAAAACTTACTTTTATGTTACAAACTGAACTGGGATAAAATAAAATAAAAAAATAAAATAAAATAAAATAAAAATGTAACAGAACAGAACAACCTTCATGCTGAAATTATTTTTATTCATCATCGCAATAGCCATTTCTAACCAATCAGGTCTAAAATGAATTATAAACATGATGATAAAGAATTCATTAAAAACACAGCATAAAGCTACTGACTAGGCTTGCCGCGATAGACGGTGTTGACGGTGATACCGGTGTTAAGCCGCAACACTGGTTACGTCACTTGCCCACCGGTGGGGGTCGCGTCACGATTTTTTTTATAGTAATAAAAATAATTTAGTTCAGTAAAAGAACAGACACTACAATTAAAAACTGAACGCGGCTGCTCAATGCAGCGTGCCAAACGAGATCAGATTTAATTTCTCCAGTGAGGAGAGTGAGTCGAGCTGACTGACAAGAAGGTGAGACAGACAAGATGATCACGGATGATTTAGTTTCGAAACGAGATGCAAAAGCGCCTGTTTGGCAATATTTTGGATTTTGAAAAGCCTGTTGACGTTTGCCGTTTATCTAAGTTGTCTTTGGAAGTTTTTTTAAAACATTCGTTTCTTATTTAATTGGTTCCACATTGTTTGCTGATTTTTACTTTATTTAAACTGTGTCATTTATTTATTTTATTTGACATTCGTTTAGCTAATAAACGTTCTACGTTTCTTATTTATTTGGTTATATATTATAAATGTTTACTTATTTCCAGTTTTGTATACCTATTAAACTTTATGTAAGTTATTTTATATTAGGCATAGCCTGCCCTATAGCATGGTGTATTTTTATTTGTTTTGTTAATAAAAGTTCTATGGTTTATATATACGCTAAAGTGAGTTTGACGTTGTATTTGGTTGTTGCATTCAAGCAATTGACTCCGAACTGCTATTTAAAAGCGAAGGAAAGCGAGGAAAAGAGGGAAAATTCAAACAAACTAAAAAACGAACAATTGCTTTAATCCGAATTGCCACTATTTGAAAGTGAAAGTAAAATGGGCACACCGCTTTTACAAGCTATTTAAAAGCGAAGGAAAAGAGGGAACGCCCCGCCCCCGTGGTGATACCGGTATTACCGGTGTTGTCACACGTCGATTAACCGGTGGGAACATTTCCTCACCGTCACAACCCTACTACTGACTATATGGTATTTTAAATTGAAGTATAAAATATCATTTAGTTCATTGTGAAATATCAAAATAAACACAAATTAGTGGTGTAGAGATTGAGATTGGTACAAATGTTGTGACGTAAAGAGGAAAAAACACTAAACTATGGCTCATACCATCACTTTACACCCTCATAACATGTTCACAATACTGTCATGAAAGGGTCATACATTATGATTAGCCCTAAAAATCAATGTCTCTATGGAGAAAATGCATGGGATTTTAACTTCCGGATTCCAAATACAACTCTCTATAAAACTCATGATGCTATATTAGCCTGTCATTCATGCTGCTTCTCCAATAAAGCACAATTTATCAAACAACTTCCATTCTGCTAACGTTTAGGCTATCCTTTGAGAACTGCAACAGATACAGATGAACAACTTTTCTTTAACCTATATCTTCGCATGGTCTGCGGTCTCAAGAGACAAAATGTACATGAAAGCACATTGCAGCTTCCTCTCGCTCCACACTGCCCATGTTCTACAAGTAACATTTCAAGGTACATGTCAAGAAATGTGACAAAATGAGGACAAAGGAAGAGGAAATACAGATCTGAACGCAAGAACAAGCTGTTTGTTTCCTTTAGTGTGTGTGTGTGTGTGTGTGTGTGTGTTTGGAGGTGAACAGAGGACAGGTGGTGGACTATGAGTGCTGTGTGTTGAGTAGAGGTGCGAGACAGGCCCGTATGCCCGCCAGACGGCTCAATTTTCCCATTTTGAGATCCCATTTGGGAATTTAATTGCACAAGGAACGTGTGTTTACGAGGACTGAGAATCAGGTTCCAAGAAGACTGCAACTGATTCATAAAGGAAGTGGTGCATTTTTTTTTAATTCTGAGAATGCAAAATGTATTTTAGGGTTAGCTTGTAATCATTTTAATTTGTTTTATATAAAAACAATAAATCAATAATCGATCAATCAGCACACAGCAAAAAGTCATTTTCTTCCTCAATATTTTTGTCTTGTTTTCCAGTAAAATATCTAAACATTTTGAATCAAGAAACAATATTGAATCAAAATGACATATTCCGTTTGATTTCTGAGACATTTATCAAAATTACGCGAGATTATGCTTAAAACAAGAAAGTATAACTGCCAATGGGACAAGAAAAATAAACTTAATTCAACAGGAAAACATATTTAGTTTTCTTAGTTAATAAGAAAAATGTATTGTGTGTCATTTTGCCTGACAACTAAAAGTTTCTTGAAAATATTTGTATTGAAATACAAGACGACAACAAAAAATCAAGGGGAAAACAAGTTTATTTTTCTTAATTTCTTTTTTTTAATTGTTTGTTATTATATTCCTTTTAATTCATTTATTTTATCTCATGTCATTTTGCATATCAAGTAAATGTAATTTACTTAATTTAGAAGTTAAAACATAATTTCAGTTAATTTGTTTTGGAAAACAAGACAAAATACTACGGAAAATTCAAAGGGAAAACTAATTTATTTTTCTCAAGTTCTTATTTTAATATTTTATATTTGAATCATAATATATTTACTTTGTCTTGTGTCATTTTGACTCACAAGTCAAATTTTCTTGATTTAAAAATGTTTAGGTATTTGTATTGGAAAATAAAACTAAAATACTAAGCAAAATTCAAAGCAAAACCAAGTTTGAAAACAAGTTTATTTTTCCAAATCTTTTCATTAGAATTTTTTTTAAAATTATTTTAATCTTAATTTATTCATTTTACCTTATGTCATTTTGCATCTCAAGTAATGTATCTTAATTTAGATGTGTTTAGATATCAGTATTGAAAAACAAGACAAAAATACCAAGTTAAAAAATGAGTTTTTGCAGTGTAAGGTTGATTAATCGACTGCAATCTGGCCATTTTGACCAGCTTTGTTCAATAACGTGCTTGGTTAGCTAATCAGCCCACTAAACTAGAGGACAGCTATTGGAAAATAAACGTTTTCTGTCATCAGATATCTCTTATTTTTCTTATTATTGTTATAATTAAAAATAACAATAGACTCCGGCATGTCCTTATTTAGATTCCACACAACTAGCACATCTATTATAACTCAAACAGTTTAGAGGAGCAGGTCATCTTATGGAAAATTCCTTGTGCCAAGAACCAGGTCTCAACGGGACGGCTGTGCCATGTGCCTGTCCCACATCTGAAGGGAGTGTTCTGTCCGTCCCATCAAGAGAAACCGTGGCACATTCTGCCCGCCTTCCAGCGAAATCATTCAGAGACCCCAGGCATTTGAGTTGTCATGGTTACATTGCCTAACCAGCAGGATTGAAGCATATGAGCCGACTAAGATGTGCAAGCGCACATCCCCCCCGAAACAAAAGTGCACAGACGCAGGACCGGTTCAGCTCACCTCTCCACTGATCCCTCAGAGAGCGAGAGGTGTGAGGGAGAAGTGTCGGACAAAGCCGATGACTTTCTCTCCTTCAAGCCGCCGCAACGCTAAATCGAAGCAGAGGTGTGAGAGTGCAAACGTTCACAGCAGATGCAGCGCTAATCTATTAAGAGAACCTCCAACAGATCAAAAACCACCACAGAGCATCAAGTTACATGCTTGTAACTGCCAGAGACGCACTAATAGAGAATTTTAAACTCACATGATATTCATGGGTATTGCATTGAATTCTGGTTCCGATTTCATGAATGCACTGAAGAAATTGTGAATGGAAGCATCTCTGATAACAATAACTTCACTGTAAAAATATTTTCCAAAATTGCATTGGAGTACCTTTGACACGAAAGTACAAATTCAGACTCCCAGTGGGATTCAGTGGGAATTGTTTCAAGGACAGTTTTTTTTTCAGTGTATATGCTAAACAAAACCATTTCATGCAACATTTACTACAAAAAAACTCAAAATCTGTATCTTTCAGGAAACGAATCGTTACACAAACTGAAAATTCAAACTGATAATTCATGAGTCCAACAGTGATTTGAGAGTCTTTTTCACTGATTCATTAAAAAGAATCGCTCATAAGAGTCATTTGTTCATGAATCAGACTATGCTAGTCGTGTTGTATGTTTACAGACAACAAATAAGGACAGAAAGATGTCTCATATATTTGTTATTCATGTTTTATTTCATGCTAATCGGATTTAAGAACCAAATCTTGACTCCCAACCTACAAAAGCCAATATTTATTCACATCCATGTGCAGATAGGCAATATGACGGACGATTTTAGAAATCGAAACAATTTTGCATACTTTTCATTCTGAACACAAGTAAAATTGTTGTTCCACTGTAAATATATAACTACGTTTTTTCAGAGAATAATTAATAAAAAGTTTAGTAGGTCTACTTTTAAAAATAAGCATAACAAATCTGGAAAAAAAAGTCATGATGCTAGCTACTGGTTTTTGTGCAATCAAATCAATGCACTAAATAATATGACAAAGGTGTATCTGAGTTTGTATGACAGGGTTACTATAGTTTAAAAATTAAAACCATAAACAAAACTTTTTGGTTCTTGAAATTAAAGAAATGTTAACTGGAATAATAAATAAAACAAAATAAAATAAAAATACAATTTCTCATTTTCATTTAGTTTGTTATTGTTGTTGTTTAACTAAAACTACTAAAACAAACAAGTAAAAATTAATAAGAAAAAAAGACATGCTATATATAAAAAAAGCTAAAACTATGACAAACTTTGACTAAAATTTAAATGAAAATAATAATTCAAAATATTAATAAAAATGATAATAGTGCCTCAATGATACTAAAATAAAACTTGTTTATGATAAAACTGCTTTATCACTATAGTCCATTACTATGGCTGTTTTTATCAAAGGTTACTGCCATCAAAAACAGGTATGACAAAAAAAAGCTACTCTTTCAGAAATACTGGGATCATGGAAACAAGCATTTATCTAAGTACTACTCTGAGAGTAAATCTTTAAATAGTACAGCTCAAGCTGCTGCTCTGAAACCAAGGCAGACATTATTATTCCATGAAGAATGGGGGTCAGACCCGGCATGAGCTTTACATCTCTCAAACGACCATCTGAAAAGACACACACAGCTGTCAGCTGTGAGGAACCGAGGGGCCGCGGGCCCCATTCACAGATTAGCTTCTGCTGGACACCTCCTGACTGAAAGCGCTCGCTGCTCTCCAGAGGAGCTGAAACTACGGGCCGATCGTTTTCTCTGTACAGTACAGATGACAGAGTGCTCTATTGTTTTGGAAGTGGCAGCGGGGATTTGTCCAATCAGAGGGTTTTGTATGACAGGACACTTCCCTGGGGCCCCGGCTCTTGGAGACAAAGGAAAATATTTACATGTGAATTCAGCGGGAAAAGTACATTACGGTTGTCTGTTCCATCACATGTGTGTTTAGCTTCGGAATATGGAGTGTAAAATGAACACTGACTGATATCCCACTGAACAAAATGAGCCTCAGATGTGAAAGAAACACCTGTAGCAGCTCCCAAAAGAAGGGGATTTGACACCTGGAATATAAAGAAAATGGCAACGAAATGGGATGCTAAATGCATTGGGATTAAAAAGATGAAACCAACCAAACATGACTAAAGAAAAGGCTTGTTTCATTAAAGACATTACTTGTTAAACTTGCAATGTGTGAGCTGTAAATCCAAATCTTGCATATCTTGAATATTTTTAAATCACAATTTATCTTAATATGTTTTTAATATACATGGCAATTTAATATATGGGGGAAAAAATCATTATATACCATTATCATTATACTAAATAATAAAATTTTTCAAATTAATAAATAATTACATGCATAAATATTTGTTAAAAATGTCAAATAAATAAATTCATTCATTAGTTTTTCCAAAAACAAATAATTTTACCACCTGTAGCTAGGGCTGGGTATCGTTCAAAATTTTTCGATATCGATACCGATACGATACCTTGACTTCGATACTGGTTCCTGAACGATACTTTTTTCGATACCAATTTTATGAAATCATTTTGAACAAGATTACATTATCTAAAAAAAAAAAAACGGTTTTATTTTTCAGCTTGTTGATGTTTATACAAACTCAAAGACTCATCTCCTGAGCCACTGCACAAAGGAACAAAATGTAACCAACACAATAAATCAGTGCAAAATAGTTTTAATAAAGCTCAAATAGTCTTCAGTTTACACATCTGTTAGGCTACATTTACACTAGTGCGTGTTCGCTTTAAAACGCATAGCTCAGACAGAATCATGATTTCTATTTATTTTCCACTGATTTACTGATGAGCATTAGCAGCTTCCAGCGCTGTCTGCCTGTGTTCTCTCTTCCATGATCGCTGCTCTGACTCAGAGGTAATAACATATTTAATTTCAGCAACATTACATGGCCAAAACACACATTAGATGGCAGGTCCGGATTTACCTATTTTCGTGACGTAGAAAAAACTATTGTAAACTATATGGTAAACTATAAACCATTTTTGGGCCCCCTTCCCTATTAATATAATAGACCTAATATTACCTACACAGTTATTAATGCAGTCTAATGCGGTTATTAGAGAGAGGGAAATTAAGAGCGTCTATCAGCAGCGTTCAGCAGCAGCGTCCACTAATAGCGAATCTTTAAGTTAAACTCCTTCATGAACCTCGCTACTGAGAAATGTCATGTAGCTTTTCAGCTGCGAAACTATTTTACTGGTAAATTCACGGTGCAGCGCTGACAAGAAGTTTCTGTTCGCGTCTCCGAGTGTCTGCACTGTGTGTGTGTCTGTGAGAGAGACTGGGAGAAAGAAAGCCTGATTTCCGTAGCCTACATTAAAAAAGGTGGAAGACATGGAAATAGTTTGTCATTTTTTACCCTATTGTTTGTTATATTTATTTGCTCAATGTCTTGAGCAATGCGTAAATCGTTAGACGGCAATCGGAAGTCATTACAAACACTCGATGGTGGTTTAAAGTGAGTTTTGAGTAAAAAAAATATAAATCTTCTTTATTGTCTTATGTAGCATGATGCTACAGTTTGCGTGAATGGTCACATGACACGCGCTTTCGGTCGTGTAACATTAGTATGAACGGACATCTGCATATGATGGGAACTCCACGCAGCTCCCGCGCTACTCTATACTGGTGGTATTACAGTACCACGAGACCTAAAGAGAGCAGACTACTCCGTGCGCTTTCGAATCGCTCTCGCGGATGATCGATCTGCGCCGCACCTCTTCTAGTCGAACACACCGGCAAGTGCTGCAGGCTTATTGGCTCACTGACGCTGATGAGATTAACCCCTTAGGTATCGAAATTTGGTACCGAACGACAAGACTTTTTTCGATACTCGATGGTATCGAGGCAATTCGGTCGGTGCCTAAAATGTATCGAACTCGATACCCAGCCCTACCTGTAGCAGCTCCCAAAAAACCTGAAATATAAAGAAAATTACAATGAAATTGGATGCTAAATGCTTTGGGTTTCTATAGACTCAAAAAGCAACAACAAAAAGATGAAACTAACCAAACATTAGAAGAAATTTGAAGAAAGAAATAGGTTGTTAAACTCACAACCAGGTGAGAGCTGTACACCCTTTTTTTTTTCTTAAAATGTATCACAATATAGTTATTTGTGCTTGGAATTTAACAAACTTTATATATAAACAATTATATAAAAGCATCTGCCAAAGGCATAAATGTAAATGATTAAATATGAATAAATTAAAAAAATATATATATAATGCAATGGAATTTAAAAAAATTAAAAAATATTTTATTTTATTTTTTGGAACTAGAAATACGGCTAACCAAAAGATCATAAAATTTAAATACATGTTTACTTTACATTTATGCACTTGACAGGCTTAACACTGCATTGGTTCAAGTCACATGTTGTATCAACTCATGCATTCCCTGAGAACCAAACCCATGAACTTTAATGTACATACAACCAAATAACAATAAACAAGGAGGCCATGAATTAGAAATTCCCTGATACAAACAATCACTACAATGTTCACTATTGCAATCACTACAATTTTGCTTAGCAGTTCAACCAGGCTATTATGAAGCATTATGAAAACTCTCGAGTCTCTAAAGGAAGCTGTTTTGGTGTGATTTTAAGAGCGCTGAAGTGCTCAGAGCTGTAAGTGGATGGATTTGTCAGTAGATTAACTCTTGACTCTTAGTTAGGGCTGTGTTGGACATCCACTGCATCCGACTGTAACGGCCGTCTGCCAGCGCAAACCACAGTCACTACAGAGAGCAGATCACTAGCAGCTTTCACCCGAGCGGAAAGGATGCGTTAGTCTTCAAAATAACAACATACTATTATGATCTTCCACTCTGCTATAATGATCGCTGTGACTTACAAATGACAAACTGTCAAAATCAGCTTATTTTAAGTGCAAAACTAAATATTTATCGCATCTATCCTGATTCAATCCCAAGTATTAAATTTGTTATTATTTTTATAAGCAATTGAACTATGACATTTACACAAAATATTCTAAAAACACACATTTTTCAATAGCAAATGCCCATTAATTGTGCACAGGAAGAGCAGGGACATCAATTTAAAAATGTAAAAAGGGTTCATTTTGATTTCACATCGTCTTTAAGCATGTTTGTTGTGTGTAGCACAACTCTATGGACGTTTGAGAGCCGTTAAACAGCGACTCTTGTGTTGAAGAGCTCTTCAGAGGAGCCAGTAACATCACGACACACAGCTGTGTTTGTTCGGCTAAAGTGTGCATTAAAGAGGATCTCCATCCCTTCTGTCTGCTCTCAGAAACCTAAAACAGATGCTGAACGTGGAGCAAAACGCCCCTGCCTCTGAACAATTAACCACCAAAAGGGTGTGTACAACATCCATGCATTAGAACTGATGTAGTGTATGTTAAAGAGTGATTCAAACTCAAAAATCTAAACATGCCAATGGTTTAAAAAGGAAAGAAATAGATGAAAGATGCAATCATTATTGTGCAAAATGACATTAGAGTTACATCAGTGTTTGGAAACAATCAAATCAATTCACACACACTAGAACTGGCCAGTATGAGCACATACATGTGCCATAAACTTCATATTAATTAATTTACTGGTTTATCCAAACAGAAACAGCACATGGTTATTTAATATATACAATTTATTTCTTTGAATATCCAGCAAAAAACTATTATGATGCATATCATTATCATGATACTAAATTATTTTGTTAAAAAAATATTATGAAATATACCATCATCTTTATACTGAATTATTTAGTTTTCAAAAAAAAAAAAAAAAGACAATTAATTAGTTAAACCAATAAAGAATTATCACTACATGGTTAGGCCTATTTAAAATGTAAAAATGTTTTTACTGAATATCATGCAAAAAATTATATTATGATATACTTTAAACAAATGATAAATAAAGTAGTTCATAATTTAAATCAGTTTCAAAAGAATTACCACAAAATTTAATATAAATGTTTTATTGAATTTCCTGAAAGAAAAAAAATATATATATTCTGTTAACTTTACACTAAATTATTAATAAAATAATTAATTTGTTAATTTAACCAAAAGAATAACATGGCTATTTAATACATAAAAATGTATTCACTGAACTTCAAGCAAACAACTATTATTATATATTATAATATTTTGGTCCTGAGGGATATTAATATGAACTGGCTTGTTATTGTAACATACTGAACTGTCATATTTCGATCAAATGCATTCGCTCCTGCCCAGGCTGTTAGGTCATTTACAACAATCCTTTAATATATTAACTGTTCTACTAACACAGTAAACCCATAACGCTGTACGTGCCTGTTCAAAGCATCCATGCATAAACACAGAGGCCAATGGCAACACAAATTGATTGTGCGGTGGAGCAGACAATGAAAAGGACAGCCACCATCAAAAAGCACATCCCGATTTCCCAGAATGCCATTGGACCTGTTACATCCGTCAAAGATGGTCCATCAACATCGATTTGATGAGGAGTATGTCCTACAAACCTAGTCTATAGGGTTTACTCTACTCCAGTGATGTTGTGAAGACTGTACACGTGGTTTCTATTTTTGCTCATAATGGCAGTACCTGGCGTAACCAGAGCCATTTCCAGAGCAGACCTATGCAAAAATGGTTTATTTGCAGTAAACATGCAGTTAATATGTAGTAAAACAACAATAAACTAAATCTGATGCATTTGTAATGACAATGCAACAAAGCAATTAGACGGCACTCATTTTTAAGGCAATATGAATATCAGAAACCACTGTAAAGCCAAGCAGATTTTATGCAAATGTGCAATGATGTGAAGACCAATAGGAAAGCAGAAAGTGGAGGTCATCTGATCCACCTCACAAATAATAATTGGATATTCTAGTCAAGTGAATTATACAGTATAGGTTATGTATTATACATGCTCAAATGTATGTGTGTGTTAAAAAATATACAGAAAAATACTTAATGTATTAGTTTATCCAAAAAGAACCAGTGTGGTGATTAAATATATGTTTTAAATATTTAAAAAGTATTAAAAACTAAAATAATATAAAAAAAAAAAGATATCATATATACCATCTACTTTTTACTATATATAAAAAATACATATACATATATATATATATATATATATACATACATACACACACACACACACACACACACAAAAAGCTATATATATATAAAATGTTAATTCTATTTGGAAAAATTTATAAAATGAATCCTGATCCTAAGAGTATTGCATTCAAGTAGGAATGGCAACGTGCAATGGTTGCATGTCAATTTGTGCGCTGTTGTGCATTTGAAAAAATTTACTTTGCAAATAAAATCGAATTTGCTTTTAATGCAAAAAGAGTAGATCAGTTTTGTTGAAGCACCTTTATGCTCTTACATGCATCACAAACCAAATGTCACTTTGAACACTGACTATACCGTTGAGACTGAGTTGAGCTAACATACATGAAAAGTTGACTAGCTTCTGCTTCATGCCATCTTAAGACTGAAGAAAAACAGACGACTAAGTGGGTTTTAAGCGCTGCTGTTGTTGTGAGGCCATACGTTCATGTGAAATATTAGGTGGTAATCCTTTAAAATTCAGGGATGCACTGATATGAAAATTTTGGCCGATACCGATAACCGATTATTCTTTATTTTTGAAAGCCGATAACCGATATGTTGGCCGATAAATCTATATCCAAATTGTTATATACTTTTTGAGAGCCCGATTACAAAAAAGGTCTCATCATTAAAAGCCACATCCCAAACACTTCAACATAAGCAGCCTAGTTTGAACGGTGTACGTTTTAAAAATATTTTTACTCTCCCATTACCAAATTTAGTCATAAAAAAGTCTTACAAATAAATAAAATAATGCATAAATAATGCAAACAAGTCACTGGACATCATTACACGTGTAAAGAATCAAAATGAATGCGCCACAGATCAATAAAACAGAATAGCCTCTGCACGGACAATAATTAAATGATTTTAATTACTAAACCATACTGTTGATGAAAATAATAAGAGAAAAATACAAGTGGTTGTTGTTATTAATAATGTATCAATGATTTTGAAAAAGTAACAAATTAATACCACTGTTTTAAATAGCAGCCGTTGAGCTGCGCGTGCTGAAGCTGAAGAGCTGAATGAACATGGTAAACTGAAGCGTTTTGCTGGCAGCTTATTTAACTCAAGGAAATGCATCCTGAGATTAATATTAATACCACATAAACATAATATTACAACTTATATATGTACAAAATGATGCAGTTATTGCGTGCTATAGTCAGAATGTGTGATCCTGTTGTGGATGCGCTCTTCCCATAACAACGCGCTGAAATACGGCAACTAAACCCAAAGAATGTACAACGTTTTATTATAATAATGTTCTCATTAGAATTTTATATACACGACATTCCCAATCATAGTTATTAATGTTGTGCACTGCTGTTTGAGCTGCGTGCGCTGAGCTAAAGACGATCACCGGTAAACTGAAGCGCTCTTTTAACTTAACCAAACGCATTCTATATGAGATAAATCAGATATACATCAAATAAACACAATATTACAACGTACAATTGCACAAAAGGCTGCAAACGAACAGCGCGCATCTGAAGTGTCTCTGAAGGACATAATGCATTATTTATCGGCTTTAAGATATCGGCCAAATTTTCTTATCAGGCCGATACTGATAACAGAAAAAATTAGCATTTATCGGCCGATACCGATATGGTGGCCGATATATCGTGCATCCCTAAAATTCAGTAATCTTAAAGTGTTCGGTTCACAGCTGTGAGGCCGGTTCACCCCTCACCCTCGGGTCACCCAGAGATCACAGCGCACTTCCATCCAGAGAGCCAACAAAATTCATTTATCTGAGCTCAGAAATGGAGGCGTTAAGTGCCAAAATGCAGTACTATTGGTTAGGGATTTTTAAAAATAAACTTAAATGCAAAATCCTCTCAAAAGAGCTCTGAAGTCCCTCCATAGAGTTTCTGCCAGACTTATTCAGAAAACACATCTCTGATGCCCTCTTCGCTGCCAGCCTGTTCTCTGCTCCACTTTAAAACTGACAGGAGAAGAGATTCACTCGGATTTAAAAACAGCAAACACGAAGTATGAGTCCAAAACATGATGTAGTTTGTCCTGAAAGGACGGGCCATTCAGAGAAACTTCTAAAATGTATCTGCGCCCGCTGCCAGACAGAAACCTGAGAGAAATGTTCGAAATCACAAAAACCCTTTGCTCAGATCTAATAAAAGGTCAGCGGTGACTCGTGAAATGCTTTCTAGAATGCTGCACTTTACAGTTTGTGCCTGAATCTTTTATGAACATTATCCAGCAGAGAATCAGTGCGCTTCTGTTCTCTACATGGTTTTGCCTGAATTATCCATCACAAACAGAGCTGAAAGATCAGTAATTATGCAAGCCTTGAATCTAAATTCAATTTACTTATTTAAAAAATGTTTCAATGTAAAAAGTACCTTTTAAAAATGTACTGACAACTTGAATATTTGAGTTGAATTATGTTTAATCCATGAAAGTTATTCCGGGTGGCCAATGGCCGATATAAAGCATCAAATCAAATATTGGGAATCATATTTTTTCAAATAAAGCCAAGGAAACACTCATTTTACGTACAGCACACAGTGAAAATGATATGAATATGGCAGTGGGCAAATGCATAAAGCGCAGCATAATTTGAAATCACGAGTTTAAAGTTTGTCGATCGCACATCTCCAGTGAAGCTGAACTCTCCTCCTGTTCGCATTCAAGTCGCACGGACGGACCGTCACAGAGAGAACACGCGATCATTCAGGATACAAATGCACACTTCACAAGAGCTCACAACTGGATCCGACTAAGTTGGCAAGGTTTTTGAAATTAGATGTTTATTCGTCATTCAGAGATTTGTTTAAATGATATAAACGCGTATTTGCTGAATGCTAGACGGCACACGAGAAAGTATTATAATGTTTGCCTTTCTATTACTAACAATATAAAAGCAATCGTTAGAATACTTGTGTATTCATTTTAATTTCTTTGTTTAACAGTTCTATCTGATTATTTGACAGATTTCTGTCCATATTAGACAGAACTGTTAGTGACGACATCGAACAAGAGGGAGAATGGCAGCACCGTGTGCTCAGGCGCTGCCGTTCTCAGCGCCGTCAAAATAAAAGTTACGAACGCATCGGCCAAACAGAAAAACTTATCGGCCGATGCCGATATTTGAAAAAATGTCAAATATCGGCCGATATATCAGCCTTGGCGATATATCGGACGACCACTACATATGATGTAGAAAAGTGATTTTCTTTCACTGTGAAAAGTGAAAAAAAACAACAACAAAAAAAACAAGGAGATCTGAAAAGCCAAAACAACAAAGCTCCAAAATACATCTTAACCAGATTAGGGGCTTTGTCAGGGAATATAGTTTCAACAATAGTCCATCAAGGCAAAACGGCTCATCTCAAAAAGCCAGAAGATTCGTGGAAACATTTATATCTGAATGGGAAGGGAAGAGTTACACATTGAAGTTTAATACTAAGGGTTAAAGGTTAGTTCAACCTGAGCACAGCATAGTTGCATAACGGCATTTTTTAAAAGAGTGCCATGTAGAATGAAAATCAGGATGCTGCTTCCTAATGTAAAGAGACAGGCTCCTTCTGAGTCACTAATGAAGCCAGAAATAATATGCAATTGATGCCTTGATCTCTCTTGCCACATGCCACAAGATCCGCTCACCCTGACCAGACACGATTCATCCGTTGTGACACACGCTGCACTTACACAAGCTTTTTTAGAAAGACACCAGTTTGAGAATGACCCCAATTTTATCTGTACATACGCCAGCACAGGAACCCTCATCCATTCATAATGCAGGTCAGACAGAATACGAGCTGCACTTACTATCAAGTTCCCACTGACAAGACTGATCCAAACAGACTAAACGGTGGCTGGATGTCTCAAGTTCTGCGCCGATACAAAACTGGAGAAATCAGTAGATATCCACTGGAAGAGATGATCTGCTAAGACTCAATTGTTGAGGAATGATTCACTCAAAAGACGATTCTCACATTATTTATTCACCTTCCATAGAATACAAAAGGATAATTTTTTTATTCCATAATGGACCATAAAAATATAATAAAACTAGCTCATATGACCAGCACGATACATACCTTACTCAGGTTACATGCCATATTGAATTTAAAGGGGTCATGAACTGAAAAATTATCTTGATCTTTTGACATATACGAGGTCATTGTACTATAAAAACATCCTGTGAGTTTCAGAATTCAATACTTTCTTGTTAGTCTAAAAACAGCTTATATTGAAGCCAAACGACCATGCGGAATAGGGCTGCACGATAAATCGCATGCGATATTTAACGCGCAACTTATCAGTAAAGCCGGGTCTGTAATCAGCGGTAAATCTCCATCACGTGTGTGCTTTCACATTGAGCAGCATTAACTACACAGAGCCGTTGTTCACTGACGAGCTGCGCAAAACCACGTTCATATTTGCGCGATTTTTTGGAATGTGGAATGAGACACTTTATGACGTAATTGTGTGGCTAAACCCCGCCTCCGCAGAAAAAGATCAACACCTGCTTCGACATCACAGCCTGTTTAGCCCCGCCCACCGATTCACACATGTACTGTAAATAAAAGGAGAGGCAAATGCAGGTCTATGCAGAAATGAAACCATAAAGATGCTCCGAAGACAACAAGACGATGTGTGGTGCCACATCAGTAAGAACTTGGTCCTTTGTTCATGGATTCGTTTACTAATAAGGCACAATTCGACATAGGATTTCCAGAAAGACTGAAACTAAAAGATGATGCTGTGCTGACTATATATGACAGTAATGTGGCACCACACAAGTGTGAGTAGGCTAACTGTTTTTATTACATGCTCACTATTGCTTTGTCTATTATTACAGATTGTTTGATATGTACTGAGTACTTATGCGTTTTTAACCTAAATCACAGCAGCGTCCATCTATCAAGGATGTAAGCGGTCAAACATACACAACTGTAAGCCAATCATAGCAGTGGCGTTTACTTCAGAGTCTACAATCCGCCACACCTATTCAAACAGAGCGTTCTGATGAGGGGGTCAAAACAGGCCAGAAAATAGCCTATTACTCCTGAATTATGAGATTTTTTGATGTTGAACCACAGTACAATCAGTTGAACCGTCTGTACTTCTATCACTCTCTGCCTCGTTTTCATTCCTGTCAAAAATTAAATATGGTGCTACCCTGATTAATATCAATATTCCAAGTCTTCTGAATGATGCAATCGTTTTTTAAGGCCTTGCTTACCGACATCTCTTAAAATAGCATTCTTCATTCAGCATTACAAATTACATTACAAAGCGTTTCATTTTGACCCGCAACACAAAACTCATTGGACTCTTTGGAAATGCTGGTTAACATGCCTGCAAAGTTTTGACACTCTAAGGTGTTGTGGGAAATGAATATGTGCATGCAAAAGTCACTGGTATCATCAAATTTGTAAAATCTCAGTACCGATGTTGGTACTTTTGAAATCACTATATTAAAGGGGTCATATGATGCTATTTTAAAGATCATTATTTTGTGTATTTGGTGTAACAGAATATGTTGACATGCTTTAATGTTCAAAAAACACATTATTTTTCAAATACTGTACATTATTGTAGGTCCTCTATGCCCCGCCTCTCTCAAACGCTTCGTTTTCAACAAAGTCCCTCCTTCCGACAAGCGCAGTCTGCTCTGATTGGCCAGCTGACCCAGTGCATTGTGATTGGCCGAACACCGCAAGCACTCGTTGGAAATGTAATGCCCCTTACCATAATCGCAAGCTTCATCTTTCAAAATAAATGTAAAGACAGAGCCCGAAAGGGGACCCGTCTCGTGACAGACACAGTGATGAATATGTGTTTGCAGTACACAAGCCACGGTTAAGACAGCTGACTCCACTGTGATGTGACCCTCCCTCTCTCTCTCTCTCTCTCTCTCCCTCTCTCTCACACACACAC
>NW_015505358.1:341489-342897 GCF_001515645.1 Sinocyclocheilus grahami | reverse complement strand
AGCTTGTTACACTCCAAAGAGAAAGGAAAACTTGAAATCGCATCATATGACCCCTTCAACATTTACATTCTTGCACTTGGCAGACACTTTTATCTTAAGAAATATGTGTTGAAGGCGTAGGCCTGGGCGATAAAACGGTATCGATATTTATCGATGGTACACCTTCTTCGATAACGATATAAAAAAATGTTGTGCACGATATAGGCACGTTCTATGAGTGATGCAGACAGCACACACAAACATGAACATGAGTGCTGTGCCTGCCTGTGATGAGGAGATAGTGAATAAAAAAAATGTATATTAGTCAAATTTAAAACTCTCTAAACCCAAAGCGCAATAAAGCCATCTGTCACCAGAGACTCGTCGCTGATAAATGTGCTGATAAGACGGGATAATGGAAACACGACTCGGACAAGAACAAAAGCGGCGGTGGAGTCCAGTGACAGCTCACGACAGAGGCATGACAAGCGCTCAGAGAGCCGCACTGCTTCAGGTGGATACGCTGCTGAACGGAGCAGTGCTTAATGAGTCCCTGTCTGCTCATGAAGACTGTTTATTATCTATGCTGATATGACAAGGAAAAAATATGCATTACAATAACAAACAGAGAGGGACCCAATTTATTTTAAAATGTGTAACCTTTATATTGATCTATAAATGTCATTTACAGTGGGTACGGAAAGTATTCAGACCCCCTATCATTTTTCACTCTTTGTTATATTGCAGCCATTTGCTAAAATCATTTAAGTTAATTTTTTTCCTCATTAATGTACACACAGCACCCCATATTGACAGAAAAACACAGAATTGTTGACATTTTTGCAGATTTATTAAAAAAGAAAAACTGAAATATCACATGGTCCTACAGAAATACTGTATTTTTAATTATATATATACACTGATATTAGGAGGAAAAAATATACATTACAATAAAAGATGGAGAGGGACTTAATTAACATAATAAATGTGTTTCTTTTATATTTAACTATAAATGTAATTTATCATTAAAATGTGGAACTCCATGGCAAAAACAAAAAACAAAAACTTAATTAGTATTTTATTACATATACTGATACGCCAAGGAACAAATATGCATTACAATAAAAAACTGAGGGACTCAATTTATTTAAAAATGTGCAACTTTTATATTAAACTATAAATGTGATTTATATTTAAAATGTGGCACTCTATGGTAGAAATACTGCAAAAAAAAAAAAATCAATCAGTATTTTTATTATAAAAAATTATGCGTTACAATAAAAGATGGAGAGGGAATCCATTAATATATAAAAAATGTGTTACCTTTATATTTAATTATAAATGTTACAATACTTATAATGAGGAACTCTATAGCAAAAAAACATATTTTTCAGTAAAAACATCACAATTGTGTCTTTCAAATAATATA
>NW_015505358.1:322352-341479 GCF_001515645.1 Sinocyclocheilus grahami | reverse complement strand
GCGTTTTTTCAGATGTATTTCCAAGAAAAAAAACATCGTCTTATAGTCGGGTCAATATGGTAGTAGCTCAATGCGTAGAAGATCTTGATTAGG
The DNA here is from genome assembly GCF_001515645.1 of Sinocyclocheilus grahami. Lineage (NCBI taxonomy): Eukaryota > Metazoa > Chordata > Actinopteri > Cypriniformes > Cyprinidae > Sinocyclocheilus > Sinocyclocheilus grahami. The sequence goes on along the minus strand of NW_015505358.1, from coordinate 341,386 downwards.
TTAAAACCGAAACCAAGCCATTCACACAGAACGCATATTCAGCGCATTTTCTAGACGGACAAATATGACTGCTGCACTCGCGTCACACAAGAGATGTATAGAAAGCCATGCAAAGTTAAAACAGTTTAAACTTTTAGAAAACACATTACAAATCTGTGGAGGTTTATTCCTTTTCACTGCGTCTCATTTGTTTTTAAAGGCAATCTGTGTGATGGGCAATTCGTATTTGTATTAAGCAATGCATAAATACGTGATGCTGTTTTGTTCATAATTGTGTATGCAATTTACAAAATTATATTGGTTTCATATTCATATCGAGTTAATTTCGATGTAATGCAAATTTTTTATAGACAGTTATTTCCTTGCGTTGCAATTTAATGTGCTGCATTATTTTGCTCATTGCGCCCTCCTGTGGCCTCGGGAAACAAGCCAAACGTTTAACCTATTTAATCTGCATATAAAACATTAGAAATGAGACATTTGTTTAATTTTTATTTTGTATTTTACTGTTAAAACTAAAACAATATATATATATATATATATATATATATATATATATATATGTTGTTTGTCTCAATAAATTGAGTTATATACATATAACACATATATACAATAGTTGATACATTTTTTAGCTATATCGCCCAGCCCTATGAAGGCGTCTATTTTTATCAGTTCAAGCATGTCAATTTCACTGGGAATTAAACCCATGACCATGATCTTGGCCTTGCTAGCCTCATGTATACACAAAATAATTTAGGGTCATTCCATGTCAACTGAACCAAAGGCCCCTGGCTCAAAAAAAACTTTTTTGATTTTGTTAATATTTTTTTCGGGTGAAAGAAATACATAAACGAGGAAGAAAGCCAAAATATTAAATGTAACAAATGTATATTTACTGAGTAATCTAGTATTATGAACTGATGCAGACATGAATAAGATTTCAAAGCTTTGGCAAAGTAGATTGATCAATATGAACTCAAATTATCTGCAAGAATATTCTTCAAAAAAAATCTTATTTTTTATTAAATATAACATTGGTTTGGACAACTAGGGTAAGTAGTTAATTATGGCATGAACTATTCCTTTAAACTGCAGTTCTTCAGCTCAAATTCCTCTCAGTCCATGGCAACGCTTTGAAATAAAAATCAAGCTCGCTCAAGCGCACTATGTTGTTAGTTGCAGCACAAACGCATCTCAATTTGCAAGACAATTTGGGAGGCAGCAGTTCTCATACCGTGAAACCAAGGAAGCAAGTGAAAACATTTTAAAAGTGGGCCATTCTTTACAAATGCAAATGACAGTAATGATAATGAGGACTTTGGCATGGCATGAGACATTAAATGGCTCTCTAAACCCAAAGCGCAATAAAGCCATCTGTCACCAGAGACTCGTCGCTGATAAATGTGCTGATAAGACGGGATAATGGAAACACGACTCGGACAAGAACAAAAGCGGCGGTGGAGTCCAGTGACAGCTCACGCAAATGACAGTAATGATAATGAGGACTTTGGCATGGCATGAGACATTAAATGGCTCTCTAAACCCAAAGCGCAATAAAGCCATCTGTCACCAGAGACTCGTCGCTGATAAATGTGCTGATAAGACGGGATAATGGAAACACGACTCGGACAAGAACAAAAGCGGCGGTGGAGTCCAGTGACAGCTCATGACAGAGGCATGACAAGCGCTCAGAGAGCCGCACTGCTTCAGGTGGATACGCTGCTGAACGGAGCAGTGCTTAATGAGTCCCTGTCTGCTCATGAAGACTGTTTATTATCTATGCTGATATGACAAGGAAAAAATATGCATTACAATAACAAACAGAGAGGGACCCAATTTATTTTAAAATGTGTAACCTTTATATTGATCTATAAATGTCATTTACAGTGGGTACGGAAAGTATTCAGACCCCCTATCATTTTTCACTCTTTGTTATATTGCAGCCATTTGCTAAAATCATTTAAGTTAATTTTTTTCCTCATTAATGTACACACAGCACCCCATATTGACAGAAAAACACAGAATTGTTGACATTTTTGCAGATTTATTAAAAAAGAAAAACTGAAATATCACATGGTCCTAAGTATTCAGACCCTTTGCTCAGTATTTAGTAGAAACACCCTTTTGATCTAATACAGCCATAAGTCTTTTTGGGAAAGATGCAACAAGTTGTTCACACCTGGATTTGGGGATCCTCTGCCATTCCCCCTTGCAGATCCTCTCCAGTTCTGTCAGGTTAGATGGTAAACGTTGGTGGACACCCATTTTTAGGTCTCTCCAGAGATGCTCAATGGGGTTTAAGTCAGGGCTCTGGCTGGGCCATTCAAGAACAGTCACAGAGTTGTTGTGAAGCCACTCCTTCATTATTTTAGCTGTGTGCTTAGGGTCATTGTCTTGTTGGAAGGTAAACCTTCAGCCCAGTCTGAGGTCCTGAGCACTCGAGAAGGTTTTCGTCCAGGATATCCCTGTACTTGGCCGCATTCATCTTTCCCTCGATTGCAACCAGTCATCCTGTCCCTGCAGCTGAAAAACACCCCCACAGCATGATGCTGCCACCACCATGCTTCACTGTTGGGACAGGTGATGAGCAGTGCCTGGTTTTCTCCACACATACCGCTTAGAATTAAGGCCAAAAAGTTCTATCTTGGCCTCATCAGACCAGAGAATCTTATTTCTCACCATCTCACAACTCCATGCGGGCTTTCATGTGTCTTGCACGGAGGAGAGGCTTCCGTCGGGCCACTCTGCCATAAAGCCCCGACTGGTGGAGGGCTGCAGTGATGGTTGACTTTCTAAAACTTTCTCCCATCTCCCGACTGCATCTCTGGAGCTCAGCCACACTGATCTTTGGGTTCTTCTTTTCCTCTCTCACCAAGGCTCTTCTCCCCCGATAGCTCAGTTTGGCCAGACGGCCAGCTCTAGGAAGGGTTCTGGTCATCCCAAACGTCTTCCATTTAAGGAATGGAGGCCACTGTGCTCTTGGGAACCTTAAGTGCAGCAGAAATTTTTTTGTAACCTTGGCCAGATCTGTGCCTTGCCACAATTCTGTCTCTGAGCTCTTCAGGCAGTTCCTTTGACCTCATAATTCTCATTTGCTCTGACATGCACTGTGAGCAGTAAGGTCTTATATAGACAGGTGTGTGGCTTTCCAAATCAAGTCCAATCAGTATAATCAAACACAGCTAGACTCAAATGAAGGTGTAGAACCATCTCAAGGATGATCAGAAGAAATGGACAGCACCTGAGTTAAATATATGAGTGTCACAGCAAAGGGTCTGAATACTTAGGACCATGTGATATTTCAGTTTTTCTTTTTTAATAAATCTGCAAAAATGTCAACAATTCTGTGTTTTTCTGTCAATATGGGGTGATGTGTGTACATTAATGAGGAAAAAAAATTAACTTAAATGATTTTAGCAAATGGCTGCAATATAAAGCAATCCACACCACTCCAGTCCATCAGTTAGCATAAGTGAAAATTTTGTTAATGGTTTCTATTTCACTGCAGAGCATCCATTGCTGAGCAAGTGATGGAATGCTGCATTTCTCCAAATCTGTTCTGATGAAGAAACAAACTCATCTACACCTTGAACGTTATGAGGGTAATGCACTTTCAGAACTGGCCATAAAAAGAAATCCTCATATTGGTCGACCACCACAGCACAAGTAAATATAATAATGGGTGACATTTACAATGGACATTTTGCAGGCACAACCTTTCTTGGATGTTTATTACTCCAAAAACGAGACTACACACACACACCAGGTGGGTAAATTTCAAGCCAACGGGTAACCTTTGAAAGCAGGAAGAAAATGTCAATATCTCTGCAGCAAAACAAAGAGACGGTGCAAACATTTTCAGGTGATGTGACAGGAACTATAACGACGTAAAGGTTAGTACTCACTTTATACGAGTAGGGCATTTTGCTCAGGTCAATTCCATCCTTCACCAGCTTATCCCTTATCATTATCTTCAGCTTGAGTTTAGGATACACCACCGGCTCCTTGTGGTTCTCGAGTGCTTTGATGTCATTGGAGAGTCCGATCCTGGGCCTGTCCCAAGTAGAATTGACCCAAGACTTGGTGCATTTCTGTTTGCAGTCACTAATTTGAAGGCATGTGCCATGTGGAAGGGTTTCAAGGGTGAAATACAGTCCCGGTGCCAACTTCTTGTCTTCATCTCGGAGTCTCTCCACGGCCCGGAGAACCTTTTCCCGGTGATGTGGGGTGAAGACACCGATGGCATCCAGGTCAGGGTCTCCTATCTGTTTGCACACCTCCAGGTCATCATAACCATTGTCAACAAATGACTCCACATACTGACACAGCTGGAGGGTTTTCAGCCACTCGTAGACAATGGTGGGTCCGTTGTCCATCATTCCCAAATCAGAGGACATTCCCAAAGTGCATAATATAGCCTAAATTCTTCCCATCTCAAGTGCTATAAACATCAACACACACTGGCAGTCCCTCAATAGTAAGCAAGACTTTCCAGTGCTGAATTCACTAATAAAAGGCAAGTGTTACATGGCTAAACATATGAAGAAATACTAAATCCCAAATCATTTTCTTTTCAGTGCAAACATTAAAAAAAAAAGTTTATTATTAGTATTTACCTTAATACTTTGATAACCTGTCGTGTCATATCGAATATGAAATGATACAAGGTTTAGCATATGATAATCCCCTAGTACAAGTCTATATTTTGTCATATATCCAGTCTCACAGCGTTCGAGCTGGTTTCCTCTCAGCAGATACACTTTATTCCTCACAGCATCAGACTGTCACAGGACACACGCCGTTTGTATCCAGTGTCGGCGAGTCGCTTTCTTCCGCGGCTCGGTTTATTTTCCATTGATCTGATCCTTTAATAAACAAGGGAAAATGACTACAAAGAAGATGCGGCTTCTGCTGTGCTGCGAACCAGACAGACTGAGCGAGTCGAACTGATTCAACCGAGCGCCAGACGCCAAATTGAAGTTTCCCTCCCCTTCATTCTGATGCGCCTTTCGCACTAGCTGCTGTTTAATTTTAGAGCCCCCTGCAGGCCGTATGAGGAACTGCAGCGCTATTTGTCTGCAGTCATTCCCAGAGAGGTGGAAGTTTAATAAAAAATTTTTTTAAATGACTAAAAAACAAAAAACGTCCATTTCCGAGATTTTTTTGATGTTTTTTTTAATTTGTAAGGCATTATCAGTCGCCCAAATAGCCTAATATGAAAGAACACACAGGCACAATTATTATTATTATTATTATTTATTTTTCAGTTTTAGCTGCAATTTAAACAAATTATATTGTTTAAAAATACCTTGTCTATAAATAGTACATTTGTACTCGGATAAATAAAAATAAGGGTTATGGTAACAATTTGGTAGAGAGAATTATCATAACTGTTATTACATAATTGTTAAATCAATGATTTATTGATATTTAATGTTAGCTTTAAATCAATTCTGACACTTGTTTGCTTTGATTAGGCATCTTATATATATTTATATGTATGTTAGTCAGTTAGTGTGTGTTTTTCTGCTAAATATATATATTTAAAAAAAAAATTATAGACACCTAATCAAAGTGTACATGTGATATATATGCAATGTTTCTGGTTTCTATTGAGATTATACATTTATTTCATATATCTATCTAAACGGTCAAATAAGAACTGGAAACATTGCATATATAATGATTCTTTCATAATTAAATTATAAAACTAATTAAATTGTTAAATCAGTGATTTATTGCTATAAAAAACCTTTAATGCAATTCTGACACCTCTTTTTTTGCTTTGATAAGGCTTCTATTAAAATATATATTATGTATATTTTAGAAACATAGATTCATAAATGTATATACATGCATATGCTTCTGGTTTCTATTCGGATTATACATTAACGTTCTATTTCATATTTATTTTAAATGGAAAAACAGATCAACCAAGGTTATTATTTCTTTCAAATTGAGAGTTCTAGTTGTAAAACCGTGACATCTAGTGGTCAAAGTATGCAAAAAGAAGTGTGGAATCAAAACAGCTGTAAATAAAGCTTTCTGTTACATTTATTTTCCATTGCACAGTTATGTCTATAAACATGTTTCCTAAACTGTTGGGTGGCAGCAGATAAAGACAAACATTCATGTGAAAGTCTGAATAATAAAACTGTACAATAAGTCGGCTATGATGAGAAAGCCTGCAACCCCCACGAAGAATCATCAACCCCCAAACCGACCCTTTTCAGGAGAATTTTCTGTTTTATGGAGCGCAGCTTTGATGGTCAGGGGAACTCAAATAACAATGCTGAGAGTATACTATCAGAAAAAGAAAAAAATAATCTCGCCTTCATAATCATCAATAATAGAGAGTAAATACATTACTGACAGTACATCTGACTAGCAGGACGAAAGAAGAAGAGACAAAATGTAACGTAGATTGATGTTTCAAGTTTGTAAACACGATATCATGCTGCCTTTTGTGCAAGAGAAATCAGAGGACGCACAGTACACAGAGATGGCCAGTGATTTCAGAGATTCTCCAGGTCGGCTTTCCCTCTTCCACAGACGACCAAGCAGATGGCTCACAAGAAAAGCTTTCATGTTTGATTCAGTGAGAATATATACACAACCAATTTTTCTTTAAATGCGCCCTTTCATTTCAAACAATATAATAAAAGTATTCATTTGTAAATGAAAAGTAAATTATGTATATATATATATATATATATATATATATATATATATATATTTCAAATGTATAAATATATTAGAATATCATTAAACTGGCAATGGGGACAAATCTGAGAGTGTGAGCCACATTTACACTAGTATCCCTCTAATTTTGGTCCTTCTTAAAGAAACAAAATGTCCAAAATAAACAATGCCAACTACAGAAATATTGATAATAAAATGACGTCATTATAATATAAAACATATAGTGCAAAACCACACAACTGCTCATAGAAAAGAAAAATATATGAAGCAGAGAAGCTGGATTAGATTTTCAGTTGGTCAACTCAATCTTGGTAGGTATTTACACAAACACCATGGCAACAGAAGGAGTAGTTTGCTATATGTCTATCTATCTATATATATATATATATGTGTGTGTGTGTGTGTGTGGAGATGCTATGACACTTGTTTTAAATTGTAAGGAACAATCCTCTCCTCCCTGTGAGATCAACTTTCACAGCAAAGCAACTCTTTGGAGTCTAGTCGGATCATGGCCACCATCTTCAGTAACTTTGACTGCATCAGCACTCTCAAGTTTGTCTTCAAAAATATTAATATTTACAACATTTTGGCAGCAATGTGATGAACAAAAAAAAAATAACAAAGAAAAATAACAGAAAAGCCTTCATGGAATAGTTCACCCAAAAATGAAAATTTTCTGAAAATGTACACATCCTCAGCTCATCCCAGATGCAGACGAGTTTGTTTCTTCATTGGAACAGATTTGTAGAAATGTAGCATTGTATCACTTGCTCACCAGTGGATGCGCTGCAGTGAATGGGTGCCGTCAGAATGAGAGTCCAAACAGCTGATAAAAACATCACAATAATCCACAAGTAATGCACACCACTCCATCAGTTAACATGTTGTGAAGCAAAAAACTATGTTTGTAAGAAACAAATCCATCCTTCTGGATGAAATATGAGTCTGTAATTTCGCTTTTTCCAGTGAAAAACATCGTCTCGTCTGAATCAGGAGAGAAATATGCACAGATCAAGCACCATTTACGAGTGAAAGTTCAGAACAGTTCTAGACAAACATGTCAGAGGATTTTCATGTGAGAAGACAACAGGGGATGGACTTTTTAACTGGAGGAAGCATTATTATGGACTCATATTTTGGCCAGAAGCGATGGTTTATAGTTAAAACACTTTAAAGATGCATTTGTTTCTTACAAACACGCAGCTTTTCGCTTCACAAGATGTTAACTGATGGACTGGAGTGCTGTGGATTATTGTGATGTTTTTATCAGCTGTTTGGTCTCTCATTCTGACGGCACCCATTCACTGCAGAGGATCCATTGCTGAGCAAGTGATGGAATGACACATTCCTCCAAATCTGTTCCCTTGAAGAAACAAACTCATCTTGGATGGCCTGAGAATGAATACATTTTCAGCAAATCTTCATTTTTGGGAGAGCTAATTCTTTCATATGCCTGATAGAAAAATAACAAGCGTCAACAGATTTGACAGATGCTCCTAATTTTAAACACAAATAGCAGCAATTTCTTGCACCTCATAAATAAGAAAACACACTTAAAGAAAACATCTCAGCATATGCTTTCAAATATATTGTATCTTTAGTTTATATAAACGTGAGCATACACATATTCTTGCATACATGTATGTTCACGAACACATGTATACGCACACGAGGCGAGGTTAGCATATATTCATGGGTCGCAAAGCAAAGGCAGAAGGTAACGCCCTCTGGATGACACATCCGAGGGCTGCTGATCGAGAGTATGGAGCTGCATTGAACATTTAGTGGTCACCTCCACTGCAGCAACAAACACAGAGATAGATATATTCACCTCTCTGTGAGGATGACAAACTCATGCATTAGTCCATCCGAAAAGGCTTCTTAGAAAATACAGAGAATTCCATTCGCCGTGTACTTAAAGATGAGGAAGTCACCAGGTACTGTACTGAGTCTCGCATAAGCCTCGAGATTTTCTTGTCCAGGAGCAGTTGCATCATGGGAAATAAGAAAGAGGAACCTGTTTTGCATATGAAGAATCAGTACTCTCGGCACATTCCACCGGTGTCCCTCGTATCCGGTTTCTGCCATGTCAATCATCACAAGGCACATAATCAAGATCATGCCTCACACTTTCCAACTCTCACTCGCGCTCCTTCATAATAAAAATAACCTGACCAAAATAACCAAAGAAAATGTACGCACTCCAGATCTCTGTTTGTAGATAACCAGCACAATTAAGCAGTTATTCACCTGCGTGAAACCTTTTAAATGCACGTCTGGGTCATATTTGAGCCAGATATGGGTCAAATCTGACCCCCTCCCAAAAAAAATCTGACAAATTAGAAATTATTGTTTGTTTACAGAAAATGAAAGCTATTTTTTGCACTGTAATTAATTAGGCACATTGTTATTCTGTAATGCAAAAAGAAAAAAAAAGTTAATTTATATATATATAATATAGTACATCAAAGTCAGAGCTCTTCCCTAAAAGCTCTTTTGAGACCTGATCAGTGTAAACCAATATGACGAAACAATAAAATGATGCATGATCAGATCAGCTTCGCTGCCTAGGCCTGTCTCCAATTTCATATGGCAAAATAATCACATGATATGTGATAAATACAGCAACTTCCAGCCCTTTAGAGGTTAAATTAAATGATACTTCATTATACCTTATGTAAGACAATCTGGCCTTTTCCATAGCTAACATGATTACTAGGTGAATCTCATGAAATCTAGTTATGCTTCAACCTAAAATCAAAATGTATGTAATATTTTGCTTAAAGAACACACCTGCCTCCTAAAAATAGGTTTTCTTTATGCAAAATATTGATTTTGGGGTGAAATATTACTTAGACTAGATTCATCCCAATTCCAAAAACAAGAAAAAGCACTAATTTCCTAAATTATATCACTAGACATGCAGCTTATTCTTGCGCTAGTGACAGATTATCAGAAGCATTAAGCTTGGCAATGCTGCAGATGTTAGACCTTCTTTAGTCAGCTCTATGTCCTTCTGACCCATTTCATTCATCTTAAATCTTTCATTTCCCAAAATGTCCTTTTTGTAGTTTCTTTGCAGATAGAATGGCAGTGAAAATGACAGCGTGGCGGATGAAGGTATAAGACGGGGCAGCACCGGCGAAGGGCCTCCTCTCCCAAGACAAGATCCACGGCTTTGTTTTCAGGAGAGGAAACTCAACTGCCACCGAGAAGGGAAGGAAATCCCATCCTGATGCCTTTCACCTGTCCTGTTCCTTCCCCTCCTGTCTCCTCTGTCTCTCCGCAGCTCCTCAGCTCGAGGTAATGCCACGTGACGGTGTGCTGAGCGAGAGTGGCAGTCTCTTGACATCACAGAGAGAGAAAGATACAGGAAGAGAAGGAAGAGACGGAGGAGAGATGATGGATCTGCTGTCTTCATAGGAGGGTGTGCTGACCTCAGAGCTGGTACCACTTCTTGTCCTTGTATTTCAGCATTATCTGGTGAAGAAAGATAGATTACTTGCTATGAAAAATTATTCAACACAAATATCATTGTTTGACAAAGAATACGGCTGCATCTCAAAACCTAAAGAGCTTCCTACCTAGACAGAAATTTTTGGACATCAATAGCAATGAAAAGTCCTGATTCTCAACCAAATATTAGTCCCACCAGGATTTCTTTCTGATTTTTGTGGCCTAAAATGACTGAATTTTCTGAAGCTTTACACAACAATTGCAGCAATATTTGTGCCATTTTCTGTTATTTTTGCAGTGGAATTAAAAAAAAACAAAAAACACTCTAATTATATACTATAGATTTTAAATGTTATAAATTATTATTTCATGTTTTTACAATTTAACAGTTATATCATTGTCTATTGCGTTTAATTAAAAAAAAAAAATTTAATGAACTCCAATCATTCATAAATAGGGCGCTCGTGCACACTCATTCACAATTAGCATAATCCCCGTCTATGAATTACAGCTACGTAAATTGCGTGTCCAGGAACGCAGTGGTATATTCTGGTCTACTTTCTCAGGTTTGGCTCCAGAATATTGCATAAATGCAAAAAACACTAATAGGCCATATGCCTAACAATAAATATTCAATAACATGTGTCCACCAAAGCGTTTTTAGCTAGCTGAAAAACTGTCAGGCGCTCTTCTTAAAACGGCCAGCTGGTGGTGCTGGAGAACGATTTGGTGGCACAGCGTTTTTCTAGCTGAGACTCTTTGGTTGCTATGATTTGAAATATCCACGGCATATCCACGGTATCTCATTTTGAAGAATATTACTGAATATAAAAATGCCAGCAATATTAACTTCTCTACTGTTGTTTAGTTGTTGTACAAGTAGTATGATTGGTCGCGTGTAGGATTTGTCCCGCACCTCCTCCATTGATTGGACGGCTGGGTAAAACGTGACGGCTGCGTTTTACCCAAAGCTAAACAGTTTATCAACTCTCAGCTACAAAAAAAAAAAAAAAACATTACAATAAAAATTCTGGCCCAACGACCTTGTAAAATATTATAACGGCAGTTTGTCAATGTCATCAGTTTGCCTAAATGAACACAGAACGTTTTACGCACCATTTACACGTGGTAGGGAGCAGGTGTAAATTTCTTTCCTACCAACTAACATTTTGAAAATACGAACATTTTCATGAATTCGACTGTTTACGTCAGAACGGCTTTGCGAACGATTTACATAAAAATTTGTTCTGCTCGTGTTTCATGAATGAGGCCCATTGTTTGCAGTAGGGCTGCCCTCGACTAAAGATTTGTCTGGTCGACTAGTAGTCGTTCATTTTAAGCATTAGTCGACAAATCTCAACTAATAAACCAGTCGACTAATAAACCATTTAAATCATGCTAATGTTCTGTAAGTAGTATGCCTTTGTTGGTGTAAAAAATGAGCTGCTTTTATCCGCAATGTTAATTAGTAATTTTACACATGATAAAAACGTGCAGTTAATTTGCTTGGAAAATACTTGCGAATACGGCAGTCATAAAAAAAACGTACAGTAGCCCAGCTTAATAATAATTTGTCTATATTAAAAGTATTGCTCTTAACAGACCTGTTTGTTTTGTATCACTAGTGCAGTGTCCGTTCTTGGAGCATATAAGCCCTGCGCTTATAAGGCGCTTGTAAGGCGCGCTGCTCTGTAGTTTATTAAAAGTTTATTAATTCTGAACGTGTCGCGTGTCCATATTGCACCAAAACGCGACACTGCACTCCCTTGGGTCCGCAGCAACACACCCGCCACGTGTGAAGTCGATTGGATGAATGGTTCTCCACATAATAAAAATGCAAACAGACAGACAGACACACAGAGATTCCTGCCTTTTAATACACCGTGTCTACACCGGATGCGATAGTTGTAGTGTTGCGCCGCAACAGCTAAAGTCTGTCTACACTGCACGCAACAAAGCGACCATTGAAAATCATTTGAAATTTGTGTCAGTACATCATAAATAGAACGCAGCAGTAGTTTACTGTCGGGAATTTGTCGTGCCACGCCGCATCCAGTGTAGACACGGTGTTGAGAGAAAAATATGTTTAGCCCCCTCCCTCCGAAGCTTCAAATATTCCGGTTTTGATTACTACCGAAGCTTCGAAGCTCAAAAAATGGTATGCGGACCAGCCCCACTATAGATATATTTTTAATGTCTGTAAGGCAAGTATACACGGAGTTTCGCGCTCAAGTTCACAGAGGCTGAGACGGCAGAAAGCGCATCCTTCATTATTTTACAAAAGCACAATGTTTTGTTGTTATTGTGAGTGCACACAAATAAACGTAGAGGCTTTACAGATTCGAAAGATGTATTACTCTGATCTGTATGACAAAAATGAATATTTTAAGAGCAAGTGACCGCACCGGTCATGCTGTGAGTGCGCTACTGTTTAGCTTTCACACTCCACACAAACACTTGAATAGCGCACATTTTTCTAGGTTAACATTAGATTGAGCAGCCATTTAAAGTTCCTACTACTAACATATTTCAGATGATAAGCCATTTTTGAGGTCGATGAATGATATACAGTGGGTACGGAAAGTATTCAGACCCCCTTAAATTTTTCACTCTTTGTTATATTGCAGCCATTTGCTAAAATCATTTAAGTTAATTTTTTTTCCTCATTAATGTACACACAGCACCCCATATTGACAGAAAAACACAGAATTGTTGACATTTATGCAGATTTATTAAAAAAGAAAAACTGAAATAACACATGGTCCTAAGTATTCAGACCCTCTGCTGTGACACTCATATATTTAACTCAGGGGCTGTCCATTTCTTCTGATCAGCCTTGAGATGGTTCTACACCTTCATTTGAGTCCAACTGTGTTTGATTATACTGATTGGACTGGATTAGGAAAGCCACACACCTGTCTATATAAGACCTTACAGCTCACAGTGCATGTCAGAGCAAATGAGAATCATGAGGTCAAAGGAACTGCCTGAAGAGCTCAGAGACAGAATTGTGGCAAAGCACAGATCTGGCCAAGGTTACAAAAAAAATTCTGCTGCACTTAAGGTTCCCAAGAGCACAGTGGCCTCCATAATCCTTAAATGGAAGACGTTTGGGACGACCAGAACCCTTCCTAGAGCTGGCCGTCCGGCCAAACTGAGCTATCGGGGGAGAAGAGCCTTGGTGAGAGAGGTAAAGAAGAACCCAAAGATCACTGTGGCTGAGCTCCAGAGATGCAGTCGGGAGATGGGAGAAAGTTGTAGAAAGTCAACCATCACGGCAGCCCCCCTTGTCTATATTAAAAGTATTGCTCTTAACAGACCTGTTTGTTTTGTATCACTAGTGCAGTGTCCGTTCTTGGAGCATATAAGCCCTGCACTTATAAGGCGCTTGTAAGGCGCGCTGCTCTGTAGTTTATTAAAAGTTTATTAATTCTGAACGTGTCGCGTGTCCATATTGCACCAAAACGCGACACTGCACTCCCTTGGGTCCGCAGCAACACACCCGCCACGTGTGAAGTCGATTGGATGAATGGTTCTCCACATAATAAAAATGCAAACAGACAGACAGACACACAGAGATTCCTGCCTTTTAATACACCGTGTCTACACCGGATGCGATAGTTGTAGTGTTGCGCCGCAACAGCTAAAGTCTGTCTACACTGCACGCAACAAAGCGACCATTGAAAATCATTTGAAATTTGTGTCAGTACATCATAAATAGAACGCAGCAGTAGTTTACTGTCGGGAATTTGTCGTGCCACGCCGCATCCAGTGTAGACACGGTGTTGAGAGAAAAATATGTTTAGCCCCCTCCCTCCGAAGCTTCAAATATTCCGGTTTTGATTACTACCGAAGCTTCGAAGCTCAAAAAATGGTATGCGGACCAGCCCCACTATAGATATATTTTTAATGTCTGTAAGGCAAGTATACACGGAGTTTCGCGCTCAAGTTCACAGAGGCTGAGACGGCAGAAAGCGCATCCTTCATTATTTTACAAAAGCACAATGTTTTGTTGTTATTGTGAGTGCACACAAATAAACGTAGAGGCTTTACAGATTCGAAAGATGTATTACTCTGATCTGTATGACAAAAATGAATATTTTAAGAGCAAGTGACCGCACCCTTGACCAGTGAGTGCGCTACTGTTTAGCTTTCACACTCCACACAAACACTTGAATAGCGCACATTTTTCTAGGTTAACATTAGATTGAGCAGCCATTTAAAGTTCCTACTACTAACATATTTCAGATGATAAGCCATTTTTGAGGTCGATGAATGATATACAGTGGGTACGGAAAGTATTCAGACCCCCTTAAATTTTTCACTCTTTGTTATATTGCAGCCATTTGCTAAAATCATTTAAGTTAATTTTTTTTCCTCAGTTTTTCTGTCAATATGGGGTGCTGTGTGTACATTAATGAGGAAAAAAAAATTTACTTAAATGATTTTAGCAAATGGCTGCAATATAACAAAGAGTGAAAAATTTAAGGGGGTCTGAATACTTTCCGTACCCACTGTACGTTTGGATATACTGTATTACCACAAAATCCAGTCGTTAACTATCTGTCCATCATGGACTGCGTGACCTCGCCACTTCCTGTGGATTTTTTCTTTCTGCGACTAATACAATTTTGGTCGTCTTCGTCGACTAAAGGTTAGTCGACTAGGGGGCAGCCCTAGTTTGCGGTGTATGATTGCATTCAATTCTGAGATTGCAGAATCCTAGAGGGACTGAAATGTGCTCACTAAGTTTTGAAACCTGTGTGTCACTATAAAAAGCAGCAGTCGTGGTGATTTGCAAGTGATCATCTCACATCATGCGCATGTTTAGAGAAGGAGTCTGCGCTGGCCATCATGCCTGCAGTCCTCTCCTCCAGCTCGCCTAGTTTCTGTCCTCTCTCATCCAGAGCTATCCTCGCCCGTGCCAATTCTCCCACCACACCGGACGCAGCCCCCTTCATGCCCTCCATACCACCTGGACCCGGGATGTGCTGCGCCAGGCTGCGTGACGCCTTACCAGCAGTCACCTCTCCGACTGTAAGTGAGAACAAACATGAGGGATTTAACTCCGTGTCAGTATACATTTTTCAAGCAAGTACAAATTCTAAATAACACATACTATCATCCCTTGTTAAGTCACAGCAGAAACTGAGAGCTTGTCTACCTTTTATTTGTGATAACCACTGAGGTAAGTGTGCGTTCACTTCTTTTGCATCTCATATTTTGTTTCACTTTTTGATGAGGGAGTAGTCTATATGGTGCATCCTTTAACATACTTGTATGTAAAATGATTATTATTATTTTTTAATAATAGTGCTGAAATGTTTTTGTGATATTCATTATACTGTTCTTCTCTATACCACACTTAAAAATAAAGATTCTTTATTGTCATCAAGAGCCTCTAACATCCAAGGAAACTTTCCATTTCACAAAATGTTCTTTATATTGAAAAAAAGGTTCTTTAGATTATTCTTTAGATATGTTCTTCCCACTTTTTAAGCGTACTGTACATTGAAATGTTTTTATATTAAACATTTGAAACGTTTGACTGATTGAAAACTGTACAGATGTCAGACAAAAAATGATAAACAATCAGATATAATTTTTGATCACTTCTACTATTTAAGCAAAACATATTAACACTTACACAGGTCTTCTCTGTCTAAGGACTGAGCCCCGCCTCCAAATAAGCCCTTGAAGAAGCCTCGGTTTGGAGCCTCTGGTGTCTCCACTGGAGTAAACAGCTCTCCAAGCATCTCCTGCAAAAATGAGCACCTCAGAATAAAAGTCAAAATATTTCAAGGTCAAAATGTCAAATTTGGCCAAAATGCAACAAGTTTGCAGGTATGATAAAATATAATTCAACCTGCAGGTTATCACAGGTTTCCTGGCTATAGGTGATTCTTTGGATCTCAGTGGGCGATGTGAGGTACAGGGCTTGGCCTTGGTTTGAGAAACAGAAGGTTCTGGCTATCCTCATGTCCGTCAGGGGAAGGTAGTTTACATCCAGTAGTGGCCGCAGGCTGGGCAAACTGAAAACAGATGGTTTATAGACTTATAAGTCAAAAAACTAAATATTCAATGGCTTTGAATATCAGGTTAATCATGTTACCTGAGAGTCATAATGTGGCCATTGGCACAGAAACAGGCGATGCCGACCCCTGCGGTCAGTGTCACCATGTCGGCTCTAAGTACGAAGGAGGTCTCTGTGATGTTGTGTTCATAGACACAGTTTTGGGAGGGCAGCGCCACCACCTTAGCCTGTTTCTCTGAGCAGACCACGGCGTACTGACAGTCCGGGTTCTCCTGAGAAGGAGGCGAGGTGGGCCGGCGTCTCCGTGGCCGTTCTTTCTCCTCCTCAGGGGCGTTGGGCTCATACCAGGACTCGTAAACGTGGGGCAGAAGGGTCCCGCTGGCATCCAACTGGGCCATACGCAAAATGCCTCCCTTCAAGCGCACTACTGGACCTGTGATGACGGGAAGTCAAGTTCACAATGCACATTGTTTTAAAGCAGCTTTAAAATCATGATGTTAATGTTTATAATATCTTCATGCCTTATGATCACATTTAGCATATTAGGCAGTAATACGGTTACATTTTGCTATGATACAAGCAATTAAACAGTTGAGATTTGCTATATAATGCATTGCCTTACATGAGAATACTATACGCATGCAGATAAAGTTGGACATACTTCTATATCCAACTTTATATAGCTTGGCGATAATATAGTTACATTTTGCGACTATATAAACAATCACATAGCCAACAATTGCTGCATAACACTTTACGTGGGTGTGTTATATATATATATGCAAATAAAGTTTAATATACTTATATATCCAATTTATTTAAAGAGCTGGGTGATAATATAGTTACATTTTGCGAGATTTGCTATATTGTATTTATTGCTTTACGTGAATGGTCTCTTTTTCCATTAGCAGCTGTTTCCATCAAAGTTCCGAAATTTATTTAAAGCTGTTAATGTAACTTTTCTAATGTAAAAAATTGAAATACTGCATAAAATATTGTTGGGGGTAACGCATTACAAGTAACGCGAGTTACGTAATCAGATTATTTTTTCAAGTAACTAGTAAAGTAACGCATTACTTTTTAATTTACAAGAGAATATCTGAGTTACTTTTTCAAATAAGTGACACAAGTTCCTTTTTTTTTTCCAATTTATTAATTGACAGCTCTCCTGTCCCCATGTTGAGAGAAATCAGAAGATGTTACTGTAGTTCTAAAATAAATATGAATATGCATTAATTCATCTCACTCACAAAAAAACAAACAGATTATGAATAAAAATAATGCAGCTCAGAATATGACGCAAACCTGCAATAATTAAATGTTAAACAACACAAATATCCTTTATGTATTTAATACCATTCTATTAACCAATGTCTTTGCTTCTGACCTTCGATGATCCAGTTCAACCATATTAATAAGCAAAAATTACTCTAGACAAACATTTATGTGTCTTTATTGCTTAATTGTGTTGAAATGTCTTCTTCTGCATTCTACTGTACGGACGTAAATGTACTTTCCCTTCAGCCTGAGGCTTATTCATTTCACTTTTGGTGTGAAAAGGCTTTTATATTTGCCAAAAATATAACTTTTTTTATTTTAAAAACAAACAAGCAAGCCCTGTCCAGATTTAAAAAGTAACGCAAAAGTAACGTAACGTAACGTAACACATTACTTTCCGTAAATAGTAACTAAGTAACGTAGTTAGTTACTTTTTTATGGAGTAACGCAATATTGTAATGCATTACTTTTAAAAGTAACTTTCCCCAACACTGTTCGTGAATAAAGCACCGCTTCCATCTTATGTGTTCAAGAGAACAAAATCTTCACTTCCTGGGAAAGAGATTGATTTCAACAAGAATCCATGCGACTGGAAGTTTAGTGCGGGGACAAAAATGTCCTCATGCAGATTTTGGTACGTTCAATTTGATCACACAAATTTTGACTGAGTTTAGTTTGAAAGTGACTTCTGTGTGACTTGTGCTTCATACATCGCTAAACTATTGACAACAGAAATGCCATAATTTCGCTGAGACCGCATTTCCATTGTGTTTTTTTTATGTAATATCCCATAATCAGCTAATGACTTCCAAGTCATTAGCTAATTTTACTTTACAGATGTAAAGCAAGTCTTACCACAGAAAGAGACGCCCACAGGCTGTTGCATCCTCTGCTCTGGTGTGGAGGGCACAGTTAGGGCGATGGCCAGCATGCTACCCAATGAGGTGCCCACCCACAGGCTGGGCACTGCCACAGTCTCACTCTTCTTGGACAGCCAGTCACAAAAATAGAAGGAGGAAATGACCTCACGTGACTCTCTGTCAATGCTGGTCACACTGGAGCTGCGTGAGCGGCTGAACGAGTTGTCCCTGGCGTCTGAGGACACAGTGACCCATCAGTGACAAAAACACAACAATAAGAGGACAATTAGCATGACCTTTTTCAAATCATGTCTGAACCACCTCAGGACACCTGAAATCAAAGGACAAAAATAGCTTAAGCATTAAGCAGTTAATATACTGATGATACATTCTTAGTAAATAAATAGTATTAATATAAACTTTGTTTCAGTGTAGTGTGTAATGTGTAAGACATACAGCAACTGCACGCAAAACGTTGCCATGAAATCACCATAACATTTCCATTCAATATGAAGAAAACTTGCAATCACCAATTACAGAACATTGTTATGCTGTTTTATTTTCACGCTCAGAGACCCAGATGCATTCAGATATCTTTCTGGCAAGCCTATAACACTAAATTTAGTATAAATGCACATTCTAAAAGCAATGCAAAGATGAGTCTCACCAAAACATGTCTGGCTCATGTTTTACTCCAAAAATCA
>NW_015505358.1:321067-322342 GCF_001515645.1 Sinocyclocheilus grahami | reverse complement strand
AATGCATTACTTTTAAAAGTAACTTTCCCCAACACTGTTCGTGAATAAAGCACCGCTTCCATCTTATGTGTTCAAGAGAACAAAATCGTCACTTCCTGGAAAAGAGATTGATTTCAACAAGAATCCATGCGACTGGAAGTTTAGTGCGGGGACGAAAATGTCCTCATGCAGATTTTGGTACGTTCAAGTTGATCACACAAATTTTAATAACACACCAAAGTTTAGTTTGAAAGTGACTTCTGTGTGACTTGTGCTTCATACATCGCTAAAATATTGACAACAGAAAATGCCATAATTTCGCTGAGACCGCATTTCCATTGTGTTTTTTTAATGTAATATCCCATAATTAGCTAATGACTTCCAAGTCATTTGCTAATTTTGCTTTACAGACGTAAAGCAAGTCTTACCACAGAAAGAGACGCCCACAGGCTGTTGCATCCTCTGCTCTGGTGTGGAGGGCACAGTTAGGGCGATGGCCAGCATGCTACCCAATGAGGTGCCCACCCACAGGCTGGGCACTGCCACAGTCTCACTCTTCTTGGACAGCCAGTCACAAAAATAGAAGGAGGAAATGACCTCACGTGACTCTCTGTCAATGCTGGTCACACTGGAGCTGCGTGAGCGGCTGAACGAGTTGTCCCTGGCGTCTGAGGACACAGTGACCCATCAGTGACAAAAACACAACAATAAGAGGACAATTAGCATGACTTTTTTCAAATCAAGTCTGAACCACCTCAGGACACCTGAAATCAAAGGACAAAAATAGCTTAACAATTAAGCAGTTAATATACTGATGATACATTCTTAGTAAATAAGCAGTATTAATATAAACTTTGTTTCAGTGTAGTGTGTAATGTGTAAGACATACAGCAACTGCATGCAAAACGTTGCCATGAAATCACCATAACATTTCCATTCAATATGAAGAAAACTTGCAATCACCAATTACAGAACATTGTTATGCTGTTTTATTTTCACGCTCGGAGACCCAGATGCATTCAGATATCTTTCTGGCAAGCCTATAACACTAAATTTAGTATAAATGCACATTCTAAAAGCAATGCAAAGATAAGTCTCACCAAAACATGTCTGGCTCATGTTTTACTCCAAAAATCAAAAGAAAAAATAATAAACTATTTTCTGCATAAAGACCGCATAAAACCTAAAAATAAAAAAAATATTTTGGGGTGAAATATGACCCAAGCTTTTTTTGTTTGTGAGATTTACCTGTGAAATGTCTGAAATATCTTAGTAAACTTAAAAAAAAAGATTTGA
>NW_015505358.1:302571-318299 GCF_001515645.1 Sinocyclocheilus grahami | reverse complement strand
GTGTTAAACAAAGAGAAAAAGAAGAATGCAGACAGATATAAAGAGAAGGACAAGACCTTTGATGAGTGCCATGTGACTTACTGAGGAAAGAAGAACGAAGCTTTTTCACAGATTCAGAATAAAAGTTAGAGAGGCCGGACATGCAAGACTTCTTATGCAGAGTGTCTTTACGAAACCACAGAGAGAGACGAATATTGAAAGGGTGAGACAAAACAATGACACAAAATCAAATGAACAACTAGAAGGCCTTTGAACTGACAGAGTCCAGAGACTGAATTCAGGACATTTTTTCCACTTTATTATTTTCAATAATCGAGCGAGGTCTAAAAATAATAAAGAATAATTGACAATAAATGCATAGCAATGCAAAGTATTAGAAGTTCAAATATTGTTTACTGTACATTCAAATTTAACGTATGAATAAAATGCCTTTTCAAACACCACTTAAAATTGGTATTGGTCAGATTTTTTATATCAGTGCATCCCTAACAATAATGTCACATGGCCTTAAATTCAATCTGTTGGCATCTGTGTATTTCAAAGACTGAAACTCATATGAGTGAACAACAAAAAGAACAAGCAAAGACATGGGACAGAAAAGAACAAACACCAGCACCCCTTTTGGAGTATATGGATCGGATGATTTTCTAAGATCGCTGCAGATGGTTCCTCGGCCAGAGATGCAGGAGCATCACGGTCCGTAGACTGACACTGCTCATGATGAGCATGTGCTTTACTTTATCAGACAGAAACACAGACTGACAACATGCAGAGGTTATGATTATTAGTAAGAAGATGAAGCTTTCTCTTTGTTGTCTGTTCACCTGCCGAGGGCTGTCTGGTTTTGCGGGGCGAGTGTGGTTGTCTGTGGTGAGGATCTGTTGAGCCATACAGCTCAGCGGTGCTCACGTTCAGAAGCAGAGTTTTCTGAAGGTAATCAACCACTGCAAGTCCGTTACCATTGCCAAAAGCAACTCTGTAAAACACACAACAGATACACACTACCGGTCAAAAGTTTGGAAACATTAAGATTTATTAAATTAAGATTTGGAATCATTAAAGATTTTTTATGATGTTTTTGAAAGAAGTTTCTTCTGCTCACCAAGGCTGCATTTATTTGATCAAAAATACAGTAAAAACAGTAATATTGTGAAATATTGTTACAATTTAAAATTAAAATAACTGTTTTCTGTTGCAATATGTTTTAAAATGTAATCAAATGAATCTTCAGCATAATTACTCCAGTCTTCAGTGTCACATGATTCTTTCAGAAATCATTCTAATATGCTGATTTGCTGCTCAAGAAACATTATTATTATTATTATCAATGTTGAAAACCGTTTTTGCTGCGTAATATATCCACCAGCGGTGAATTACTTAAGAAGTTAAATGTCAACATTTAATTGAAAATAAAATTGCCTATAAATAAAGGCAAGAAAAAAATGCCCTTAAGCATCTATAACTAAAAAGTAAACTGCTTTTTCTTAGCTTTTACAGTTTGCTTTACAACATTTGCACAGCATTGATTTAATCACTATTTCTACTCAAGGCTCCAGGACACACCAGATATTAAACTGAAATCTCCACCCTTAAATCTGCTACCTGAAAATATTCAACTTTAAATTCAGCAACACATGAGTTTATGGTAATCAGATATAAGAGCATATTGTGGCTAATTACATTTGTGCATTTCAATAGTGTTTGAGTAGATCAAATTTTTTATTATTGTAATGAAGAACAATTATTCAAGCATGGCTGCTAGGTTTTAATATGAAGGATCATGACAGATAACACGTGTCTGAAAGATAATGAACAGCTGTTGTGGAAAGGAAGTGTTTTTAATTGCTCAGTTAAAACATCAGTAGTTTGTGCTGTCGTTTCGTGGACTTACAGGCCATATGCAGAGTTGACGGCCAGGCTCGTGATCGGTTGTGGCGGCTCCCCACTGACCCACACCAGCTGAATGAGCAGCTCCACCTGGTAACCCGCAGACTGTTTGAGAGGAGAACTCCTGACCCTGGCCAAATAAGACACAGGACCCAATTAACTACATGCTATCATAAGCACAGACCAAATCATGAGGTCAAACAGCCAGACATTTAAGCAAAAATCTGGTCCACATTGCCAAATTTATGGCCCAAACCTGTGAACTTACACAGGAAAAGACCATTTCATCAACATGTGAAGCGATCAAAGTCTGAAGTTTTAGTTGTGTTGTTTTTGCATGCTGCTTAGAGGTGAGTAAATCTGAAATAAATGAAAACAGACTGTACTTGAGACAGGGCACGTTATCTCGCAGGCCGTCAGACGAGTTGTTGCTGCTGGTGGAGGGGTGGGACTGAGGCAGGCTGGTCTGAGGGCTGGATGAGGTTCCTGGGGTGGACACAGTCGACGCCGGCTCACCTCCGCACTCGGGAGACTCCACTTCAGTCAGCTCACACTGCATACGCACCTCCAGGAGCTACAGACACAAGACAACTGTCATCAACTCTATACAAACATATGCATGTTCACAGATCCATATGCCCATAGATGGAGATACAGATTTCCATGAATTTCACAGCCCAAAAAAAATAAATTAAATGTCCATGAGTTGACATGACAATTAATTTGACTCTGCTCATAGAAAAGTGCCAATTAATTTTTCTGTTATACAGTGGGTACGGAAAGTATTCAGACCCCCTTAAATTTTTCACTCTTTGTTATATTGCAGCCATTTGCTAAAATCATTATTTATCTGGAAAGAAAAGAACACACATTTTGTCCATAAACAAAATTATCTATGCAAATAATTTAATACTTTAGCATCTATAATATATATATATATTTAAATTCTGTAAAAAGAAAAAAATAAGAAAATTCAAAATTAAGAAAAAGAAACAGAGGGACAAACAAAGGAATATCTGGCATAAAAGGAAATATATAGGAGGAACATTAAGTTGAACTGCATATGGTGACACTGTTATCAACAGTTATCAACATTCCACTGTTACCAAATATAAACAACATTATTGTAGTTTTATACACATATTTCTCTTGTAAAGTGACTCACGACATTCATTTCTAATTGAGAAATCTCTTGGGGAGCCTTAATATTATATAATATCGCAAATCAGGACCCTGGAAGGAAGATTTTTTCCAGGCTTGTAAGTATAAAGAAGAGTTTTATCCGCTATTAATTATATTTGTAATATTTATGTGGAGCTACTGTGTGGAGCTACTCCATGTTGATTTATTCAGTCCTGCGGTGTGACACCTCCTCATTAAAAAACAAGGTTTTAAACATAAATAAGTGAGAGCTTTACTCATTTGTGTGGATGCAGCATATGGAAGTCTAACTGTTGGAAACCATGTGTCAAAACAACTTAATGTTTAATGAAATATCCTGCAGTGTGCATACTAAACTCCATCTAAAACGGCTTTAAACAACATTTTTCTAATTGCATTATAATCACCATGCAGTTTTTTGCAACCTCATATTAATATTAAACATTTGTCATATAGCAGGACCATTTAAAATGAACTCATGATTAAAAGTGGTAAAGAATGTAAATCAAATGCTGACCAGCAGCATCTGAAATCTCTCATAGACAAATCTATCCATTTTAAACTAATATCTACACATGTATACATCCTGCATTTAAATGGGTCAGACCTGAACCACTTCAGTGGTGACTTCCTGTTTGCTGAACCTGTACACTATGACATGAGCCGATACTCCAGCCACACAGAGCACACGGCTCTCTGGACACCAGGACAGGATCTGAATGGCGAACGGATCTTCATCCACAATTTCAGTGCTGGATTTCTCCTCTTTACCGCGGGGCTTCTCAAACACCTTTGCTGTTTTCAGCTTATACAAAACCTGCAGCATTACTGACAGACACAAAAGAACATATTCATTTTCAGTTATCTTCATTAGTTGTTGCTAAATGTTTTTTATTTGCAGACGGAACTTGCAAACTTCAACTGCATTTTCTGATTTACATATCGTATAGAGAAATCTGCAAAATCTGTAAAAATGTCTTAAATGTAGCTGAGAGTGCTTTTACTCTTATTGGTACCTGAAAGCAAAAATCAAACTGGCCAACATATTTATCTGATTATTACTATTTTTCCAACTCAAAATAATGCTGTAGATTCTACTTGTGACATAAAACATAAAAGTATGTTTTCCGAGACAGAAACTCACATGCTGAGGCATCCCAAAACTTGATCGATCCATCAGCATGCCTGTTGTTTCAAGAAGAAAACAGAAGAAAACAATAACAGCCCTGGCTCCAAACCGAAAACCATTTTTCCTTCTAATACCAAAAAACTATTTCCCTCTCTAATCCAAATATTAAACGTGAAAAGGCTTCAGTACAGCAAACAGAGCGTGTATGCGAGAGATTGCTTACCCAGTGATGATCATCTCTGAGAAACTTAGTGTTCCCTGGCCCCAGTTACCTCCACTTATGGGCCATTCCTGCATAAAAACACAGATTTGGACCAGCCGTTTTAGGCCTATGCATTTTCTTAAACAGAGGAGGGCAAAATGTTACCTTCTTACTGAACCCTTGTCTGTTCTGTCGGGACCCCACTGAGTAAAGTGCAGGAATGACTTCAGCTGGACAGTCCGCAAAATATTCGCAGCAGGTCACCGGAGACTCGTGGATGGACAGAGGATAAGGATTCTCGAAGATAGGATACCTGTACAGAGAGCTTTTTATAAAACAGCTGCACAAGCAAAGACAGCCTGTTTCACATTTGGCATTTACTCACCCAATTTGTGCAAGGTCAATGACAACCAAATCCTTCTCCAGCAGGACAACAACCGCATAAGGCTCCTGGAAATCTGTGGGGATACAGACGGAACAATTATTTTAAACATAATATACCATTTATTTTTCTTACTTATCTAGTGAAAACATTTTTTGATAAATGCTTTTCATAACTAGATTTTTATTTTTGTTCTTGCATAAATTATCTACTTTGCAATGACTTTCTGGTCTAAAAATTATTGTTCGTTAAAAGAAAAGAAATCTAAAGTCTTTTTTCCCCCCATTACATTGCCCAACATAGAGCACACTGTCTAGTTTGAATTTGTCAAGATTTAACTACAGAAATAAATAAATATAAATAACAAACACATGTCATAGAAAAGCATATATAAATAATATAAATGTATATAACATTTAATTATAATAAATCATCATGAATCACATATATCCTGTATATGATTCATTTGATGAAAAAGAGTCTAAAATATTTTTTTCCATTATATCGCCCAGCCCGACATATAGATCTTAGTCTAGTTCTAATTTGTAAAGTTTTCACTACAAAATAAAAATCATTAAATAATATAAATAATAATACAAAAGAAAAAATCTGATGATATATACGAAAATAACTTAAAAAAATGTAAATCAATGCTGCTTTGTTTTCTTTAATTGTATTTTGACTCTGTTTGTAAAGGCACTGTGAAATATACAGTAAACGTTATGGGAGAAAATCCAGCGATAGGTGGGGCAGTGACTTGCCGTTTGGATATGGGGTTTCACACAGCGTAAGGAAATCCACTATGGGGTAGTCCATCTCCAGCACTGCAGTGCTTTTCCCATGCATCACAGTCAGACAGGCTCGCCTACCCACTGTATCATATGACAAACCTCCACACAGTACCATGAATGGGTCCCTTAACAAAACAAATGAACAAATCTAATTTTTCCATGATGCAAAGAGAAGCCAAGCCGGAAGTGAAACAAATTAGTGCTTCATTCAGAAAGAGTGGAATGAAGAATATGATTAAAAGCAATACAAAATGTATTGTCATATTAGCTGTATCTATGTCAGTCTTCTGAAAAACATCATGTCATCCCTATAAAACCCATAAAACAGAAGTATCTATGCCAGACAGTCTCTCGCAATGTGAGGTTGCACAAGTCTCAAACCAATGCATCATGAGAAAACGTATTGTGCAATTAGTTTTATATTTCATGTCAGTCTTCTGAAAAACATCAGGTCATCTCCTTAAAACCATAAAACCGGAGCACCTCTGCCAGACAGTCTCTTGCAATGCAACGTGTGTAATGCATCATGCTCTGTTTGCTTCAAGAACGCGACCCTGAGTTCAGCTTCCACTGAAGCCTTACCCTGCCCTGGTAGTTTTGTACTCCACTTTCAAGATGGGTTTGCATGGCTCCGGCTTCTTTCCATCCTTAGGCTGTTTACCTGGGAGAGAATATTGCATGTTAAACAAGGTGTGCAAATATTTTTATTTCCTTTTCTATCGCCAGTATCGGTGTATTTTTATCATAGGAACCAAAATAAATTGGGGGTAGAAGTCTTTAGGCATCTCATGGCTTGATTTTAATCCATGGAGTCATAATTTGATTCCAAAACCATTTTCGATGCATCTATTACTTATAAAAATGTTGATGATAAATTTCTGTGGACAGAGTCTGCATTTTTGTTTAAGAATAAATAAATTGGGGGTAGAAGTCTTTAGGCATCTCATGGTTTGATTTTAATCCATGGAGTCATAATTTGATTCCAAAACCATTTTCGATGCATCTATTACTCATTTTAAAAATAACTTTGATGATAAAAATGTTGATGATAAATTTCTGTGGACAGAGTCTGCATTTTTGTTTAAGAATCATGATGCATTTGTAAAAGGGTTGCTTTGCTTCAGCCTTAAGTATATGATGTTTTTAGTGGAAAAAAACCTGCATTATTAAAGCTGAAGTTTGTAATTTTTTGGAGGTTGAAACACATTCCTCTTCCCTGTTTAATGTGCAGTGAAAACTATGGACCCTTTTCACATTTCCAGGGTTTTCAGAAGAAGAAGTTGTCATAGTTGGGTAAACTTCTATAGTGGTGAACAACAACAAAAAACATAATTTTTGCTCTCCCATTAGCACTAATAGCAAAAATCCATGATAGCATTTCTATGACTTTACAAATGAGGAAAAAATATAGAGAGATTAATAACATTGGTCAGAGAAGAGTCACTCCCTTTAGCCGTTGTGTTAGAAACACTCACACAGTTATTTAGAATTAACCGGTTTTGTGTAATTTAATGCCAAGGTAATGAAACACAAATTATAATTTTTTATTTATTGATTGATTTTTAATGGAAATACACAAAACTTTGCTAGATTTTAAAATGTTAATAACAGTGGAAACGTGTCGTCACAGTCTGTGAAAAAAGGGTCCATAAGTAATCATCCATAGGCTGATTGCCTGAAATTATAATGACTCGTTAAAAACATTGATCTTTTTCAGAAACCTGTTTGGAAACAATAATTTTTATTTCACTGGTGCTGCTAACGGAACTCAAATGACAAATTTCACCTCTACTACGGTCTTTTGATATTTATTCTGTGCTCCCTGGAGCGCTCAACCTGAGGAACTTGGAAGGGAGTTTGTTTGGGCAGAAGCTTACCATGCGGTGTAATGATCTGAGCAGGCTTGGCAGGAGCGCGTATATTCCATGTGGTAAGCGTGCCATCAGAGTGACTGCACACAAACTGTTTCCCCTCGTGATGCCAAGCCACAGAGTGGATCGCCTAAGGGCCAAACAAAGGATGAGTAATCAACCACAAGAGAAACCAGGTCAGGCAAGCTACGGTTCATGTTTTGTGACAGTAAATATGAGTCAACAAAAACATAACAAACAACTTAGTTCCGTTCCTCATAGATAACACAAGGGCTTCTGAAAAAAGTTACTTCCTTTAGACTAGAGTTGTTTATTTGTGTACTCCATAAATAAATCAAGTGATATGTCCATTTTGGCACATGTAAGTCACCATATACATTGTAAATGTATTTTTATTTTTTTTTTGATGTTGAAAATAAAACAAAGTTTATTGGTGTATATTTTACAAGAAAATACTATTTAGAATTTTTGTGATTATCAATATGGCTTTAAAATAATAACAATATGTGACCCTGGACCACAAAGCCAGTGTTAAGTCGCTGGGGTATATTTTCAGCAATAGCCAAAAATACATTGTATGGGTCAAAATTATTGATTTTTCTTTTATGCCAAAAATCATTAGGATATTAAGTAAAGATCATGTTCCATGAAGATATTTTGTAAATTTTCTACTGTAAATATATTAAAACTTAATTTTTGATTAGTAATAGGCATTGCTAAGAACTTCATTTGGACAACTTTAAAGACGATTTTCTCAGTATTTTGATTTGATTTTTTACACCCTCAGATTCCAGATTTTCAAATAGTTGTATCTCGGCCAAACAAATGGACCCTTATGACTGGTTTTGTGGTCCAGGGTCACATATCAGTTATTATTTTTAATAGTAGTAGTAGTAGTACTTTTATTTTTTGCTAAATAAAAATATAAAAATTACTAAAATTTATTTAAAAAAAAATATTATTATTTTATTTTACATTACAACTGTAAAATTACAATGTTAATATTCACCTTAATTCTTTCATTTTCAAATAGAAAAACCAAGAAAATACTATTTCAGTCTTTCTACTTCAAAATTTCACATTTAATTCAATGTGTTACTTGATTTTCTTAATAATTAATTGTGAAATCTACTATCAATTTCTGAGTGAAAATGTTTTCCCTATCTTGTAACTTTTAATGTGTAATTTACTGTCTTATGATGTGAACAGCAAGCTACCACCAAAAATGTCATAACTAATACTAAAATTAAACATGTGAATGGAAGGTTGACTGGAGATGTACAGCTGTCAATGAATTTTAAAGTAAAGTTTACTGTATTAAAAGAGAATAACATGCAATTATTGTTGTGTTTTCGTGATCAATCACTACTGTCTCATCTGAGTACTTGGAGTACATCCCATCTCTACTGGAGACCTTCCTTCCTTCCATTCAATGATGTTAAGGAACAAAAGTAATAAGCTTTGCTTTAAACAATGCTCTAAGTTTGTCTGAAATTTAAAAAAGACCTAGACCTCGAAAATGTGACATCCAGTTAGGATGACTGGTCCATATCCTACAATAACATAGCCTCACCTCATCATAGTTGTATCGGTAGTCAGCCTTCTTCGATTTCAAGTCCCAAAGCACAACTATGCCACACTCAAAACCAATTAAAAGCTGAAAAAAAGAGAAACAACTTTTCTGAAATTATGCAAACTGAAAAGCAGAGCAATCAGAAAGTGTATTGTGGGAATATATTTAATCCCAAAGTGTTAAGATTTCGTACTTTCCCTTCGTCCATAGGGTTATCGCTGATATGAACTACAGGTCCAGGGTGAGTCTTTGAGGAACTGTTGAAGAGAGGTGAGAGTTTGCGCAGAAAATATTCCAAGGTGGTATGCAGAGTTCATGCATGATGACCTTGAGTAAATATTTGTACGTAAGACCTTTAATTAAAATCTCCGAAAGCCAACAGTAGAAGAAAACACACGAGAATCACTGGAGTTCATGGTGTCTAGACACTCACAGTTCAATGGCTTTGTTCCACATGATCACATAGCCTGAGAGGGTGAAGGACTCCACATTGACAATGTGAATGTTCCCTCTTTCCGTGCCCACGTACAGCCATTTACTCTGAAATGGCAAATGGCAAAACGTGATCCTGCCAAAGAAAAGGAGAAAGCTGACCTTAATCAAAGTGAAATATTCCCTGTGATTATCTCATACGATGGCGAGCATTTGATTGATTTGTGCCTCGTGACACATTAAGGATGAAATGGCAATAACAGCAGAGCGAAATCTGGCAAAATGAATGAGTCACGGTTGATAAATCAACTGGTATTACAGTGGACGACTGTGCATTACTGTGTCTTAATGCACAGTCTTAGTGTGTCTTCTGAATGGGACACCAATCAAGACTATATGCATTTGAGGACACTTGAGAACATTGTCCTGCCCTCTTGTCTCTGAACAAACATTCATTTCAAGCCTTCGTGGTCTGTTGATTAACAGAAAATGTAGAAACTCAAAAGTGCATTGCTACTTAAAAAAGACAAAAACTTTGAAGGCCCAGCTAAAGGCCAAATTTAGTATTTTCTAAAGAAAATGTAAGTGGTGTTTGCCTGTGCAAACCTTGCAGCCACAAAACTGCAGGAAGCCCTTAAAGTGCTTCTCATCAAGTAAGGGAAAGACGTTTGGTGAATGTTGTGCTCCCAAATGCATGTAAAAGTGACCCATTCTCAGAGCAGTTGATATATATATATATAAATATACAGTGGGTACGGAAAGTATTCAGACCCCCTTAAATTTTTCACTCTTTGTTATATTGCAGCCATTTGCTAAATTTATTTATCATTTAAGTAAATTTTTTTCCTCATTAATGTACACACAGCACCCCATATTGACAGAAAAACACAGAATTGTTGACATTTTTGCTGATTTATTAAAAAAGAAAAACTGAAATATCACATGGTCCTAAGTATTCAGACCCTTTGCTGTGACACTCATATATTTAACTCAGGTGCTGTCCATTTCTTCTGATCATCCTTGAGATGGTTCTACACCTTCATTTGAGTCCAGTTGTGTTTGGTGCTTCTACTAAATACTGAGCAAAGGGTCTGAATACTTAGGACCATGTGATATTTCAGTTTTTCTTTTTTAATAAATCTGCAAAAATGTCAACAATTCTGTGTTTTTCTGTCAATATGGGGTGCTGTGTGTACATTAATGAGGAAAAAAATTAACTTAAAGGATTTTAGCAAATGGCTGCAATATAACAAAGAGTGAAAAATTTAAGGGGGTCTGAATACTTTCCGTACCCACTGTATATATATATATTTTTTTTCTTCTCCATTTTGATAATCACCATAAGCATATCACAACAGTTGTGCATGGTTTATTTGTCCACAGGATGCTTACCTCTCCCGATTAAATTTAAGAGAATGAAGGATGGCTGGAAGTTTTTGCCTCAGATTCCACAAATGAATACTGTCATCTGCCAAAGCACTGACCAGCGCCCCCTATGGACCAAACACACAAAAAATGACTGAAATAAGAGAGCAGTACATTTGTAATTAGTGGTTGACCTATATATATCGCCATGGCCGATATATCGGCCGATATTTGGCATTTTCAAATATCGGCATTGGCCGATAAGTTTTTCTGTTTGGCCGATGTGTTCGAGGCAGGACTTTTATTTTCCCATATCGGTCGACCACTATTTGTAATTCATTACATTTTGAACAGATTAAAAGACTAAATATTCAACCAAAAGGTACAGGCAATGTCACGATTGGAAGAGGGATACAACCTGGAGGAATAGGAAATGACTATACAGGAAGTCAGGGCAGAACTTACTTCATTGACAAGAAACTCCAGCTGGATGACAGCCGATCCACTTTCATGCCGGCAGTAACACTCCACTCCTGCTCGACCGAATCTGTAGACTCAGTTAAGGTACATACATACACATACACACCTTAGAGTCCCTATCAAATGTGCTAAACACAAAATATGACTACTGTATATAAATGCATTGCATATTTAAAGGGATATTTCACTCACCCTCATCTAATTATCACATGTCAATTTAAGAAAAACATCTTGGAGCTTTGCACTAAAAATCACCAGTTTTCATTCTACAGAAAATAGCACAGACTGACCAAGATTCTCCCTTTTCAAGAAAGAAAGAAAATGGATGCATTATAATAGAGAGACTACAGTATATGCTCTATT
Organism: Sinocyclocheilus grahami; assembly: GCF_001515645.1. Lineage (NCBI taxonomy): Eukaryota > Metazoa > Chordata > Actinopteri > Cypriniformes > Cyprinidae > Sinocyclocheilus > Sinocyclocheilus grahami. The sequence continues at coordinate 306,663 of NW_015505358.1, read as the reverse complement.
TAAATGAACAGCATTTAAAGATATACACCTTCATGTACATTTTACCATAAAAAAACAGATCCATCAATACGTTCATGTTACTTCTGAACAACCCACAGACAATGCAAGTAAGCCACCAGGGTTCGGCACTAGAGGGAATCTGTGTTCCCAGAGGTCTGTGCGTCATATTACTGAGGGTCTTGTCCATTGACTTAACTAAATGGATTACACAAAGTCCCTAATCAGAGTCTCAAGTCTTGTCTGTGAATGTTGCTTCAGTCCTCTGGAGTAATGCACTGTAAATGCTCCCATAGAGCCCTTCTCCAACAGGACAACAACGACTGTCTCAGTCAAACAGTCATTCATACTCACCAGCAGTACCGTGTTGCACTGCATGCTTTCCATGTTCATTTAGGCACAAATGCAAGTTCTGTTCCATATAAGGTTGCAGATTCCAGCCTTTTATAATGGGTGAGGAAACTGTTGTGTTGATGGATGTTTATGCTAACAAGAGCTTTTTAGATTCTCTGTTAGATCGTAATATCATTCAAACACATCCAAAGAAAACCTACAGTTACTTTACAGCTTACACTCTTATAAAGGTTACAAAAAGGAGTTTTCACAGCGATGCTATTAAAGAACCATTATGGGTTCTCCAAAGAACCTTTCAGCGAACAGTTCTTAAAAGAACCGTCTTTGATTAGTGTGAAGAACATAAAGAACCTTTTGTGCAATAGAAAGGTCCTTCATGGAACCATAGATGCCAATAAAGAACCTGTACTTGAACCTGACTGTACTGTCAATGTCTGTATAATGTAAAATACAATACGGGCAAGTATGAAGAGCCCTGTGTGACCCAAGGGCAAAGGCTATCTCGCTCTCGTCATATCCTTAGATTAGAAAGCTTCCTATCTGCCTAATAAAATCACTGAAAAACAACATATGGACACTGTATGTTGTTACCTTAGGACATCTAACACATCTCATGCCAGGGAATGAATGCTAAAATAGTTGACACTATAAACAGGAAATGGTTTTCTAATCTGTACTGAATCAGTGGTATCCTGCAGCAGTGTACTAATTTCCTCTTGAGTGACTTAACATATTTATAAGACCTGAGAGCCCTACAAGTACACAGGACCAGCTTACAGTATGTGAAGCTTGACGGCGTCTTAATACGTTAACTCTGTGTTCTTCGGTCACAAGCATCCTACCATTGAAACGTATCATGTGTCTCTGTTAAACAGATCAATTATGGTAAACAACATTGGTAATACTGCGCACAGGAAAAGAGCCATTACACTGAACATGAACTCACCTCGCTGACGCGACGGTTTGCGAACAAGACAGATAAAGAGTTCAGATGCAAAAGCCTCTAAGTGCCGTCTGAAATTTTCATCTAAAATTTGCATTTTTATCAGGCTCCTATATTTATGTTAATTTATTTTACTTTAATGGCATAGAAAAGGACATATACATTGCCATTAAAGTAAAATTACTGAACCTAAACATAAGAGCCTGATAAAAATGAGATGAGAAATGAGAAAATCAGATGGCACCTAAAGCCTTTTGCAACTGAACTCTTCAAATATACGTTGTGGGGAAAAAGTTAACTGACTGGTTGCATAAAATGTCAGTCAAATGGCCACTTCCTGTCTAAGTGGGAAATTCTTTGCCAAAATACCAGAAAGCCCTCCAGCGGGTGGTGAAAACTGGCCAATACACCACTGGTGTTGGGCTACCCTCCATCAAAGACGTTTACCACAAACGCTGCCTAAGGAGAGTGAGAAGCATCATCAAAGACTCCTCTCACCCCAATCACAGACTGTTCACTCCTCTCCCATTGGGGAGATGTTATAGGAGTCTTCGCTGTCGCAACAGCAGACTCAGGAACAGTTTCTTTCCCTCAGCGGTCAGCCTACTGAACTCCAATCTCAGGCGCTGAACACTACATCCTAGATGGACCACCTAATGCTTAACTTAAAAAAATAAAAATAAATAAATAAATTGTTTAGAACATTAACCTGTCTGCACATTTCTCTGATATTCTGCACATTCCCTTGCACATTTCTACCTCCGGATACCGTTTGCACTGTTTTGGTAATTGGCCATATATAAACATATGCTATTTACGTACCTCACTGTATAATGCACCTTCTGTTTATACTCACTGTATAATACTCCTTCTGTTTATACTTTCCTTGCACCCTATGTTGTATGTACAGTCATTTGCATTGAGTTGGTCTCTGCCCTCCTATCTCATAACTTGCACTACATGTCATAAAGCTTAATGTATATACACAATCTATATTTATTTATATACTCTGTTATTTGCACTTCTGGTTAGATGCTAACTGCATTTCATTGGCTCTGTACTTGTACTCTGCACAGTGACAATACTGTTGAATCTAATCTAATACACCATAGTCTGTGAGAATAACTTTAAACAGACCATCCACTAAACATAGGCTTGAGATGAATGCTGGAAAACATGATTATGTGTGCATATGTGAGGATCTGGATTCACTAAAACTAAACATTCCAGTTGGGCTTCAAACTAGGGACACTTCACAATGAGTCAGTTTGGGGCCAAAACAAAAATCACTGTCCTCTAGTGCAGAACTTTGCTGATCTGTGAGGTTCCATCTGTATAAATTGGCCTAGAAAACACAAAAGTGCTCGTTGTGTACATGTTCTTTAACGTCTTTCTTATTATCTGGATCTTTTTTTTGCATTGTGACACTACTTTCATGACGATTTCTCATTACGATAACCCACATTAATAAAATGTAAAAACCTACTGTAGTGCAAGCATCTATGCTGATTATCAAAATAATGTAAAGCAGTGCAACAATAATCACTCCGACTCATTTCATTCTTTTGATTTTGGGTCAAAATATGATCTGGATTTGTTCTTGACAGGTTTCATGGGATTTATCCCAAAGTAATTTCCGACTAATAGTCAATACTTACATGCAACACGGTTATACACGCTAAAAGGCGCAAATGAACAAAGCTCTGTAACATTTCAAATGTGAAATCCACACAGAAGTTTTACTTGCTAAAGCATCACATTGCCGACCACAAAGGGTGACTCACTTCAAACAACAGGGGCTTCCACTGAGAGCAAACAGCCATGCAATCTGATAAGGGTGCTGTCATACTCTATGCCCTAATAATACAGGCCTCAAGAGCAAAAGATTACAAAGCAGCTAAAGCGGACAGGCTTGTCAACGTTCCCTGCAGCCGCTGACATTTGTTCCTGGGAACTAAACAGTGCCAACACGGCAGTAATGCAGCTCTCAAAAGATAGAACAAGCAGGAGAAGAGCAAAGCAGAGAGGAGATGTGAATGAAGATGAGATGACGTGGAAGGTGAGGACTAGTCAGAAAACTATCCAGAGCTCCAGAAACAATCAAAGCTTTACACACATGCCGGTTCAGCAAAGCACGAGGTTGTACATCTTTAATAAAACTGCCATCGGAGCATAATTAAAATTCTGTCTCTCTGGCCAAGAGCTGCTTGATTAGTTAATTAAATGAGACTTAAATATATCTAATAAAAAACACAATCTATTAAGTAGGAAAGGAAGCTCATCAAGACAAGATTCTTGGCCCAAAGTCTTGCTGGAAAGTTGTTAAAGTTTGAAGGTATATGCCTTAGAGTGAGAAAGACAGACAATAGATAATGGCATTGCTACGTGATGCTAGGGTCCTGATAGGTGGATTGGTTGCTAAGGTGTTCCGAGCAGTTGCTAAGCGGCTGTCAAGGGGTTCTGAGTTAGTCCTGTCGTGATTATTGATTTTTCATCAGATCGTGGTTATTTGATCTTATCCCAATTATGTGAGAAAACCACACATTTCAATCATATTTTGCAATTTAAATAAGACAAATTTAAGCATTTAAAGAAATGCCATCAAATGCAAGTAGTAAATAAAGAGGGGAAAAGGAATAGCCTACAGAAAAAAACAACAACAAATATTAGTATATAATAATAATAATAAAAATAATAATATATATATATATATATATATATTAGGGATGTGCGGATCTAGTTGACTAAACGGTACAGCTCCTACTAGTCGACACTGAAAACAATAGTCGAATAGTCGA
>NW_015505358.1:289977-301124 GCF_001515645.1 Sinocyclocheilus grahami | reverse complement strand
TGGTCTCTGCCCTCCTACCTCATAACTTGCACTATATGTCATAAAGCTTAATGTATATACACAATCTATATTTATTTATATACTCTGTTATTTGCACTTCTGGTTAGATGCTAACTGCATTTCATTGGCTCTGTACTTGTACTCTGCACAGTGACAATACTGTTGAATCTAATCTAATACACCATAGTCTGTGAGAATAACTTTAAACAGACCATCCACTAAACATAGGCTTGAGATGAATGCTGGAAAACATGATTATGTGTGCATATGTGAGGATCTGGATTCACTAAAACTAAACATTCCAGTTGGGCTTCAAACTAGGGACACTTCACAATGAGTCAGTTTGGGGCCAAAACAAAAATCACTGTCCTCTAGTGCAGAACTTTGCTGATCTGTGAGGTTCCATCTGTATAAATTGGCCTAGAAAACACAAAAGTGCTCGTTGTGTACATGTTCTTTAACGTCTTTCTTATTATCTGGATCTTTTTTTTGCATTGTGACACTACTTTCATGACGATTTCTCATTACGATAACCCACATTAATAAAATGTAAAAACCTACTGTAGTGCAAGCATCTATGCTGATTATCAAAATAATGTAAAGCAGTGCAACAATAATCACTCCGACTCATTTCATTCTTTTGATTTTGGGTCAAAATATGATCTGGATTTGTTCTTGACAGGTTTCATGGGATTTATCCCAAAGTAATTTCCGACTAATAGTCAATACTTACATGCAACACGGTTATACACGCTAAAAGGCGCAAATGAACAAAGCTCTGTAACATTTCAAATGTGAAATCCACACAGAAGTTTTACTTGCTAAAGCATCACATTGCCGACCACAAAGGGTGACTCACTTCAAACAACAGGGGCTTCCACTGAGAGCAAACAGCCATGCAATCTGATAAGGGTGCTGTCATACTCTATGCCCTAATAATACAGGCCTCAAGAGCAAAAGATTACAAAGCAGCTAAAGCGGACAGGCTTGTCAACGTTCCCTGCAGCCGCTGACATTTGTTCCTGGGAACTAAACAGTGCCAACACGGCAGTAATACAGCTTTCAAAAGAGAGAACAAGCAGGAGAAGAGCAAAGCAGAGAGGAGATGTGAATGAAGATGAGATGACGTGGAAGGTGAGGACTAGTCAGAAAACTATCCAGAGCTCCAGAAACAATCAAAGCTTTACACACATGCCGGTTCAGCAAAGCACGAGGTTGTACATCTTTAATAAAACTGCCATCGGAGCATAATTAAAATTCTGTCTCTCTGGCCAAGAGCTGCTTGATTAGTTAATTAAATGAGACTTAAATATATCTAATAAAAAACACAATCTATTAAGTAGGAAAGGAAGCTCATCAAGACAAGATTCTTGGCCCAAAGTCTTGCTGGAAAGTTGTTAAAGTTTGAAGGTATATGCCTTAGAGTGAGAAAGACAGACAATAGATAATGGCATTGCTACGTGATGCTAGGGTCCTGATAGGTGGATTGGTTGCTAAGGTGTTCCGAGCAGTTGCTAAGCGGCTGTCAAGGGGTTCTGAGTTAGTCCTGTCGTGATTATTGATTTTTCATCAGATCGTGGTTATTTGATCTTATCCCAATTATGTGAGAAAACCACACATTTCAATCATATTTTGCAATTTAAATAAGACAAATTTAAGCATTTAAAGAAATGCCATCAAATGCAAGTAGTAAATAAAGAGGGGAAAAGGAATAGCCTACAGAAAAAAACAACAACAAATATTAGTATATAATAATAATAATAAAAATAATAATATATATATATATATATATATATTAGGGATGTGCGGATCTAGTTGACTAAACGGTACAGCTCCTACTAGTCGACACTGAAAACAATAGTCGATTACACGACAGAAAAGAAAAAAAAAGTTTTGTGTAAACTTGTGTAATGTCAAATTGTCTTACAATAACTCTACTGGAGCGACGCATTGAGTGTATACTCTTCTTTTTTTTCTTTTTAACGACCGCCTAAAATGAAATGATGATAACGCTAGGCAAATGTGCAGCAAGCAGAATTCATTGAGGGATTTGACAGTGTGATTCATAGATTAAGTATTTCAAATATAGGCTATTATATATGCTACACTCACGCACAGAGGTTTTTTTTTTCTTACCATCTTTTGGGGGTTTCTTGCTTTCAGACTAGTCGACTAGTCGGATACAAAACTTTAGTTTAATCGACAGTCAAATTAGTCGTCGTGCACATCCCTAATATATATATATATATATATATATATATATTCGCCTTTAAGTGGGTTTCCCAACCACCATTACGAGGAAAAGAAGATGTTCAAATGTGAATGTGATGCGCAAGAAACAGTGAGGTCAGTTCTAGCGTTTGAGCTTCCATGTTCAGTGTATTTGATGCACACTTTTGTAATGATCACTCATTCCTTTATCGTTTACTTTTATCTGCCGTCAGACTCTCTGAGATGTTGTTGTTATAACGTTGCTATGGGTTGCATCTTAATTCATATTTGACTGACAGACTGGGATTCTCCACTTTTTCCCATTTATGTTGCAATTATTTTGCTTATTGTACATATAAAAATACAAGAAGTTTATACCAGTAGTCCCATATTCAGAATTGTGACCACAGTCTACTTACAATATCTTATCATTGTAACATGTTTACATCTACCAATGTCTTTATACAGTGTGTGCATATGTATACCTAGAGAGTGTGTATCTTATAATATATATATATATATATTTTTTTTTTACCCTTTGCACAACTCTGTATACATTGGATTGATTTTAATAACATTAATGTACTTGAAGTGTGCACCAAACATACATTCCTAAAGGAATATTCAAGTATCGGATCGGTATCAGCTGATACTCAATATTCAATGACTCGGATCGGATCTGGGGGACAAAAAACCTGATCGGGACATCCCTATATATAATAACATAATAACTATAAAATAATATATAAATATATATATATATATATATAAAATAAAAATAATTTATTATAGAAACATTATTAATTTTAACAGCACTAAGATAAATCATATGGACCAATTTTATTATAATTTTTAATTTATTTTATTTATTAACAATTCCAAGTGAAACAACAACAACAAAAAAACAATGTATAAGGCTTGCAACTTTAAGTGACAAACTGAACAGAACTAAATCATTACATCAATTATTTGTATGGCAATTAATCATCAGCATCATCATGTGAAAATGACAGGCCTGTTTTAAGTGGTTGCTAGGCATCACAAGACTATTTAGGTGTTCTCGTTGCTAGGGAGTTGATAGGCAGTTGCTAGGGCATTGCTAAACAAACATAATATAGACAAAGACAGACAGAAACATAATGGCATTGCTAGGTAGCTGTTAAGGTGCTCTGAATGGTTGCTAGGACACTGCTAGATAGATAATAAAAATATTAATATCTTCCAATCTACAGCAGAATCTGGTGTGCTTCTTCAACATGCTACTGCTAACAGACATGCACATACCACATTTATGACAAGCTCTTTGTGCAATGCAAAAAACATAAACCTATAAAACTATTTGACTCCACAGCTTGTACTCTCCCTTCCTCATCCCAGCTGAACTTGAGCCATTAGTAGGTTTCAGAGTGATAAAGTCGAGATAGGATCTGTCCAAACAAGATTAAGAACAGTAATCAAACAGGCCCTGGGTGCCTTAAACTCTGGAGGAGTCTCAAATGGCCGTTATTTAAAGCACTTGGAGTTGAATGCTGCCAACAGCAGCCTACAAGAGCAGCAGAAAGGAGATGGTCATAGATCATGAGGCAATCAACACTAAAACACCACTGATGATACTAAAAATAGCACTAATCAATTCAATTTATACCGTGCTTAAGCCTAATAAAAAATTCTTCGAGCATGAATTGTAAAGCGCCACTGGCTACGTAAATAAGCATGGAGAGAACTAAAGATGATATCGGTTTTCAGCACACATTTTCCTCCTCTTGGTGAGATCTGGGAGGCACTTCCTCATTCAGATACGTTTCTTAATCCACAATGCAGAGTGGTTTGATTAACTGTTATATATTAACTTGTCAACTGTCAGCGTCCTGCTAGCAGGATGCTTGGCACTCTTTTTTTTATTGCCTTTTTTCCCAATCACATATTTTAGTCATTATCTTAATTTAGATATCATTTAAAAGCTTAAACACTCAAAAGCCATCCTGTGAAAACTGTTTTGTAATCTGACATTGTGTTACCCTAAAAATGGTACTTTAAATCCTTTTAACGGGCTCCCCCTCTATTGGGAGGTGTCAAGAGTCATATTACAAAATTTACTACAATATTTTATAATCAAAACCTTTTCTTATCTTAACAAAACACATATTCTTTTAAAGGTCTGAGTCTCAAGATTCCATATTTGGTGGTTATTTTGTGATAGAAGTAATATTGTGACAGGAAAACGAGTATTTTTGGTACAGTGCCTTAAGAAAATCTTACAGGAACCTCAATTTTTGTGATATCAACTTCAAATTTGGAAAATAACTTAGTTAGACATATGGTTTTGATTTAGAGGTCGACTGATTGATTAATTGGCACCGATAGGTAATTGCTGGAAAAGATCCATGCCACAGAGTGCTACTCCCACAGTTTTACATTAAATTACATTTATATTTGTCCCAAATCGTTGTTAATGTGCATAATGACTTGACCCTATGCTGGAAGTATCATGTATTTTTCAGCGAAACGTTTGTTTTTCTGTGGCTTTAATAAAGTCTATGTGCTTCATATAAAGATCTATAATATAGATCCCGCTTCCTTCTTTACGTTTTGCTCTGATTTGTGAAACACCAAACTTCAAACTCATCGACGACACATTGTTCATTCTTGAAGTGAACTTTTGCCTGCTTGGTGATGAACTGTTTTGGACCGCCGCTTGAATTTAAAGTGTCCGGTGTGTGCTGCCTGTGAGTTGTAGATGTGACACGGTGCTTCTTTTTTTTTTTGTTCGGTGTGCGACCATCATATTTTGTTATTTTGATTAGATAATAAAGTAATCTAAAATAGAAGCAAATAAAGTGACAGTATACATACAATGTACATAATTTCAATGCTATGGCCTTTGTGTAGATATTTAAAGGTGGTCATATTTAAGCATGACTGTTTGGATTTATATGAAATGGTAACACTTTACAATAGGATTCCATTTGTAACATTGACTAAGGTTAATAAAAGCAGTAGAAGTACCATTTCTTGTTAGTGTGTTAATTTCAAAATTTAGCCAACTAATAAATTTTTAAATTTTAAAGTTGCATCTGTTAACATTAGTTTATGAACTATGAACTAAAACTGATAAATGTATAATTAATATTTCATATTTAATATTTATTCAATTTTAAATGTGTGATTCAGTACTTTTTTTTTTTTTTGCAATAAAGTTCAACACCGTTTTATCTATTTTAAAACTATCGGTTGATTAATCGGTTATCGGCAAGTGTGGTCCAACCTAGCGCTCGACCTCTGTTTTGATTTTATAGCAATTTTAGATTCCAAAATATTTAGTAAAATAATTATTTTATATAAAATCAAAACATTTTAGTACAGTACATTTTCTTTCCAGTAAACTTCAACTTCTATAACTTTTTTAGTCTTTCATTTCTTGAAATGTTTTCACTTCAGCAATAATCTGCTGATTCTCTTCTTTAAAAAGAGACCAATTTTAGGTCTGTATTCACTGCATTTTCACGTCTATGCTAAAAAAGGGAGGTGACTGTTGAGTGGTTTAATTTGAGTTATTTGTTCTGTGTTTGTAATGTGTTCGGAGTGGTTTTTATTGCATTGCTGCATGTTTACTTGTGATATTCTAGTCTCTAGATATGGCTCAGGACCCACTTTGGATATCATTTTTTTACTGACTTTCTTGACCTGCAAACTTTTGCAGGACTTTCTTGGTGGGAAAAATCACTTCAGTTATGTGAAATAGATGTAAACATTGTAAATAGTGTTAAACAGAGCTGAGATAACAACATTCTTGTTGGAAGATGGAAGTATAATAAAATGAGTAAAACATTTAATAAACAAACATAAATGATGGATGTTTATATCCTGTGCAAATTTTATAAGATTCCTTTCTACAAGTCACCTGATTTGAGATCTCATTTACAGTATGTCTGCAGCACAAACATGTGGGATGAATTACAAGCCAAAGTTTAATATTTTGTGTATATACATTTTTTATAGTTCTCTTTATATAAAAAAGCAGAAATAGTATATCTAGTGTACTCTTTAGCACATTAGATGATTATGCTAAAAACAGAAATAATCAATTAAATGTATATCATGCTAAAGCCTAATAAAAAAAATTGTTACATATAATTATAACCCACGCCAGCAGAGACAAATTCCACCATTTATACACTAATCCTGCATTCACCAGCTCATTACGAAATCACTACGTTCATCATGATGAACATCTGGTGAAAATTTTGCAGCACAATCTACACTGAATTTTACAGTTCACTTATAAATAAAAACAGATCTAGTATATCTAATGTACTCTTTAGATCAGAATGTTGTGTCTCAGAAACCAAGTCACATGCTTAAAGTCACATGCATAAACCCTACATCACTCTTTTTTAACCCTACATCACCTGACTGGTTAAAGTCCTTACAGCATTATGCAGTACTCATCTTTAGTGAGACGGTTGTGAAAAAAAGAAAGGACGAAAGAAAGTTACATTCTAAAACAACAGAAGGCAACTTCCTCATTTGGTAAACCACAGTGGTTTGTGGTATTTCTATACACACATGCAAAGAAGGCTTTCCTCATTCGACTTACAAAGTAAAAATGTGATGCTCGACACAGGCTCAGCTTTTTCAAGTTTTTGCGGGTTAAACACAGAGGATTCTGATTTCTTGTTTTAAACATATCATAAATAAACATTTTAATGTTTCTTAAACACTTTCATTGGCAGTGTTTGATTAAGCTTTCAAGTCTTTACCATGCATAAAACTTTATCAGATCACCGTGCATAATCAGAACAATAAGCATTCAACAACAATCTATTCATAAATTATTCATGCATAAAACCTCACAAACGTTTGCTCCTTAGCTCTGAAATTTGGAAAAACATTACCAAGAGGCAACGAGACTGCATATTTTAACAAACTGCTAGTATTTAATATCAAGCCAAGACAGCTGAAACTCCTCAACGTCCAGCAAGGTTTCTATATGGAAACACACAGATAGAGACACAAGGGACCAATCATGTAAAATTAGATATTACTGTTAGTAAACACCTCATTGAGTTTGTGTCAGCTGAGCTGTGGCGGTGTTTCCCAATGCTGGGGGCAATGAGGCAAATCGATACATCCTGTCTTTTGATAAATAGCCCAATCGACTGAATGACAGTAAGTCCATCAGAACTCTCTGCACATTAACACATCCAGGCAACAGCTGAGCAAGAGGAGAGAGCCAATCAAACAGTTCTCCACCACAGAAAACACTGACCTGGTGGGTGTCTTGTGACTTTCCACAAGGACCAAATGCCATTGACACAGTGAAGTCTTGGACAACGTACTGCACACCACTACAGCAGCATAATAGAGGTGCACTCCCACGATCAAGATTCAAATCTGACAAAACCAAGTCTGGCCTTCAACCATGCAATCTTTTGTGGTACAGATGGGCAGTGTAACTAAAATCATGTGTCATGGTATTTCTCAAAATAGAAGATGACATGAAATATTTTTGGGAAGTAAACATGCAGTGTGACATTCTAATACATTTTTGATAATAAACTAGAAAAGGTAAAACATTTCATAGGGCCCTGCTAATTTTTAATAAATTTTTATATTTCAAAAAGTTTTGAAATCAATTGATTAGACTTGCTTTTGATTGTTAACATTTAATTAAACCATTAAAATGGAATCTATAAAAATTTAAACAGAAAAACCTGAGAACATCATCAACTTTTAATGAATGTTTGTTAAATTGTATAAATTTCATTATTTAAATTAATTAGACACTTTTTAATTGCTGAATCAATATCCTGAAAAAATTACATTTTGAATAAAATTCAAAATGTAAAAAAACTGAATTGGGGGGATAAAAGATTTTAATAGGGCCCTAAAATGTTTTTATTATTATTATTTTGTGAAATTTGTAATAATTTTTTTTTAATTGCATAAATTTTATTATTTCAATTATTTAGACATGCTTTTGATTGCTGTCATTTGTTTGTTTGTTTATTTGCATGCAACAATTATTTTCAGTAACTACAGATATTAAGAAAAGATAGCATGTCATAAACTCCTTTTTTCTTACTTTTTGCTTTTCATTTTACATACAGCACAGATTGTTGAAATCTGTTTTATTTATTTTTTTGTATTGTGATGTTCTAAGTTATTGTCTGTTTTGGATTTTGAGAATAACAATCTAAATAATATTAAAATAAAAAAATTCTACCATTGCACAGTATACAATAAAACACCCAGCCCTACTCTCAACTTTCAATGGTGTGGTGTATATCTGAACATGAAAACACTCAGAAATAAGCTGGCGCAGCTTGGCTGAGTGTGTGTGGCTCTAACAGACGTGCCCAGCAGGACCAGCGATGTTTCCAGCACGTGCGAGGTGGCTTTCTGGCAGATAGTCGGCAGCACCAATGATGAGACGAGCTCTGCAACATATGGCAATGGAGCTGCTCATGCCACAGTGGAGATATCACTAATGAGCGCAGCTCCTCTAGGAATAAAGACCCTGCTTCTAGGAAATGTGCCTCTGAAATGAGGCTGCTCGTATACATGACTCTGTGAGAAACAGGCTCCTTTGATTTTTACTGCCTGGAATCAACTGACCTTCTCTCACTGATGACTGAGCATATAGTGCATTAAAGCATCAGTTTTGAAATGCTCAATGCTTTTATGTTTTGCATTTTAGTCAAGCAATGGAGGTACTGTAGATATGCACCCAGGCTAATTAGGGGTGCTCCGATCAGGATTTTTGAGGCCGAACACCTATCACAGAAAGCAGTATCTGCCGATACCGATACTGATCTTTTTAAAGCCTTCTTTTTTATCATTTATAACTATTTATAGTGATACTCCAATCAGGATTTTTAGACATTTATTCAGGGCCCGAATTTCATTTTTGAAAAGGGGGGGAATTCCCCTCTTAGGTGTCTCTTGTGAGAGGAGAAGCAGCTTTCACACAGGAGTCCGCTACTGATCTGTGGCTGTTTACCACAAACACAACATTTATCCATTATTTTGATTTCAAATCCAAACATTGTCACTGAAATTGCTTTTTCAGCATTGCAATTCTTTTTTTTACACAGTACAGTAATACAATCTTTCAAAGACATGTTTAAACAATAAACATAAGCAACACATTATTCAATGCTTTTTACTTTTGCATTTGCTTTAGATTTATATATTAAGTTGCTCAAGCAAGTGGCAAAGCATTTAAACTACTTTTCTTACGTTATCACAAACTTACCATTGACAGAAATAGTCAGCTCTACTGCCTTTCCTTTTGCATTTAAATCTTTATTAAATGCAATCCTGCGGTTCATAAATAACTTTGTTTTCCTACCTCCACAAGTGCCATCTATTATTGCCTTGTTTATCTAAAAGTGCTCTTTCCCTTTAAACCTAGCCAAAGCAACGGTGTGCAGTGTGCGTGCTCTATTATTCTGTTAACATGAGCGCGGAAAAAATACGCAGCACATACACACTGCAAACGGAGTAATGTGAACCTGGCATTATGTGTGTGCGCTGCGAGTACGAGTGTGCATGAGCGCACGGTGTCCAGGAGAGCGGGCGAGCGCTGAATGGTTAAACACTGGCAACAATTAAAAATGCAATTTATAAACTTTAGTGACGATGTGACACTGCCTCGATTGTGCAAGTGACAATTCCTGTGTCAACTGTGCAGTGTGCAGCTTGCTTATAGACAGACGCGATGTGGTGATTTGAAGTGTATTTTGAGAGAGCGCGTGTGTGGTCATTCACTCTCGCTGTTTGTGAAATTACGTCTCACACATTGTTTTCAAATTACTTTATAAGTTATCTAATGAAGAAATATGAAGGTGAGTACCTCGCCTTCAGCATTATAATGATTTCACCCGCGCCGGACAGAGACTGAGATGGTGCCGCTGCATGTCATGCCGAACCTCTCATGGCAGCGTCATCAGTTTGAGATCGTTTTTTTGAGATCTGCCTTTTTAGAGACTGCCGATCAATCATCCCAACGTGATTATCGGCCGATAATGATCGCTAACCGATCAATCAGTGCACCCCTAAGACTAATATATATGAGATTTTTGCCACTGGCCAATAACTTTGCCTACTTGCCTGAATAATAGATGTGTGAATGTTTAAAAACACAGAGCATAAATGCATATTTTTAAAACAAAATACTACTGTTTCCGCCATTTTTTAAAAGCAACGAGCCACATAGTTTTATCACAGTTAATATATATTTAAGGGGTGGTTGATTGCGATTTCACTTTTTTAACCTTAGTTAGTGTGTAATGTTGCTGTTTGAGCATAAGGTATATTTAAAGCTAACATAAGCAGTAGTATTTACAAATAACAGTATATATATAAAAGTATGAGACAACAACAAACAAAAAACATACCTACCATTAAAAGCCGTGCTTGCACAGGTTCTGCACGATCCTCTTCAATAATATCCTCTGCTTCTCAATCGAGCTCAAACTGATAAGTAGGGATGCACGGTATCGGGCCCGATACTGAGCTCCTGTACTCGTACTCGTTAAAATGCCCCGATACCAAACATCGATACCACACAGCATGTGATAAGTGCCATATTCAGACAAAGAAACACCGATAGCAGAACAACAGACAGCAGAATGGAGTTATTAGAGATTAAAGATGTCTACGAAGTATATGTATGCAATGAATATAAAACATTCAGTATTAATGCCTGTATAGCTGATGTGCGTCAGCTGGTAAGCAAAGCACGCTGAGTGGATTGAGCGCACGGCGGCGCAGATGCGCGAGCTTGTCGAGTGAATATACCTTTCTCCCAGACATCAATGGAAAGTTTGTAGTTCGGTCGGATGTGTCAAAAAGTAGTAAGTAAAACAATGCACAAGTTACTTAATGATAGGGAGAGAGAGAGAGAGAGAGAGAGAGAGAGAGAGAGAGAG
>NW_015505358.1:264138-289929 GCF_001515645.1 Sinocyclocheilus grahami | reverse complement strand
CTGTACTGTACTTGTCCCTCTCATTCTGCACCACTACAAATACGTGCACGCGTTGCGTGTGTTTTGCTTGCTTCATGAGAGTTTCTGCATTAGATGAGTGGCTTTGGAAAATAAATCGCTGCAGGTTTCAGATGAAAAAGCGCGACTTCTATTTATGAAAATATCACAGTTAGGAGATTTATAGCGAGTGGTTCCTTACTAGTGGGTGCAGGACACTATAGGTCATTTATGTAAAGTGAGGATAGCAAAATAAACTAAACTGTGATATATTATACCCCAAAATTCTTCATACAGTGGACTACCAGTAAAATTGATACAAATTTGGGACCAAAAATTATTCAGACCGAGTCTGGGAAAAAACTGAAGTTCAGGTTTGCATGAACCTGGTTGACAGCATGCCCAGGAGACTATACGCTGTCATTAAGGCTAAGGGTCACCCAACAAAGTATTGATAGTTGTGTAAATATTGACAGCTGTATGAATAATTTTTGGTTTATTGTAATCCATTACATACCTAAGACACAGTTTAACTTCGAGTTCTTGCCATATTTTATTACCATTTTCTAAACTATAGCGAATAAACTGTGATAATGTGAGAAATGTTGAAGGTGTCTGAATACATTTTGGTTTGATTGTATCTATTTGATAAATTAAGTTAACCAACTAATATTATACATACTCTTTTGGTTTCTGTACCCAATATTTTAAAAAATTTACAAATGCAATGACAATTTTGGTATCGGTACTCGGTATCGGCAAGTACCAAAAATAAAAGTATCGGTATCGGGCGAGTACTGGAAAAAGTGGTATCGGTGCATCCCTACTGATAAGCAATATTAACGACGCTGTTGTTTACAATACAACCGGAGCACATGCCGCTGAGGTGAGGGATGGGACATTTAGAGGAGCACTAGAGGCGGTTTAACCAATCACAACACACTGGGCTAGCTAACCAATCAGAGCCCATCATCTATTTCTGAGGGTGGGGCTTCATAAAAGCAGGAAATGATCAGCACGTTTCTCAGAGGAGGGACAGAGCGGTGTGGATTAAAAGGTAAATAATGTGTTTGTTTGATTTTTTAAACGAAGCATTAGCACATGTTAGACATGTTAGAGTGTCTTTCTTTCAGTTTTTTTTTTTGTTTTGTTACTTGAGGTAGTAGCTACTATGATGCTTCTCTAGGGTAAATATTCATATCTCCTGGGGGAACAGCAAGGCTCTTAGAAGATGATTTGCCAGAGGATGTTGTTACTTGTATTTTGCAACTTACATAATCATTTGTTTGCATGGAGGTTAGTAAAAAACAACCACACATGCTTTGAACAAGTTAATTACTCTGTGCAACAAGACTTCCAACACAGAAGGGTGGGAGGATTGCCTTTGTTTAAATATACACAAACAACAAGACCGCATCTGACACTTATTTTTCCCCAGGTAAGTTAGGCTGGGTATGTTGCCAGCTTTTCAAATGAAGGATACAGTCTCAGGGCTCCACTCTGTGTGCCAATAGCCAGAATTTTCTGCACAGGGTCAAAAGCCATGGAAGAGGGTTGATTTGGAAAGCCATGTCGCACTGTCTGTGAAGCAGAAGATGATTTGCATTAAACTATAAACATGACAATGCTGTTCTTAAAGGCAAAGTTCAGTCAAAAATGAAAATTCTTGCTCACATTTTGAACAAAACCTGTGTTGACCATCAAGAGCACTATATTTGAAGTCTTCTGAAGCCAAAAGAACACTTTGTATGTGGAAATGACAGGAATGTAAGTGATTTGCTGATAATAATGTCCGTAACTAAACACACTGCACAAATTTGAAAAAATTGATTTTTTTCAGAAATTTCTCTTGTTGCTTTTTTTTTTTAAATGAAATAACCTATATTTCAATCTGTCCCTCATACGAAGCAGGGTTATTATCCTTAACTAATACTAAAACCATAGTTTTAAAAATAGTAAAATAACAATTAGCTGAAATAAAATAAAATATAAAAAACTTATTTTATTTCAGCTTGTTGCCAAGGCAACATTTCTCATTTTCATTTAGTTTAAGCTGAAATACCATTAAAAAGCTAAAATAAAAAAACCTATATAGACACTTAAACAATAATAATAATGAAAATGAAAAAAAAAAGTTAAAACTAAAACATACTAGACTAAATTGCTAAAACGTACTAAAATTAAAACTGAAAATATATCAATAAAAAATATATAGAATTAAAATCCATTTCAAAATTTTAACAAAAACTATAATAGAATATCAATTATACTAAAATAAAACTGATACAAAGATACCAGATTTCCTCAGAAGACTAGGAATATAAAGCAAGTTTAACATGCTTTTCTGGAGATTTACAGACATGTTATTGCATGCATGAAGCTCTACAAAAATTGTCTGTTTGTGTTCCATGGAAATACTCCATGGAGTTATTAACAACAATTTTTTGGCGAAAAATACACAGGAAACATGAATCCATGTCAATCATTTATAGCAAAAGAACCTGTGAAAGACCCGAGCAAAGAAAACATGATGTTGGTTAAACATTGCATATGCGGAAACATCCTTAGGTCAGTGCATATTCATGATATAGCCTAGTTTGATTAAGTCAATATATATGAGGGACGTTGATGGGCCTTGCAGATAACACCAAAACAAAAATGAACAATATATCCAACCATGTGGAGGAACACAAACAAGTAACAACAATTCAGGAAAACACAAATCATTCAAAGCTAGCAAGGCCTCTCTTCTTATTAGTGGCTTTAGTAATTAGGTGGGGGCCGGGGATTCCAATTAGGATTTAATTGGATAGAAATTAAAACAGATATTACAGATGAGGTTCAGACCACAGGATGCTGAGAAGCTGAAGTTGACAGCTGACTAACATCTGAATTACTGTGGTGGTACCATGGTACAGTGATGATATCAAATGTTAACACTTTACTTTAATATTTACCATGGTACTTAATGATTACCATATTCTTGTGCTCTGGTATTACAAGGACCTTTTATTTAGTGAGACCAACTGCTCACTCTGTGGCTAAATATTTGAGTAACGCTAGGTTAGTGTGGTCGTTTTCTGGGGACAGTCCTGGTTTTTGGTATCCTGTTCCCAAACATGGCCCCATTTAATGTCCCACAAATGTATACACTACAAAAAAAAACACAAAAGCCCAACCAATACAGCCTGCTGGTTACCAGAGCATTTGTGTAGTGACTACAATTACATATGCTGAGAACGCATATCTTAAATGCATAAGCCAAACCAAATAAAACGCCTAACCATAGAGATAGTAAGGATCCATACTCTCTTTAAAATTCCATAAAAAGTTGCAATTACGGCATACAGTAGATTCAATCTGAGAAAATGTAAATACTAAATATGTTGACATATTTCATTTTATCCATTAAACCATGTTTAAAAACATTTTGTGAAATAGTTTTAGTTATCAAACGTTCACTTCGTTTATTTCGTGTTTGTTAAGTCATAATTTTGCCATAAACATTGTTTTGAATGGTTATTATTTACTATTTTCATTGTTGGTGAACCCGTTAAAGCCAGTCTGAGCCACAAAAAAAAATCATAATAATTAAGAAACAAAACCATATAAAAATGTATTATAGATACTACCAAGCGAGATTGATAATTTTCACCCAAAATGAATAATTTTGTGTTAAAAAAAACTGAATAAATGATGACAGAATATACCTTTAATGATATTTTGATCACTTAACTAAACTAGGAAATACTATAATTCTAAAATACCGTCATCACTTTTAACCTGACTTATCTCAGGGATAAATTGAGTTAATACACAGTCCGCGAATTAGAACATGAACTATCCGTTCACACCATAGACTGAACAAAAACAGGTTCACACTAGCAAAGGAGCCGATTTGTTCTACAATCCGAATTAAACTGCATGACTAAACATTAAGCACAGGTATTTCTTGACAGACTAGACTGGCACGACTTTCCATATGACAGAAAGGAGTCTGTCGTTCTGAAGTCACCTCATACTAATTTGAATCAGTTCCGCTCGTTGCGCGTTAAATGAATTCGACTTAAAATAACCTCCACCGATTCGTCAACCTTCGACTCTGGCATCACGCGAGCGATTCATCTCGTGAACCGACCTTTGGGTTATTAATCCAGCCGGTGATGGCTAAAACCGACTCTGAGGTGATTTAAACGAGATGAAACCCGTCGTTTGAAACCTGCTTTTATAAGCGCTCTTCTCGCGCGTATTAGAATATTGAGGTGTTCTTCTCGCGCGTATTAGAATATGGAGGTGTTCTTCTCGCGCGTATTAGAATATTGAGGTGAGCTGGCGCCACTCAGCCCCCTTCATCCCCATCACCCCCCGCATGAGATCACAATAACTAATCCCACCTTGCAGAGCTGGAAATGCTCTGACTGCAGGGTCTCCTGAATCATGTCATTCTCCCTGTTTCCCGACTGAGGGGACGCGGCGGCCGAGGAGGAGGAAGAGGACGCCGCAGTCAAGCCGTCCAACACCTTCCTGATATTGAACTTCTTCATATTGCCTCCAGCAAATGCGAAACGAATGCAAAATGTGCATCAGCAGAGCGAGCATAAACAGAAGGTGGCGGAGACAGCCACACAAGCGCACTGTTGTTGTATTCGCCCTGATGTCTCACATGTCAGGCAGTGCTGTCAGCCCGTCTCGTGCGCGAGCGAATGTCATGATCCCACGCTCACTTCCTAAACACGGCCGCAGGGTCGAATCTCGAATGTCACTTCTTTTTCATTTTAATCGCGACACGGGCAGCGTAATCCAGTTAGATTCGGCCAATCTCGCTGTGTTCCGTTCCCTCCCCTCGGCTGGTTCCCCCCCGCTGCTAACGCGGAAACGCAGAGCGCTGCAATCACCGCGACGCGTCTGCGCTGTGGAGGCGACACCCGGATGTGCGGGAGAAACGCACTGACTCAGGATCAGCACGCTTGGCTGAGAACCAGAAATAAAAAGCTTTGCGAGTTTAGTATGTTTTCATGTCATTACATTGTTTAGAGCATAAGAAATAAATGGTAAAATAACATTTTTGAAAATTATATTTTATTTATATGCTATGCTATGTCCTCTGTAGAGGACACCAGGACTAAGTTTTTCTAAAAAAAATAAAATGACATGAGTAGAGTAGACATGAAAAGGCAAAAACAATGGGAATTTTTTTTAAATCACCAATCAATTTTTAGGTTTCAGGATTTTTTCATACCTAACTTTGTTTAAGGATGGTTCTCAACTATGTTATAAAATATATATAACAAAATGATTTGATATACCATTTTGCTTTATGAAATATGTGTGTAAAAATTCCATAAACTGGTTTTCCCATTAAGCACAATGTTATCTATACACTGTATCTAATTTGCATATTAAAGTGCTGTTGGGACAGCATGTTGTGTAATAATGGGAGTAGTAATTGGCCAGATTTTCACAATAATATCTAATATTTCATAAGAATATTGATATATAATTTGTTTTCCTATTCAATTATTTTGTCTCCCAAAATGTATAATAAACATGCTTTTAGTCCTGGTGTCCTCTACAGTGGACATGTATGAAATGATGTCCTGTTTCATAACAGGAAGTCATATTTTGATTTGAAACCCCATAACATTTTCCTGAGATGTTGATTTATGACAAACAATTTGAAAATTAATCAGGTTTAAATTGTAATTACAAAATATGATCCTATTTCCATAAGGATGTACAATTTTATCACTAAATTAATGTCAAGTGATAAAGACCTTTAAAGACCAAGGAGAGGGAGTGGTCACGGTGAAACATCCAATCATTTGGTATCTCTGGAAAGCCCTGCATGTGCTCTGTACAGGACTCCAGACTTACAACTGTGACATGTGAGGTCTCAGAGAAATTCACTAAAATATAATGTCCACTACAGAGGCAAAAACTCCATAGCTGGGTCTCAGGAGGATATAGCAGTTCTCTAAATCAGTGGTTCCCAACCCTGGTCCTGGAGGCACCCCAAAGCTGCACATTTTGCATGTCTCCTTTCTCTGACACACCAGTTTCAGGTCTTGGAGTCTCTACTAATGAGCTGATGAGCTGAATCAGGTGTGTTTGATTAAGGAGACATGCAAAACGTGCAGTGTTGGGGTGCCTCCAGGACCAGGGTTGGGAACCACTGAATAATACTAACCTTCGGGAAAGTCAACAGTTCCAACATTAGATGATGATTATGATGAAGATAAGGGCAATCACCGTGGCTTTAATCGGTTTCATTTTAGTACGCTCAATAATAATACAGTTATCTTGAATAAATATAATAAAAGCATCATTAAATAATATTTAATAAAATAATACTATTTAATTATATTTAAATTATTATATTATATATATATATATATATATATATATATATAGTATAATATCTAATTATAATAACACTTATTATTACCGTTGTTGTTGTTATTATTATATTTTATAAAATTAATAAAATAATGTTATTGAATTGTTAACATTTATTATTATTACCTAACAATATTTAATAAAGTAATAATATTTAGATTTAATGTAATAATATAATAAAATAATACTATTATATAGTAAAATGATAATATTTACATATATAATTAATTATATAGATAATTATAACGCTTATTAATATTAATAATAATAAACAATTTTGTAATAAAATAATACTATATAATGTTTTATTATTATTATTATTATTATTACTAACTATTTATTTATTTCAAATATAAATGTATATATTTTTTACTTTAATTAAAAGTGTAGACTAAAGCTAGAAAATCATACTTTTCCTCTCTCATTGTCCAGGAAAAAAAGATGAGTTATTTTACCCTTTCTGGCAACATAATCTGATGTGGGCCCTATTTGCAGTAGTTTTCACAAGGGGAATCTGCCATTATGCAGTCTATTATATTAAAATAAAATTAAGCAAAGAACAAATAAACATCAAAAATATAAAAGACAAACAAATAGGAAATATTCAGCCATTGTTTTGGACAACAGCTTATAAAATGAACATATAAAACGTGAAAGCCTTCCTTGACTCCCCCATCTGAAATTTATGAAAAACACTCTTGACCTGTACAACCTCTCATTTAAAATCCACCTGCAGTGCATTATACAGTAACTGACTAATGTCTTGGACAATTCACAAATATTAAAGAGAAAACAGATTTTTTTAAAAGAGCAATTGAACTGTAAAAGCCCAGTAAACCACAGAGTTGCTAAAATATTATGTAATTCCCTTAGCTATAAATATATATATTTACAACAATTTGCATTTAAGATTCCAGCTCAGAGTGCTTTAGAAAAGAGTGGAAATTAACAGTATAACTCAACAGTTTTCTCTCTGAGACAGAGTGATTTACAGTACTGGCTCATCAGGTCATCTGGGACTCTCAGTCTGGGTACAACATATTCTCAATGAAGCCTGTGGCAGACACATTTGGCCTCCTGTAATGGCTGCTTTTTCCGGATGCTTGGTAACACAGTCTCCACAGTCTCCTCTCAATGTCTCAGGAGTTTAATGATGTAATTTTCAATCCGACATTTATGCAGCATCTATGTAGAAAATATTATCAAATCCTAATACTGAGCCTACGTGATAAATGCAGTATATAATGCGTTTTGGGACAGTGGATCCAAATATAATTTGTATATTGGTTACTTTATTATCACAGTAGCTTTAATTCAATTCAAGTTTATTTGTATAGCGCTTTTCACGATACAAACTGTTGCAAAGCAATTTTACAGAAAATTACGTTTCTACAATATATTTAGTAGTAGCTTATCAGTGGTGAGTGGTGACTGTCAGTTAATGGCAGAAATGTAAGGAAAAATCAATTAAAGACGTAATCAAACAGACAATGAACACTATTAACAGTAATTATTATATGTTGCAATCAAACTTATAGCAAAATTGGGTAGTCCTGTATATTGTTTCAACCAAGCAAAATTGATTTGTTTAACCCAAGCTAAAGAATAATAATGTGCATTTGATCAGATATAACTGCAGTACAAGATTATGAGATGCATTATTTGAATGCTTGGCCAAAGAGATGTGTCTTTAATCTAGATTTAAACAGAGAGAGTGTGTCTGAACCCCGAACGTTATCAGGAAGGCTATTCCAGAGTTTGGGAGCCAAATGCGAAAAAGCTCTACCTCCTTTAGTGGACTTTGCTATCCTAGGTACTACCAAAAGTCCAGAATTTTGTGACCTTAGGGAGCGTGATGGATTGTAGCGTGGTAGAAGACTAGTTAGGTACACAGGAGCTAACCCATTAAGGGCTTTGTAGGTGAGTAATAATATTTTGTAACTAATACAGAAGGACTACCTGTAGCTTGTTTATTGAAGATGCAGGACAACCAGCTAGCAGTGCAATACAGTAGTCCAGTCTAGAGGTCATGAATGCATGAACTAGCTTTTCTGCATCAGAAACAGGTATCATGTTTCGTAACTTGGCAATGTTTCTAAGAAATTCTATTTTGCATGTCATTTTACAAGTTATATTATCAGCATAACAATATGAAATAAAGAAATGTATGTTAGTTAATGCATTAACTAGCAATGAGCGATACATTTGTTGCAGTATTTATTCATCTTTGTTAACATTAGTTAACTGTTGTTGTTAGTTTATATTAGCTCAAGTCTATTAAATAATATCAACATCATAACAAATGTTGAAATTAACATTAAGATTAATAGATGCTTTAAAAGTATTTTTCATTGTACGTTCATGTTAATTAACTAATGTTAACAAATGGAATATTAAAAAACTTTATGTTGAGCCTTTTCATGTTTTAAGATTTTGAATCCTAAAACCTCTTTCTGTTCATGAAAATCCCAGATTTTTAACATGGACCCCATTTATTGGTTTAACACAAAAACACATTTGAAGTGCACAAAGGTCGTGCATTGCATTGCAGCTTTTCATGTGTCCCGCGGACTCTCTTCTGTCCAGCTTCCCTCCTACCTGTGTGGTTCTCAGGCTCTGTACGTCAGCAGAGTCATCCGCTTCTCCATGAGAGCCATCTGCTCACGCACATGGAGCCGCAGCGTTACCCATCAGACACAAACTCTGCTCCTTTGTGTACCATGAAAGAGTTTGTTCAGGATAAGCTGTCATGTGTCTAGGGGAAAGTTGATGGAATATGTAAATGACTTATGAGTGCTTATGAATGCTGCAAATTACTCAAAATGACACACAAAGCAGACTGGAAAAGATTTAACATTCAGAAAAAAATTTGGCCCCCAAATTTCTTTGCAGTATCCAATGGGGAGCTGACAACAAGACTTATATAACAGTATTAATCTTAAAAATAAATCATCTTAATTCAAAGGGAAAACCAGTTTATTTGTCTTATTTTAAGTTATTTTCTTTCTTTTTTAAGCTTAAATTAATTTAACAAGCTTTAATATCTTATGTCATTTTGCTTCTCAAGTTAATGTATCTTTAAAATTGTTTAGATATTTGTACAGGAAAAAAGACAAAAAACAAAAAAATACTGCGTCTAACAGACATTCATTGGCTGACATAAATGCTAAAATTGCTTAAAATTATAAGTAGCTACTTTGAAAGAGTAGAATTCTGAAGTTTTTGAAATATATTATTCATGCAATATTTTTGTGTTTATTGTTAAATAAACTTTCCTTCACTCAGCCTCTGAAACTAGGTCTGAAGTATATAGGACACAGACTTTGTCTTTGATGGTTTTCCTCTAAGCAAAATATCCACTTCAAAAGCAACCAGAAACATTATAATGCATGTGCATCCATTAGAGCTGAATATTTCAAGCAGCATGAATCAGTCACATTTCATACAAAGTACCAAAGAGTTGCTAAAAGTTTCCTTTCTTAAGATCTCTTAAGAACTCTTAGGCTTCATCATTACGGATAAATTCACTCCACATTATTTGTAAACAACTGCAGAGAGGGGCTCAAATAAGTGGTATGTAGAACAGATCCCTAGACGCACACCAAGGACGCTACAAAGTAAAACTATACGGGACGGTGCGGAACAGATGGGAGAGTAAAAATATCTGCCCTCCTATACACACCATGTCAGCAAAAACCTGCCTTCAGGCTCAGTGTTCACACGATGAACCAGAATGAGACTACCACAGTAATTAGTGAGACCAGAATGAGACCACCACATTCTATATTCCAAGCAACTGAGAGATTAGTCAGCAAACTGTTGACAGACAGAAGATGGAAATGTTAGTAATTTTAATAGAAAAGCTATAAAATGCCGCACAACTCCTCTTCAGTGAATGGGTGCCGTCAGAATAAGAGCAACAGCTGATAAAAACATCACAATAATCCACAAGTAATCCACACCACTCCAGTCCATCAGTTAACATCTTGTTAAGTAAAAAGCTGCATGTTTGTAAGAAACAAATCCATCAAGGAAATGTAACTTTAAACTCTTGCTTCAAGCCAAAATATGAGCTCATAATCCATAACGCTTCCTAAAGTGAAAATCTCCTGTTGTCTCTCACATCACAATCCACCAAAATATTTGTTTAGTTTTGGACTGTTTTCGCTTGTAAATGGTGCATATTTCTCTCCTGATTCAGATGAGACAAATTTTCACTAGAGAAAGCAAAATTATGGATTATGGTATTTATTGATGGACTGGAGTGGTGTGAATTACTTGTTGATTATTGTGATGTTTTTAATCAGCTGTTTGGACTCTCATTCTGACGGCACCCATTCACTTCAGAGGATCCATTGGTGAGCAAGTGATGTAATGCTACATTTCTCCAAATCTGATGAAGAAACAAACTCATCTACATCTCGGATGGCCTGAGGGTGAATATGTTTTCAGCACATTTTCATTTCTGATTTGCTGACATTTTCATTGAAAATTTGCATATTCATTCACCAGTATCCTTGGACAATACAATGACATCATTTATTCATAATTTTATAATCCTGCTCTCATTCTTGAGCAAATTAATTAACAATCCGCTTCCTAATACATTTTTAATTGAATCACAGTTCAGCAACAACATTATAACGCAACAGTGCTTTCTTGTTTTCTCAATACTATCATGGAAATCTGACAGAAAAGTCTGAAAGCGCTACACCTGTACAACCTGTCTAGCAGCGCTAACAGATGGGAAGCACTTACGGCCGAGACGGGAACGTTTCTCGTGCCTCTGGGGGAACGCGCTGAATGGCGAAGCATCAGACCTGTGCGACATGATACACGGCTGCGTACGAGCACAAAAAAACTCAGTTCAAACCTGCTTTTCCATGCACAGAATCCAGAATAGCCTATGCTGGCAGCTAATGCCTAGCTGAGGCTGCTATGGTCGAATGGAGTATTTGCTCTATATAGTCCAGATCTCTGGGGGGGAGAGCATCAGAACGCCGGAGTTCTTCACAATCACTCAAAATTGGGTCACGCTGGGAACGGCTTCCTATTTCTGTGACATTAACCATTGTGTATGGAAGCTGTGCATCATGCTGATGTGTTTGATCGCTCCTGTGGCCTGCACTCTAAAAAATGCTGGGTTAAATACAAGCCAGTGCTGGGTAAAATAGGGACAAACCCAGCAATTGGGTTGTTTTGACCCAGCGGTTGGGTTACTACCCAGAAGGTTGGGTTAAACATTTAACCCAACCACTGGGTCAAAACAGTCCAATTGCTGGGTTTGTCCCTATTTTACGCAGCACTGAGTTGTATTTAACCCAGCATTTTTTAGAAAGGTGGATAATCGCTGTATGGGACAGATTTCACTTATTTATTTTAAATAATTGATCATTTTATAAACTTGCTTAAATAGAGCAGGGCATTGGGCTTGATTAGTGTATGTTTTTGCTTTCTCACACTCTTAAAAATGCTGGGTTAAATACAACCCAGTACTGGGTAAAATAGGGACAAACCCAGCAATTGGGCTGTTTTGACCCAGCGGTTGGGTTAAATGTTTAAATGTTTAACCCAACCTTCTGGGTAGTAACCCAACTGCTGGGTCCAAACATCCCAATTGCTGGGTTTGTCCCTATTTTACCCAGCACTGGGTTGTTTTTAACCCAGCATTTTTTAGAGTGCAGTTACTAAAATTTGCAGAAATTATGCACGGAAATGGAAATTCTGCCACTTTTTGTCAAATAATGTAAAAAGATATATTAGCTTGAGGCAGCATTTATGCCCTGATGGAATATGGAATATTATCTTGAAGCTATATTTATTTTTCATCAGTGTAACTTCACTAAATTATTTTTCATTTTAAACATTCTCTCCTGCTATTTTCCAAAGAAAACAAACCTTTGACGGCTGTATATGAAAATATAGGCCATGTCCCTGTGCACGCTGCTTTCTGCAGAGAGAAACGTATTGTAATTTGGCATCTTGACAGCATTTCTGTTCACTCCTGAAGTGTTAGGTTGAAGTATGTACGGTGCATCTCGGTTAGTCTCCTTCCATGCTGATGTATTTAATAACCCGTGAGCATGTAGCAGATTAGCAGGGGAAATGAGACACATTGCCACAGAGGTATTTATTAGATACTCAGCATGAAACTCATTCAGCATGGTACTCGTTCATGGCCCCCAAAATGTTTATTAATCATTGACAATAAAATAAAATATATAAAAAATACTAACTGCAAAATGATATGCTGTATAGAAACAAGTAATATACTAGAGTTCTGCACAGTTATATAGACTCAACCTCAAGCTGTCTCATAGGGATTGTGAATCAGCAGCAGGTGCTCTTTGACTGCTGTTGCAGGTTGATCTGCATGTTCTGCTCTTCTTCTTTCTCTGATTCCTCATTGTTTTGGAGAATGTGCTTCACAAGGAATTTAGCAGCTTCATCCACATTGATATTCTCCTAAAACACAAACACAACAGCAAATCTCCATTAAATCGAGCTACATCAGTTTAAATCTAGTAACGAAACAGAAGTGGAATAGTAGAAGTGACATTACTATACATTTTATAATAGTAAAGGCAATAATATAAACTTAATATACTGTAGCTAAACATAAACAAAAGTGACAGTATAGACATTTATATTGTAACAAAAGATTTCTATTTCAAATAAATGCTGTTCTTTTGTACTTTCAGTTCATCAAAGAATCCGGGGGAAAAAATGTATCACAGTTTCCACAAACAGGTAAAGCAGCACAAGTGTTTTCAACAATGATGATAATAAGAAATAAGTAACTTTCTTCAGCAGTAAATCAGCATATTAGAATGATTTCTGAAGGATCATGTGACACAGAAGACTGGAGTAATGATGCTGAAAACTCAGCTTTGATCACAGGAATATATTACATTTTAAATATATATTCAAATAGAAACCAATTATTTTTAAATTGTAATAATATTTCACAATATTACTATTCTACTGTAATTTTGATCAAATAAATGCAGCCTTGGTGAGCAGAAGAGACTTATTTCAAAAGTATTAAAACATGATTAATGTTTACATAAAAGTAAAAAAAAAAAAGTTGATATTAAGTATGTAATTAATACATAAACATGGAGGGAGGACACTGGTTGGGTTGAAAAAACCCTGTTTCTTATCCAGAATGGGTCTAAATATGGAAAAAGCATGATAATAATCCAGTCACCTTCGCTGATGTCTGAAACCATCCAATGAAGCCCTTCTCCTGGCAGAGTTTCTCCAGAAGAGAGGCATTCCTCGGGCACACTTTAGCCAATTCTTTTAAATTGTAATAATATTTCACAATATTACTATTCTACTGTAATTTTGATCAAATAAATGCAGCCTTGGTGAGCAGAAGAGACTTATTTCAAAAGTATTAAAACATGATTAATGTTTACATAAAAGTAAAAAAAAAAAAGTTGATATTAAGTATGTAATTAATACATAAACATGGAGGGAGGACACTGGTTGGGTTGAAAAAACCCTGTTTCTTATCCAGAATGGGTCTAAATATGGAAAAAGCATGATAATAATCCAGTCACCTTCGCTGATGTCTGAAACCATCCAATGAAGCCCTTCTCCTGGCAGAGTTTCTCCAGAAGAGAGGCATTCCTCGGGCACACTTTAGTCTCATCACATTTATTGGCCAGTAAAACAGCAGGGATTGGATGGCCGTTTTTCAGCATTACTTGACCATCAAGTTCATGTTTCCAGTTCAGAGCTCCATCCAGTGTTGACCTGTTTGTCACGTCATACACAACAAACGCACCACTGGATCCCTTGAAGTACACACGGTTCAGTCCTCTTACACGCTCTTGACCTAAATAAACAAGAGAAGAAAAAACACTTTTAATCAGAAAGCACCAAATTAGCCTTTAAGATTATGGTCCTAACTCTCCAGTTTAATTGAGAAACACAAACTGATCAGTTTACAGGCATTTCAGATTCATATGACATGTTTTTCTTGCCTGGAGATTTATAGTCACTATATATGAATCTGAAAGTGAAACTGTGCCACTAAATGGTTAATAATTACCCCTGATGAGAACCAACGTCACTAAAAAACAAACATTTTTGTCAAAGTTAGACACATTTCTGTATCTAACTTTCATATTTTGTTCATGATACCATTTTCTCTGCATAGTACATATATATGTACATCAACATAATTAGAGTTTTATGCACTGCTAATCTATTATGACAATACTAATTACAAGTTTAAAGGGGTCATATGATGCGATTTAAATTTTTCCTTTCTCTTTGGAGTGTTACAAGCTCTTGGTGCATAAAGAAGATCTGTAAAGTTGCAAAGCCTAAAGTCTCGAATCCAAAGAGATATTCTTTTACCACGCCTACCTAAAACGGCTCTTCCAAAAGAGGACGATATCCGCTTTGTCATGCCTGGAGCTGATCCGTGCTGGTCACTGAGGGAGTACATCAACTTTGCGCTGTGGATCGCCGGATCGGCTTTCACCGTGGACGAAGCGGAGTCCAGCCCGGGGTCGTCACATGTGGTTGCCACAAGCCCTCCCGCCGCTGCTCACTCAAGCCCACAGGCCTCCGCTCACTCAAGCCCATCATGTGTGATGCTGTGTTTCGTTGTGAAAGCAAAACTACTTTGTTTGGCCTTCTAAAAAAGGACACGACTAGAAATCAGTGGTTAAGTTGTATTTACAACACTGTTCCAGGACAGTTCAACCCAAATATTCAGATGTGTGCAGCGCATTTTATGGAGGACTGTTTCCTGATCCTGGTAGAGTAGACTACAATGCCGGCTGTTCTGACTCACAGACTGTAAGTACGTTTTTTATATTTAAAGGATTTGCCACTGATGATTCAAACGTGAGTTTTGAGCAGTGTAGAGTAGCGCTTGTTGTTTGTCATTTCTCTGATGCAGACATGGTTTTATGTTTACGCGGCGCGATGCAATGCATCGCGTAAAAAGACAGTATAAGTCATTATAATCCGTAATTATGTCCCCACTGGATGCAACAAATGCCTCGTTTATTATGGCTTTTAATGTTTTTGTCTCTTAGCTCCGGCCGGACACGGCATCACAGTATGGTAAGGGGCCTAACATTTCCGTCACACGCTTGAGGTATTCGGCAATCACAACGCACTGGATAGCTGGCCAATCACAGCACACCTCGCTTTTCAGACCGATGAGCTTTGTAAAAATCGACGCATTTCAGAAAGGCTGTGCATAGAGGAGAAACAATAATGTACAGTATGTGGAAAATAATGTTTTTTGAACCTTAAACCGCATAAACACATTTCATTACACCAAATACACAAAATAATGTTCTTTTTAGCAACATCGTATGACCCCTTTAAACAAAGACTTACCTGCTATATCCCACAGCTGAAATCGCACCCGCGTGTGACTGTCCCAGTCTATCACCTTCATAGAAAAATCCACACCTATAGTCGTTTTCAACTCCTCGTAGAATTGATTTTTCACAAATCGTTTAACAAAGCTGGTTTTCCCAACTTTATGGTCTCCAATCACCAAAACTTTAAATAAATGTTCAGTGAATCCTAATTCTGAGTCTCTTGACATTTTCCTGGATAGCGATAACAAATCGCATCTGCAGTAAATGACCTAGTTCTAATTTATTCTGCCGGTTAAATCCCTGTCCTGTTTTCCAACCATGCTACCAACAACACAGACCGTTTCCAGCATTAAAAACAGTAACACAGAATTTACAAGTTAAATCAAAGGTCAAAGTTTGAGTGTTTCAAGTGCAAAGCGTGCATAAAGTGACAGTGAGACACACAGGTGTTGAAGACGGTTCTTTAACATGGTCATATGAAAGCAATAACTGGTCACATTTTGGGAAATTATTAACTAAACACTGCAGCAACAACCCTGAGAGCTTATTTACAAAATATACAGTATTTATCATAAACCTAATAAAACATGCTCACCTAAAATAAGCTAAACAGCTCCTGACAAAATACAGCAGAACTAAATGTCATCTGTAGAAACATGTAGTTTTATCGTAAGATAGCTACTTCTAGGCTCATACAGTATGCAATAAATGATTGTTTTAAAAAATATAATAGCACAAATGTTTTCTTAAAGCTGAAGTATAGACTACAGTATGCAATCTGACAACACATATTGCACTGCAACAACAACAAAAAAAAGAAAACTTAAAGCATAATCATTTCAGATAATATCTAAAAAGTTACCTGAATACAATCTTCTATAACTGCTTAAAATTCCATAATAATTTAGTAACCGTCATGTCATATAGGATTTAAATGGTCATAACAAGAGTATATAACTGTCTTCATATGAGGACTCGTGGTACATTCTGGTGAAACTGTCGTCGGTGGCCCTGCTGAGCATTAGGGGATCTTGAATCTTCATTAACACACTGACTATATGAAGCATATAAGTATTTGGAGCTGATATAAAAACATTTAACCAACAAGTAAGATAAGCTACCAAATACAGGTAATAATGTCTAATGGAAAAGTCAATGTATTAATACAAACTCTAGCTTTATGTCATGACCATCTAAATCTAGAGATATATGATATATATTTACATTATTAAAAACATAACAATCACATAAATAGAAGAAAAATAATATATACACTTCCTACTGTACTTTAAACACACAAACTATACAAAAAGTACATTAAAAACAATACACCATGAAAAAATACAGCGGTTTTGACATTGGCACTTAAAAACTTTTGCTACATTTTGCTAATAAATTTACTAGGCATTTTTTTGTTATCTACACTTGCTGTAGTTTACTGCATACATATGCTGCGTGATTTAATGCTGTAATGTAGACTTAAAACTGTTTGATGATCATGTTTATTTAATATAGATTCCGTTTAAAATGTAGTTTATAAAAGTCATGATTGTATAAAATACCTTAAACACGTTAAATTGTCACTGATAGAGTTGCTGCACATTGTTTGAATTCCTAAATCTTCATTTTCTGCTACAGTGGTTATTTTCTGCTAGTCCTTTAGATGATTCGATCTATTATGAAAAACATAAACGGCTCAGAATATACAGCATCACAATGACTGGTGTTGGTTTCATGTCAACTACTGCTGCCATACTAAAGCAAGATATAGTGACACAAATCAAGAGCACCTACACGTTTGGTTCCTGCTTTTACTCAATCCAGCACTGACATTAAGGTCCAAAATTAACTTTTTTGCCACACCAGCCAATTGCGGGTGAATTGAGAAAAATTACAGGACGTTAAACTGTATTTTACCTTATTGTTAACTAAAACTAAAAACATAAAGAAACATTAAATAAATAAATGATAGTCGAATGTAATAAACTTTTTTTTTATCAGCTGGTTGTCAAGACAACATCAAATTTTCATTTAGTTTGACTTACTAAATTAACTAAAATTAAAATTAAAATCAATAAAAGCTATATAGACAATTAAAGAAAAAACTAATAAAAATGACAAAAACAAAATTAAACTAAAATGAAAATGAATTCAAAATATTAATTAAAACTGGAATAGTACATCAATTAACTTTTTTTGCCACACCTGCCAATTGCAGGTGAATTTACCAGCCATTAAACAGTTTTATTGTTCATTTCTGGGTTATTATCATTAACTAAAAGTAAAACCATTAAAAAAAACACACACACTAAAGTAACCGAAATAGAAATTCATATAAACCATACAGGATATATTTAAAGAAAAAATAATAATACAAATGACAAAAACACAACAAAATTACTAAAACTTTAACTAAAATTAAAATTAAAACAAAATATAAAAACGATTTATTTTTTATAAAAACTATAATATTAAAATAACACTGGCTCATTTAAAATAAGTAGATGGTACACAAGCTTCTCCATATCTATGTGAAACTGTGAAAGGCATACTGGCAAAATTTTATGTGCAATTCGTACCTGGCAAGTCTTAATTTTGGACCCTGGTCAACATACAATCACTTCCATACTCTCTCTTTAAATCAACCATTAAAGTAACAGTTTAAAGTGAGGTCCAAAAGTCTAAGGCCAACTTGAAAATGTCGAATTTTACACATAAACTTATACAATTCATTGAGAAAAAATTCAAATCCTTTACTATTTCTAGACTAGACTAATCAAAAGTATTTTGAGTAAATGAGTGTCACTGCTCATGTGACTCTTTGTAACGATGGTCAGATTTACTTCCAAATGAAGCTAAAGATGCTTTTTATGATCTCAAATCATGCCGGAGAACATAATCATCAGGTTTTGTTCATTTCAGCTCCAGTGCTGCTGTCATTAAAGCAAACAGAAAAACTAAATGGTAAAAGATTCTGAATTTGTGTAAAAATTCAAATAAACTTTTCACTCAAAAATGGTTAGTAATATAATTTTCAAAAATATTTATTTTAAATAACCATCCATAATCAGTAATCCCAAATGCATAATATAATATTTAAACATTTTAATATAATATATTTAAATATTTAAATATAAAATATTACATTAAAACATAGCAAAATAGAAAATTTTTTCTAGTGATCTCAAATGTTTGGACCACACTTTATACCACAATATACATCACAAATAAATATACATTTTTATCTCATTCTCACATTTTATCTGGAAAAGATTTAGACTAAGACCAGATGATTCATAACAAATTAATTAGTCTGGCATCACTGCAGAAACAGCTTCACATTATTAAAACAAAAGACTAATATTATAAAACAAATAGTTGCAACTCTGACCACAGGCATTGCAAAACAGTGATATACTTATGCAACAAGTCACAACCGTAAAACAACTAGGCCCAAATATTTTGGCCTTGTTTGGAACAAGTCTCTATTTTTGCATTACTCTATGTTTCATGTGTAAATACCACAAATATATCTATTGTGGCTGTGGTATAACATTTTCAATAAACAGTTGACAAATTTCTACCATTATCTAATATACACCATCATACCACCCAGCAACTCAATAACTGGTAGAGGGACAATAATAATTCTTGCTCTTTGCCATTACATACATCTAAAACTACTATAGTCTCTCAGTCTCCCCCAGCCGTGCTGCTCAGATACCCCTGGGTGTGCAGGTTTTAATTGTAGTTGACCTGCAAATCACAAGATGTCTGAGAGAGCCGTTAATTGAAGAAGCTCCTGAAATTGGCATGATCTTAAGATCTGGAGAGAAGCTGGAATAACAGGACTGGACCCATGGGCTCTAACGCAACAGGATGGAGAGAGACTGCACTAATGCCCAAAGTAACAGTTTAAAGTGAGGTCCAAAAGTCTAAGGCCAACTTGAAAATGTAGAATTTTACACATAAACTTATACAATTAATGGAGAAAAAATTCAAATCCTTTACTATTTCTAGACTAGACTAATCAAAAGTATTTTGAGTAAATGAGTGTCACTGCTCATGTGACTCTTTGTAACGATGGTCAGATTTACTTCCAAATGAAGCTAAAGATGCTTTTTATGATCTCAAATCATGCCGGAGAACATGATCATCAGGTTTTGTTCATTTCAGCTCCAGTGCTGCTGTCATTAAAGCAAACAGAAAAACTAAATGGTAAAAGATTCTGAATTTGTGTAAAAATTCAAATAAACTTTTCACTCAAAAATTGTTAGTAATATAATTTTCAAAAATATTTATTTTAAATAACCATCCATAATCAGTAATCCCAAATGCATAATATAATATTTAAACATTTTAAAATAATATATTTAAATATAAAATATTACATTAAAACATAGCAAAATAGAAGATTTTTTCTAGTGATCTCAAATGTTTGGACCACACTTTATACCACAATATACATCACAAATAAATATACATTTTTATCTCATTCTCACATTTTATCTGGAAAAGATTTAGACTCAGACCAAAAGACCAGATGATTCATAACAAATTAATTAGTCTGGCATCACTGCAGAAACAGCTTCACATTATTAAAACAAAAGACTAATACTATAAAACAAATAGTTGCAACTCTGACCACAGGCATTGCAAAACAGTGATATACTTATGCAACAAGTCACAACCGTAAAACAACTAGGCCCAAAGATTTTGGCCTTGTTTGGAACAAGTCTCTATTTTTGCATTACTCTATGTTTCATGTGTAAATACCACAAATATATCTATTGTGGCTGTGGTATAAAATTTTCAATAAACAGTTGACAAATTTCTACCATTATCTAATATACACCATCATACCACCCAGCAACTCAATAACTGGTAGTGGGACAATAATAATTCTTGCTCTTTGCCATTACATACATCTAAAACTACTATAGTCTCTCAGTCTCCCCCAGCCGTGCTGCTCAGATGCCCCTGGGTGTGCAGGTTTTAATTGTAGTTGACCTGCAAATCACAAGATGTCTGAGAGAGCCGTTAATTGAAGAAGCTCCTGAAATTGGCATGATCTTAAGATCTGGAGAGAAGCTGGAATAACAGGACTGGACCCATGGGCTCTAACGCAACAGGATGGAGAGAGACTGCACTAATGCCGCTGAGCTACTTACTTGGCATTTCCAGATGCGTTCTTCTTGCGTTTGAACATGTTTAGCAGGCTGTTGCTCCTGCAAGCAATTTTTCCATCGCCCACATGCATGCGCACCACATCGGAGGTGGTGAATGCGCTGCGTACGTTCCTCTCGGGCTTGGCGATAATTATGTACATTTTTGGAGTGAACATGCAGCCGAGAGCCACCGTCACGCTGAGGCTCACGGAGAACGACGTGGTGATGATCTTGTAGTTGGAGCCAAAGTAGATTGGCACAAAGGCCAACCAGATAATACAGGTGGTGTACATGGTGAAGGCGATGTACTTGGCCTCGTTGAAGTTGGCAGGGACGTTGCGAGTTTTAAACGCATAATAGGTGCAGCTGAGAATGAGCAGGCCGTTGTAGCCCAATGGTGCAACCATGCCCAAATTGCTGGTGTTGCATATTAGGAAAACTTCTCGAATACTTGGGTAGGACTTTATGGGCTCCGGAGGCTCCAAGATGATCAATGTGACCTCTAAAGAAAGTTGCACACTGACCAGGATGGATGTGATCACCACTTGCGCCCAGGCGCTCATGAAGCGTGGTTTGCGCGTGCATATTTTTTTCTTGCTGCCGGCCAGAATGCGAGCGATGCGGTTGGTCTTGGTGACGAGAGCTGAGTAGCACATTGAGGCTGAGAGGCCCACGAGGAGGCGCTGCAGGTAACACGAGGCTATGGTGGGACGGGCGATGAGAGTGAAGGGGCAGATGTAACCCAGGAAGATGCCAGCCAGGATGATGTAGCAAAGTTCACGACTGGAGGACTTGACGACTGGCGTGTCTCGGTACAGTATGAAGATGAAGGTGACGAAACTGGTCACTAGGATGCCCAGACATGAAAAGACGACAGCCGCGATGGATTCAGGATGACTCCACTCCAGGTAGCGCAGGGGAAGGGGCTCACAGACTGAAGAGAGAAGACAAAATTATTAGATCATATGTGAGACTATAAACACAATGCATTAAATTATTAATAGTAGTGTTTTCTAAGGCAAACATCCCTATTATTATTGCTTATACTGTGCTAATAATGGTGTGCAAATAATTTTCTAAGCTTCAGACTTCTTATCTGGTAGACAATAAACCCAAAACTACGGATCAGAATATCAAAGGGACTCTTCTGACTTGGGCAGGTTAGCAACCACATAGCAATGCCCTAGTAACCACTCAGAGCACCCTAGAAATGGCAAAGCAATGCACCAAAACCCACTCAGAACATTCTTAGCAACTGCATAGCAACTCCCTTGAAACAACTCCAAAAAATTTGGGGATGTTTTTGTTTGTTAAAGCTGCATTACATATCTTTTTTTGGTTAACAAATATCCTAAATAAATTGCAAAGCAAGTACATAATAAATCAGTGTTCAAAACGATCTCCTTACCTTAGTCTGATTCCCAACGGTAAGCTCATAATAATGTTTTCTAATTTGAGTGGTTCAGATCATTCACTTTGCGTCATTACGTCACGTCTGTATATTCACAAAGAAGGAGTCCCGGCTATTGTGTGTGTTGATGCTGCAGGTGGTGGATCATTTGTAGCCTTTTCTTACAGCAACTTGTCATTTTGAGAATAGAGTTTTAAACGGTGCATGATGGTACTGAAACGCATGTAAGTAACTGAAATTAGATTATAATTTTAAATGTGCATCTGAATGATCTGATTACAGATATGTGGGATTACACTGTACTTACAAAAGATTTGTATTTCAAAGAGAACGAGTTCTAAGGAAAATTAAATTGCTTTTTTGAGGTTAAAAGAACAATTTCTTTCGATGACATTCGAATGGTATGACAATTACAGATTACTGTACAGAAATTCAAAAATCATGTGTTGATGTTAACATTAACAATTTGAAATCAAAGTATAACAATAATGATAATTTGCACGGTTTGACGTGATCTGAGCTTACTTTGTGATAGTTAGATTTAATCACCATTGGTAGTGCAATTTATTGTGAAACTTTTTTTTTTTTTAGGTTGGTCAGAACAAAACTGGCAGACATGTTACTTGTTCAGATGAGATTTTCCGGTGAAACTTATTATTTTGGATTTACTTCCAAGACGTAGTATAATTCTGAAGTACAGTAAATATCCTCACTGGTGCGTTGACTGACAGCCCACACATAAACCTAGCTCAAAACATTAGATTCATCCGTGCTGAGGAGCCGTGCCGATACACAACCCACGTAAAGAAAATATTTCCGCAAATAACTGCAATTGCAGGTTTCAAACACAGATGGTGACAAAGAGGCAAAACTTACCTATCAATACCCTACTAACTACTTTAAACACCCTTTAAATACGTCAAAATCCACTCAGAACAACTGCATAGCAAAGCCCTGTCAATGACTCAATTTTTACTTTTTTTTTAAAACAAGGCACAGTAAGTAACCTTATTGAACACCCTATCAGCTGCACAGCAACACACTCAGAATACTTAGAGTAACCGCATAGCAACACCATGGGAACAACCCACAAAACTTGGGGTTGTTTTTTAAGTAACCACACCAAGCAACACCCTAACCACATAACAATGCACAAAACACTCAAAATACTTTAGAAACTACATAGCAACATCCTGGCAACAACCCACAAAACTTCAGGAGGAGCTCTGTTGAGTTGGACCGTTAAGTAACCAACACCCTAGCAACAATTTAGAACATTCATATCTACTGCATCGCAATGCCCTGGCAGCAACTTTAAAAAAATGTTTTTTTTACATGGAACAATGAGCAACCACTTTGAACACCCTAGCAACCACATAGCAATGCACCAAAACCCACTCAGAGCACCTAGAGCAACTGCATAGTAACACGTTGGGAACAACCCACAAACTTTTATTTTTTACATGGTAAAACGTAACCACTTTAAACACCCTAGAAACGGCATAGCAACACACAAAAATATTCTAAACGGTTTGAAAACCACAAAGCAACATCTTGGCAACCAGTCCCCAAACATCTGGGATGA
This sequence comes from Sinocyclocheilus grahami, assembly GCF_001515645.1. Classification (NCBI taxonomy): domain Eukaryota; kingdom Metazoa; phylum Chordata; class Actinopteri; order Cypriniformes; family Cyprinidae; genus Sinocyclocheilus; species Sinocyclocheilus grahami. The sequence continues at coordinate 266,013 of NW_015505358.1, read as the reverse complement.
GTTCTATTGATTTGGACTAGAAAGCAACTACCAAGCAACTCCTTAGCAACTGCATAAGAATGCACCAAAACCCATGTATAGCAATGCCCTGGCAATGACTTTTTTTTTTTTTTTTTACACATATGGGACGGAAAGTAACCCTTGTGAATTCTGAACACCCTAGCAATCACATAGCAACACACAAAAACACTCAGAACACTTCAGCAACCACAAACAATGTCTTGGCAACCAGCCATAAAAAACACAAACCCCATGATATAAAACCCCTGGGAATTACTTTTTTTTTTTTTTTTTACACATATGGGACGGTAAGTAACCCTTGTGAATTCTGAACACCCTAGCAATCACATAGCAACACACAAAAACACTCAGAACACTTCAGCAACCACAAACAATGTCTTGGCAACCAGCCATAAAAAATCAGAGTGGGTTCTCTTGATTTGGGTCAGTAAGTAACCACCTAGCAAATACTATGAACAACCTGGCAACTGCACAACATGCTAAAACACCTCTGAACCCCTTATTAAGCCCTGGAAACCACTCTCAAAATGTGTGCTTTGGTTCTCTTGAATTTGGCCAATCTAGCAAAGCTCTCGCAACCATCTAGCAACAGTCCAGAAATATTCAAAACACACCTGCATAGATTTTTCCCGTTTTACTGTGGACTCATATGTCTATATTCATAGGATGTGAGACATTACGAATTTATGCTTCCGCCAATAAGCAAACACTCTAAGAGGTCAACAGGGGGTTGAGATCAAAGCATGCATTGTTGAATATGAATTAAAAATGGCAAAAGAATACACTTCGCATTGCTGTGCGTCTTTGTAGGACTGGCCATATGAGTGTGACCAGCTCGCTTATGCACCAAGTGCTAAAGTAGGTTTCCAGCTCACCTAAAAATAAACAGCCCTTCCACTAAGGGACCGGCCGTAAGAAAGAACCAAGCCAAAGGAGACTTGAGAGACTGCAGCAGGAGAGAGGAAATGAATGCTTCCTCATTACCAACACCAGTTTTCATGAGAGCCAGACACTTTTACCAATGACAAAACTCAAGGAGAGCTTAAAGACAACAATTTGTATCTAGAAATACATGAATCACAAATAAAATCTGTATTTGTCCCATGCACATGGGTTATTTTTGAGCTACTGTGAATCTGTGCATTACGCCAGTAGCATAGAATGGAGCTATACTATAGTGAACTGATGAAAAATACATTGCTAGGACACTCTAGGCTGCTGCATTGACATTGACCATCATAGTGTATGAAAATAGGCCAGAGAAGTAGGTAGTGAAGTAGGGCTGTCACAGGCGATAAGTTGTACAGCGCAAGCAATCTGTAAAAATGATAAATGGCCTTCAGGTGTCATGGGAAACCTTTTGAAAATAGGACAGTGAAGGTCTTTTAGGTCTCAAATCTAAGGCTTGGAGAATGGGGTTCTGCATGGATGTTTGATGATGCATCTATGATGCTTTGATTCAGACACATACTTTTTCCTTTGAATTCAAAACTCAGTTTTAAAATTTAACTCAATTTAAATTGAAACCAATTAAAGTGAATCAAACTTTGGGCAACAGTACCATGTAGGAAAATCATTAACAACATTTGAACATTTTCAGAAGAAAAAAGTTTGTGCAAAAGTCGCCACCGTAATTTTATCGTCATATAAAAATAGCAAGTCCGATTGCTTAGAAAAATAATATCACACCTCTCCTCGACAAGCTGCACAATTTGAGGTGTCATTCTTGTCTGGCACAAATGGTGACACTGGATTGTTTAAGGTTGTAGACCAAGGTTAATTATGCCACATACTTTCCCTTTAGTTTGTCCATTGTTTCCTCTAGACAACTATGAAATCAAAGAGATTTTGCTT
>NW_015505358.1:261686-263978 GCF_001515645.1 Sinocyclocheilus grahami | reverse complement strand
TTTATTGAATATTTCAGCTAATATGATAATGCTTTCAGCTACTAAAAAGAGTGTAGTACTTTCAGCTACAACAATTCAAATGTACCGTTTTGTCAGTTTTGAAGTCTGGGTCTGAAATTGAACAAAAATTACTACTGCAGATGTTGACTGCTGCAAATGAAGTACCTTGCAGCTCTTTGTCCGGCCACCATCCCAGCTCACAGGCTTTGCAGGTGAACTCATCCTGCACATATTCATTGTCTTTACAGGCCGTACAGATCCAACAGCAGCTCACCTCCCCTTTCCTGATCACCTGTGAGGACACAGGAACACTTTTTCTTTTATTTGTATCTTAAGAAGAAACGGATGCAATGGAAATAAAGGCAACTCTTTTATATGAGAGTTTTTGCTAATAAATATACAAACTCACCTTGATCTCTCCTTTGGAGCAGGGCTCACTGCAAACAGATCGGACCATCTCACTACGGTTCATCTGGATCATATAATCATCGATACTTAAAACGCCTTTATGCCACGAGCCGACATTTATATAGTCATAGACTCCAGGTTCTACATATTGCAGGTTCATAATGTCATACCTTCAAAAAAGAGAGAGATAGTAACTCATCTACAATACAAGGAGTTTTCTGATAGTTATCTAGGGCAAGCATAGCTATTACTATTGCTTCTAGTTAGGGTCAGCAATTTAAACAAACCCCCACACTTAAGTATTAAACTTCAGCATGTAAGTCTTCCTGTGTTGACTCAAATTTTCTTTGGAATAAATGTACTTTACTAATAAAAAATTATGAATATTGTTACCAAAACACATATTTATGGGGAAAAAAATCCAGAAATGCCTGTGAGTGAGTGTTTGCCAAAGCCAGGCCATTGGACTTATTGGATGCATGCTCCACGGTGGTTTAAAAATTAATTAATGGCTATTTTTGTGTTATTCAATTAGTGCATAAAACGTAGCTTTATGTAGGGCAGTAAGTAAGACTGACCTGCCAGGCGAGTCCCCGTTTTCATCAAACCACACATCTTCTCCAGACACACCAGTAAACGAGGTCTTGAGGAGAAAGTCCAGCAGTTTGCTGCCATCAATGGGGTCCATGGCATCACACAGTCCCACATGACCCTGACACAAGTGCTCATGCATATCATGAAGACCGTGAGCCATGGCATAGATGGCATTAATGACGAAGCCCATCTTACTGTCCTGGACATAGTTGTCCTCCAGGCTTTCATAACCTGTGAGAATCAGCAAACCAAAAAGCAATTATTAGAACATCAATGCAATGCACTCAATGAGTGTTTTAGTCAACATGAAACAACATTTGCAACCCATTTTACATCCTTATAGATCTAATCAGCTATTTGACTACTGGTTGACATTATCCCCAACCAAGTGATGTTAGTCTTTTCATGTAAGCAATGAAGACATCATTGACAGTAAATAAAGAAAAGTGCATTAAGAAAGTAAACAGGGTCAATATCGATTTCATGTTGACTGCAGCAAATCATTCAGCAATATCAGCAAATTCAGAAAAATTCCACATTTTGCAGCTAAAAGGCTTTTACTGAAATTAAAATCCCCACTGTAACAAGTTCAGCCATGATATTTCCAATCCCCATTTTACAGTCACTTTAAAGGGAACGATAGGGTGTCCAAAGACATCATTATTCCTAAGCCACAGGCGACATGACAGTAAGTTCTTTTTTTTTTTTTTTCATTGGACAGTGAATCAGAAGACAGCAGCATTAAAAGATAAGATCAAACAAAATGCAGTTGCCATGGCGAAGCAAACCATTTATGTAACCCAACTCAGCATTTAATTAGTAATGGACATGATGGTGACATTATTATTAATTGAGCAAGGAAATTAATTATTCATCCGTGTTCTCATTCTTGCCCGTCTCCCTCATGAGTCAAAGTAAATGTGGCTGACAATTGAAGAAAAAAAAAAGATCGCTGTATTAATTCAAAGGAATGGGCAATGTCAAAGGACACCCTATTGGCTCATTATCTGGTGATCAGTAACAAGCCAGCAGGAAGCAATATCAGGCACCATAGCTGATAAATATGGTGTATTAAAAAAAAACAACAACAACCACACATTCAAAGAAAATGCTCATCGTAACATGGCTCTCACCTTATATCTGTAAATTAAAGTGCACTGCAGCAAGCAACGGGCAAAAGCTCAAATCTAGGCATGCTTCGCTGGCCGATCCCAAAATAAAACAGTGACACTTTGAGAAAAACTAAAACATTAAATACATTAATAATAGAGGCAGATTGTGAGGATACCC
>NW_015505358.1:255104-261592 GCF_001515645.1 Sinocyclocheilus grahami | reverse complement strand
TTTGGGAGGCGCTCCCCCCCCCCCCCCCCCCGCTCTCTATTAGATCATTTTATTTGGTATGTCAAAGTTTTGTTTACATGCAAAGTTAAATAATTTGGACTGGAGGCTTCAGTAAGGATATGATACTGTGCTATGATATCTCAACCCAAATATCATCTCATCAAAAATGAATCAAAATCATCCCAACAATCAGATGAATTTTCAGAAAGTACAAAAAATAGAGGAACAATGTGCTGTCTAGCTTAATCAATTTATTTTAGGTTTTAAAATATTTGATCTTTAATGAGTTAAGAAATAAAAGGTCACCATATAATTTACTATGACCTTGTTTACCCTATTTACACTATGGCGCCGGATGATGATGTGTCTGGTCACTATTATTTTTGTTAAAAAATAGTGAACACCAAAACATTTTTTTTACCATATAGTCACAGTATGACATCGATACAATCTTTTTTTTCTCCAGTTGTGTGTTTAGCAGATGCATGTTGTAAGTCGAGCCGAATCTATAGAAATAAGAAGCGTGACCTCTTAATTTCTTCTCTCTCTCAAAGCTCTGATTCATATTAGCATAAGCAACTAAAAATGTTTGGAGCTTAAAAGAGTTTCCCACCGGAACATGCAGCCAAGCCAACTGGCATGATAAATCTAGCTGTTATTGGGATATAAAGTTAAAACCGAAGTGCCCTTATTAATGCTCATTTCTTTATGGGGGAAAAAACATCCCAATAACTTCATATATTAGAGGTCAACCGATATTCGGTGCTGCTTTATGACCTTATTGACAATAGTAAACTCTCTCATCTAATAACATTTACTAGTGATCTGAAAATATAGACACATTTTTTAAAAACACAGAATCACAGAACATAATTTATTTTGAAATCATATGATTGTATTATATCAGTCGACCTCTATCTATATTGCTGAAGTGAAGGGTCTCCACGTATTCACTTCTCTGATTCATATTAGCATAAGCAACTAAAAATGTTTGGAGCTTAAAAGAGTTTCCCACCGGAACATGCAGCCAAGCCAACTGGCATGATAAATCTAGCTGTTATTGGGATATAAAGTTAAAACCGAAGTGCCCTTATTAATGCTCATTTCTTTATGGGGGAAAAAACATCCCAATAACTTCATATATTAGAGGTCAACCGATATTCGGTGCTGCTTTATGACCTTATTGACAATAGTAAACTTTCTCATCTAATAACATTTACTAGTGATCTGAAAATATAGACACATTTTTTAAAAACACAGAATCACAGAACATAATTTATTTTGAAATCATATGGTTGTATTATATCAGTCGACCTCTATCTATATTGCTGAAGTGAAGGGTCTCCACGTTAGCTCTTCAGAAAAATATTCACTTACCATCTTGGAGTTCTAGACAAAGAAATAATAACAAAACAGCAGACTATGACTATTTCTCTGTTTGATTATTTGTAACAGTTTTCATTTTGCCTTTATTTTCACGTTTCAAAGAGTTGAAACGAACATTTTGCAATTTGACTTATGACTAAAACTAATAAAAACACAAGTAAAAAAGATATAGCAAAGCAATGCTGTAAAAAAATATAGACAAACAACATGAAAATACCATAAAAGTAGATCAGATAATAAAGTGAGTGGCATGCTTCCCTGAAATGATTACACTTTAAGATGAGTCTAGTTCTGTAAAATTGTGAAACAAAATGTGGCATTGCAAATGTAGAAAATAAAGTCTGGTGTCATTTGACAACCAGCTTACTGAGTGTTGTCTCAAAACAGTGCTTCAGCTGATGTTAAATATCAACCCAGCCAGATAGAAATGTGCCATAAAAAGAGTCAATTTACCTAGATCACCTTTTCAGTCAGCAGAGAAGGTTTCAAAGATACAAAAAGAGCAAAAACACAGAAAAGGTTTGTGTTTTATTTTCGTCTGTTTTGGGAAATAACAGCTATAGCATGCAAAATGGGTCATTCCTGTTCTGCCGTACCTTTTAAACTATGGAAGCAAACAGATTTCTTTTGGCATCGCCACAAAACATAAAAGAATCCTTCAAATCCATTGCTCACACTCACAAATGTTTGTACCAGTGCAAAATACCAGTCCGTAATCCATAATAACACTTCCTCCAGAGAAAAAGTGCATTTCCTGTTGTCCTCTCACATCAAAATCCACCCACATATTTGTTTTGAACTGTTTTTACTTGTAAACGGTTCTTGATTTGTCCATATTTCTATCCTGATTCAGACAAGACAACATTTTCTTTAGAGGACATGTTTTTTTAGCTGTAAGCAACGGTTTGAAGTTAAAAACATCTTAATGATGGATTTGATTCTTACAAACAGCTTTTGGCTTCACAAGATGTTAACTGATGGACTGGAGTGGTGTGCATTACTTGTGGATTATTGTGATGTTTTTATCAGCAGTTTGGACTCTCATTCTGATGGCACCCATTCACTGCAGAGCATCCATTGGTGAGCAAGTGATGGAATGCTACATTTTGCAAAATCAATGAAGAAATAAACTAATTTGGATAGCCTGAGGATACATTTTCAGCTACATTTTCATTTTTGGATGAACTGTTCCTTAAATACATTGTAAATATATTTTCTTTTTTTCATTTTAGAAGTTCAAGTGTATAACAAAGTAGTGAATTCTTTAAAATTCATGTCTATGTTGTGATTTTTGAATGAAAGAAAACTCTGGATTAGTTAATATTTTATCTAACATATTAGGTCATCTATGATGGGGACACGAAAATGTACTGCATACTAGGAATGACCCATATCCAGCCTCTCTCTCTCTCTCTCGCTCTCCTCGTACCTGAGCAGTTCTTCTTATAATTTGTGTTTTCTTGTGGATGTCCCGGGAGGCGGCACTGGAAACGATGCTGCCAGAATTCAGCAAACCAGGGGTTTCTATTGTTGGTGTTGAGCCGTAACTTCAGGTAATAGTCATCGAAGGACGTGACCTCCTCCGACTGTAGCTTCATAGTGATGCCGCCCACAGCTTCCTGCTCGTAGCCCTCCACGACCTCATCCCTGTCCGCCCAGCCGTCACTGAAGGAAACGTGTCTAATTAATTACCTAATTACCACCAGCTTCCTTTTCAATCTTTCACCTGCAATGCCTGAATAACACTGATGCTTGAGTGCATTGACCTACTTTAGCACAGGCTAAAGAACAGACAAAACATACTTTGTGTTAGACATTCGTCGTTACTGTTGTGATGTGATGATAGTTGCCAACAGATTGATATAACCTTCTCTGATGCTTTTAGCTACAACATTCAAGGTAAAATATTGCACAACTGGCTTACTTTGCAATGCATAAACTGCTTTTTCAGGCATATCAAAAGAGCATGAACATTTATTTGAGCTATATAATAGCAGGATGTAATCCCAGGCTGTTTTTTTAGTCCCAGTCCATCTCTTCTTGAACGAGTGTTGTTTAAGATCATAATGAAGGTGTCTTTCTGTGGTCATGGTATCATCAGCACCATCTGCCTCTCAGCATCTTCTTGGCAGCATGCCAAAAACGGACTATTATTAGTTGACACTTCATATTTCACCGATGACAATTTACCACGAGCAGCTGACAAGCATTGTGTGTTCTCAAAGTGATTACAGTGTAGCGTCTGGACCAATCAGGCACACCATTTTTCATTTATTTAACAAATCAATTATTCATTAGATTAACAAACATTCACAGACCCCTCACCCAATAAACATACTGGGTGCCAAGATGTCTGTGAACGAGGCCCAGGACCCTGGTCCCCATGGCAACCATGACACCTTTGCTAGACCAGATACATTTACAACCTAATGGCATGTTGAGAAGTACCCCTCTCACTACAATTTCCAAGTTTAAGTGTTTATGTAGTATGGTGGACTAGTTTAAGTGTTTATGTAGTTAATAAAGTCTTACTTGTATCACACTTGACGTTGTTCATTGTTTGCTCATAACTGGAGTCCCTAATCATGCAGATTTATGCTACAGGCTCTGTGTAGAGTTGTACAGTAAGAAAGTTATTTCCCTTAACCAGGAAATTAACGTTCTTAGAATTGACAGACAGTTGACCCTGAGAGGTCAAGTAAATATCTACAGCGGATCTAAATATTTATAATTAATTATAACTAGTTATGATTAATTATTCATATTTCCCCATGAGCTGATTCGCTACAACAGCAAAGAAATGCCACAATCAAGTTCTTCAACTTCAGGCACTTTTATGTCCTGGAAGTTGATTTTAATTAAAACCAAAAGATTTTAGATTTTACTTTTTAATTCAAAGGCCATTTTCGACGTTTCAATTACAGTTACAACCTTTCAAGTACATTTTTTTCAAACTCTACTCTTATAGACAGGGCTAATCTAACAGCTAGTATCAAATGAAGTTAGTATAACGCAATTAAAACACATAACAACTCAGTACAGTTTTATACATCATTTGAAAGAGCCACAGCAGCGTCGAAGATGCAATACACACTGATTTGCATTATCCGCAGTAGCCTAAAATGATTTTTAGTCACAGTGATGAACACTTTAGAAGCACTGCTTCATGACGCTTCAGAACCTTTGCGAATCATTTGTTTCGAACCACTGGTTCAGAGCGTGTAGCTATCAAACTGACAAATGGTATTTGATGATTTGTTGATTGCATTTAATGCAACTGCAATGCAACTGAAACGTTCCCAGTACCAGAAAGGTAGTAAGGACATTGTTAAAATAGTCCATGTGACATCAGTGGTTCAACCATAATGTTATGAAGCTACGAGAATTCTTTTTGTTTCTCTTTGCGCACAAAAAGTAGTCTCGTAGCTTCATAACATTACGGTTGATCCACTGATGTCACATGGACTATTGTAACGATGTTCCTACCTTTCTGGGCCTGGGAACGTTTTAGTTGGATTGCTGTCTATGCAGGGTCAGAAAGCTCTCAGATTTTATCAAAAATATCTTAATTTGTGTTGCGAAGATGAACGAAGGTCTTACGGGTTTGGAACGACATGAGGGTGAGTAATTAATGACAGAATTTTCATTTTGGGGTGAACTATCCCTTTAACTGGGTGTGACTAGTATGTCATTCATGAAGTTACTAAAGTATATGGCTTTGAATTAGCCTCCTTTAAAACAGTCTCCTTGACCCAGAATAAAGCAGCCTTGGCCAATTGATGTTCCTCTTTTCAGTCCATAGAGACTGCTTTGGTGTCAAGACAGATTTATAAAATACTTTACACCAACAAGAGAGGGTTCTGCTGATTAAAAAAACTAAAGGGACAGTCATCCATCATTTTAATCTCATTAAGAGAAACATGCAGCATCAGGAAATCATGATCATTTCTAAGCAGAATCCCTCTGATAGATCTGGTGCTTTATGAAACTATCAAGGATTATGCTTTAATGCCTCTAAATGTCCCCAGTGTCCCTGAAGTGTCACATTTCATTAAATTAAAAACTAAACGTATATTCACCTGCCAATGAGGAGGAATTCTCCAGCTACACCAAGGCGTCTCATGGCCATGAGAAGACTACGAACAGTCATCCCCTCACAGAAACACACCACCACACGAGCTTTTGGCAGACGCTCTCGCAGTTTCCTCAGCAGTCGGTCAAAGTGTTTCTCCCCAGCATTGCTGTAGATCTTGTCAGAATGGGCGATACACAGACCTTCCTGGGATGCCAATTCCTTAAAGGCCTCCATCCCACTCTCTCCATAGTTCCCTGAGGAACGACATCCAACACAATAGCATTTGCATCAGAGAGTCTCTCATTGCCTCAGTCCAGCTCACCTGAGACTGCAGTCTTCAAAGTTCCTTTGCTGACCAGAAGAAGACTGCAGATTGCCTTTAGTCTGATTTACTGCTGAGATTATGGCCCATAATTGGGCTAAATAAGCAGATTTGCCTATTCAGAATTTAAGAACTGGCTCCTTTCAATTCATGAGTGTAACAACCACATAATATGGAATAGGATTTGAATGTATTTCTGAATGTATTTTTATACATACAGTGGGTACGGAAAGTATTCAGACCCCCTTAAAATTTTCACTCTTAACAATATTGCAGCCATTTGCTAAAATCATTCAAGTTAAGTTTTTTTCCTCATTAATGTACACACAGCACCCCATATTGACAGAAAAACACAGAATTGTTGACATTTTTGCAGATTTATTAAAAAAGAAAAACTGAAATATCACATGGTCCTAAGTATTCAGACCCTTTGCTGTGACACTCATATATTTAACTCAGGTGCTGTCCATTTCTTCTGATCATCCTTGAGATGGTTCTACACCTTCATTTGAATCCAGCTGTGTTTGATTATACTGATTGGACTTGATTAGGAAAGCCACACACCTGTCTATATAAGACCTTACAGCTTACAGCAAATGAGAATTATGATGAGAATCATGAGGTCAAAGGAACTGCCTGAAGAGCTCAGAGACAGAATTGTGGCAAGGCACAGATCTGGCCAAGGCTACAAAAAAAATTCTGCTG
>NW_015505358.1:235084-254513 GCF_001515645.1 Sinocyclocheilus grahami | reverse complement strand
CTGAAATGATTTTAGCAAATGGCTGCAATATAACAAAGAGTGAAAAATTTAAGGGGGTCTGAATACTTTCCGTACCCACTGTATATATATATATATATATATATATATATATTGAACGAATGAACAAACTAAGGACTGAAGAAAAAATAAACAAATGAATGAATGAATCGAAAACTACAGATGATAACACAGATATTTGTTTCATTGAATAATTTGAGTGAGTGCCGCTTTCAAATGCTGTTAAGAAGATTACAGTGTTACTGTTTAATCACAGATTGGGTAGTATTTAGAATAATGTGCCATGATAGGAGACCGACATCAATCTCTTGATAATGATATGGTGATTAAAAAGTCTGTTCAAATACATAGTTTTGACCTTGGTTGAGGATTCAAATGATATTTAGATTCAAAGTACTGAAAACTTCTCTTTACTGTCCCAAACAGACTTATTTATTATATATAAAATGCTATTTTTGAAAGTTATCTTAAGATTTAAGCAAGGGGTGATCCAATAAAAAAGAAAAATCACAAATAATACCTACATATTTCAAATTGGAGCTGTTTAGACACCAGTGAGACTAAATGGGGTGCATATGGAGATTTTTGCTTAATTCTCCTGAGAAAGATCCCAGGATGATCTCACATGTGTCTTCTCAAGAGATCTTAATATCTGAGCTGCTATGCACATTCATTTTATAGCTCTATGTCGAAAACTGACTCATTTGTGTCTTTTTTTCTCCCTATGTTTTTTAGGAGAAATGTTGATTCTTGAGCACTCTTTTACATCTCCAGAGCTATAAAAGAGCTATAACTCACCCTCAGTGTGAACTGCTGACACATACGTCCAGTTGTAGCGTTTAACAATGTCCAGGAGAGCTCTGGCCTGAAGAGTGTCAGAGGGCACGACCCTAAGGAAGTACTTATAGAGGGTTTTATCGCTAAGATCTATGCTTGTAGCGGAGTACGCGATCTGAGGGATGTTGAACAGCTGCAGCAGGTTCTGAACTTGAATGGCCACTGAACTGGATCCAGGTCCAATCACACCAGCGATGGGCTTTTTGGTGGCTGGCGGCTGAGCGGAAGGATTTCCCTCAACGCACCACTTCTGCCCGTCCTTGTCATCACGGATGGAGATAAGCGAGTCTCTTATGAACTCAATACTCTGTTCCAAAGCAACTGATGAGTGCCAGCAGGAGTCCCTGATCTCACAACCCAGAGTGATGTTGGGAAGAAGGTTTGGATCAGCGTTTATTCTATCTAGTGTATAAAACATCGCTTCCACCCTTTGGATCCCGTACTGTTCCCTGACCTCACCGCACTTTCTTTCTGAGACCTTCTCTGCCGCTGGTTGGTGATGGACAGAAAACAGAGCGCCGATGATGATATCACCATCCATCCTTGCCACAGAGCGGGATGCTGCTCTGGGTACCACTGACCTCTGATGAACATCAGCTGCTGAGCTGGGACAGGTACAAAACAATAAGACTGAGAGACACAAGATGATGAAATTCATTCTCAACATCATCATGGTGTCAGATGTCTTCAGTTAAAATCAGCTCCATCTCGCTGGTAAGCGACAGATATTTGTTGCATTCCAGTCCAGCCATGATCATTCAAACAGCTTCCCTGCAGAATGAAGATGAGAATGAATCACTTCAGATCAGTAGCAGTTACAGATGTGATAAACTACACTGTAAAAAAAATCTGTGACATTTAATTGGAGCTGTTTAGACACCAGTGAGACTAAATGGGGTGCATATGGAGATTTTTGCTTAATTCTCCTGAGAAAGATCCCAGGACGATCTCACATGTGTCTTCTCAAGAGATCTTAACATCTGAGCTGCTATGCACATTCATTTTATAGCTCTATGTCGAAAACTGACTCATTTGTGTCAAAATACCGGCAGCTGTGGTTGCCAGAACTTCACCGTTAAAAATATCGTAGCAATATTTTAGGTTTTACAGACTTAAATTAAATTCACAATAAAAAAAAAAACTTATTTCATTAACTGATGTAATGTTAATAAACCAGCATACTGAAGTACTAATATCTGTTTTGAACCATTGTAATACTGATAACCACCAAAAACAGGTAGTGATGAGAAAGTCACATAAACAATCAAAGCTCATCACAAACAGCTCTTCCACAAGCTGAAGAGGGAAGTACTTTTATATATATACAGAAGGTGCACAGTGTCATTCACACAAACACTAAACACCATCATGGTAGCACACATGATACTGAAATAATGCATTAAACATTCATTTAACAACATTAGATGTAAGTTAAAACCCTAATGTACACAACTGATAAGAAAAAAACTAAGAAGAAACATAGTTATTTCTATGAAAAAACATAAAATAGGAAGTGTCATGCAGGGAATTCTGGGAGTGTCAATTTAATTTTTTTCAATGTAAATTATGCAATGACTGTATAATACAGTATTTTACTGTAAAATTACATTAAATGTAATTACAGTTATTCACCGTATATAGTATGGAAAGTTACTGATAACCAATTAACAGGTTTTTACTGTAGCATTTATACAGTCTCTTACTGTTAAAATCACAATCATTTTTTACAGTGTACCATGGTTTGAGCCAGAAAGTCAAGGGCAATTACATATTCAATCATAATAATTATTAATAATTACATCCTGATGATTTGTAGACCATCCTAGATATCTGTTGTAAACATTTTTGAATCAACAAGACATTGAAACAACGGACAGAAAAGTAAGTTTCCTAAACATGCAGCATGTGTCCTGTTGATGAGCCGTTCTGTGCCATAATTTAACTAAAATATAATAGCTGGTACAACAGCCACCATGCAATAATTCCTAACAGGACGCTAGTTTAGTGATCTGGCTGATGTATTATATCTGTGTCATGCATTCAACTCTCATTTAATCAGCTCATTCTCATTCTCACCTGAAATCACAGCGTGTGTCGTCACATCTCTCTCCTGAGCTGCTGGAGCACAAACTGAGCCTCCTGTTTTCATCCTCCAACATGAGCGCAGGAACCTCCTCCTCCTCCTTTATCATCACTGCATGTGAAAGCGGCTTACACACCACACACAGACAAGACACACAAATACTGAGGAATATGAGAAAAACATTAGGCTATCTATTACATTTAGCCAACTATGTGTATGTGTGTCTTGTTAAAAATGAACAACTAATCTAAAATGCACTTTTTAGTTATAGTTGTTTCCTAAATAACAATAGCACTGGTGGTGGATGAGGAGATACCCCCTGACAATGTAAAGCGCTTTGAGTGCCCAGAAAAGCGCTATATAAATGTAATGAATTATGAATTAATTAAATTAAATAGTACTTACTGCAAGATTATCCACATTCCACTTCAATTAATTTATGAAAACATCTCGAAAAAGAAATCAGGTTTATGCATACAGATACACATCACAGATGTTATACAATTAATATAAAATTTTGCAACGAGAAAACATTAATATCACACATCACATTACAGTACAGAAACACAGCCTATATACATTTATATATAGAGAATTTATAAAATATTTTAAAATATATTTGCTCAGATGAGTTCTCTGCGCTCATATATTCATGATATCTAAATAGATTAACATAGATATTGAACTGAATTGTTACCAATAATTAAAATATCAAGTAATGTATAAACCTAATGGTGTGAAAAAATTGAATTGTGTCTAATATTAAGAGTCCATTTCGATAAGCAGGTATCAGAACCCTCTGGTGGTGAGATTCACAATTTGACCTTGAAATAGCACTGATGTCCTACAATTTCAGTTGGCATTAATTTGTAAAACAACAACATTGCTAGGTATTAAATTTGCAGATGCTTAAAATAAATACCTGACATGTCATTTTTGTATCTAACAGATTTTGAAATATGAGTGATGAACATGAAAACACATTTTATTGATCATTAATTTAAAAAAGAACAATGTTAATAACCGCTTTGGATATTTTGGATAAACAAGATAAAATGCATAATTTGAGAATAAAATATTAGCCCATAATTATGTTGGTAACATTATATATTATATTATATAATATTAAAGACTAAATCTGACATGAGTTTGATCCACATCAATCAGACTGTGATTGTGAGAAGGAGTGATCAGGAAGAGACATCAATCTTCCACACGCAGCGTAAGATGAGCTCCACAGCCTTTAACATTTGTAATGAAGGTGTGTTTAGAAGATGAGCTCTGACTGAAACCTCAGTTACCATAGTAACAGAGCAAGCAGTTGCTAAGAACTGTTTCCTGTGAGTGAGAAACTACATCTTCCTCCAGGTGGCGCTCAGAGATTCAAAAAGACAAAACTCCTGTTGAGCCGCATTCAAATGTCTTTCTAAAAACACTAAATGTTTCCATATTTGAACTATTAGATCTATTACAGCTGTTAGTTAATGAGAAAGGAAATGTCAGTGTGTTCTCAACCGGGTGTCTCAGTTGTTTCCTACAGGAAGTTTGTTATATCTCACACAGAGACACTGAGGAGCCCCAGTCAAGCCCAAATTCAGCATAGAGGGGTTCAATGAATGTGCTGTTGAATGTGTGTAAGTGTGTGTGTGTGTGTGTGTGTAAGTGTGTGTGTGTGTGTGTGTGTGTGTGTGTACCTGTTTTTCTATTTTGGTGGGGACTTAAACCTGAACACACACAGACTCATGGGGACTTGTGTCACGGTGGGGACCTAAATTGAGGTCCCCACCGGTAAACAAGCTAATAAATCACACAGAATTAAGGCTTTTGAAAATCTAAAAATGCACAGCGTTTCCTGTAAGGGGTAGGTTTATGTGTAGGGCAATAGAATATACGGTCTGTACAGTAGAAAAACCATTACGCTGGGGACTTAAACCTGAATACACACAGACTCATGGGGACTTGTGTCACGGTGGGGACCTAAATTGAGGTCCCCACCGGTAAACAAGCTAATAAATCACACAGAATTAAGGCTTTTGAAAATCTAAAAATGCACAGCGTTTCCTGTAAGGGGTAGGTTTATGTGTAGGGCAATAGAATATACGGTCTGTACAGTAGAAAAACCATTACGCCTATGGAGAGTCCCCACAAGGATAGCAAACCAGACATGTGTGTGTGTGTGTGTGTGCATGTTTATGGGGTTTATGAGGACACAAATTTGTATAATAACATGGGTATGACATAGGTATTACAACGAGAAGGTGATTTATGAGGACATTTTCAGTGTCCCCGTAATTCAAAAGGCTTATAAATAATTCAGAATGAGTTATTTTGAAAATCTAAAAATGCAGAAAGTTTCCTGTGAGGGGTAGGTTTAGGGGTAGGGTTGGTGTAGGGTAATAGAATATACGGTCTGTACAGTAGAAAAATCATAACGCCTATGGAGAGTCCCCACAAGGATAGCAAACCAGACATGTGTGTGTGTGTGTGTGTGTACCTGTTTTTCTATTCTGGTGGGGACTTAAACCTGAATACACACAGACTCATGGGAACTTGTGTCACGGTGGGGACCTAAATTGAGGTCCCCACCGGTAAACAAGCTAATAAATCACACAGAATTAAGTTTTTTGAAAATCTAAAAATGCTGTAAGGGGTAGGTTTAGGTGTAGGGCAATAGAATATACGGTCTGTATAGTAGAAAAAGCATTACGCCTATGGAGAGTCCCCACAAGGATAGCAAACCAGACATGTGTGTTTGTGTGTGTGTGTCAGAGACGCTGTAGAAGGACAGACGTCTGGATGAACGCTCTTTGCGGATCTTTGAGTCTCTGCAGGACATCGTCCACTGGTAGTCTGAAAAACAGTCACAGTTTCCTCCAGCAGTGTGTGTGTCTGCAAGGCTGCATCTGTGTTGTGCCACCCTATGAGTGTCCGACAGTACGAAATGAGGCGAGTGAGGTAGAACATCACTAAACTGATCACATCACCTTTTTTCTCTCTTCAAAAACAGTGAGATGAACAGAAACTTCGTCCACTTCATAAATCCATTGTTATTCTCTAATCTCAGTTCTAAAGCTCATTCAAATTATTCAAATTATTTCCAGTGTTGTACAATATGCATTCTGAATGTTATATCTCCTTGTTTATATAGAACGAAACTGAAAAATGCCTTTCTTTTCCTTTTTGATGCTTTAATCTGATATCCTAATACTTATTATAAACATTTAACATGGGTGGAAGTAAACAGAAGTCACAGAAAATTATAAACCCTCTTCTATTTTAAAAATGTATATTTCTGTCCACTTCCTCCTATTTTCCACTTCTGATTTGTGAGTTATATTAGTGGTTCTCAAACCTCTCCATGAAGTACCCCCAGCACTGCACATTTTGTATGTCTCCCTATATCTGACACACCCACTTCAGGTCTTGCAGTCTCCACTAATGAGAGTTGAATCAGGTGTGATAGATGAGGGAGGCATACAAAATGTGCAGGGCTGGAGGTACTCCAGGACAGGTTTGAGAACCACTGAGTTATATGATAATGAAAAACAAGGGCTTATAGCAGGCCTGGGCAACGTCGGTCCTGAAGGGCCACTGTCCTGCAGAGTTTAGCTCCAACCCTAATCAAACACACCTGCCTGTAGCTTTCTAGTGATCTTGAAGACACTGATTAGCTTGTTCAGGTTTGTTTGATTAGGACATTGGCCCTCCAGGACCGAAGTTGCTCAGCACTGGCTTATACTGTAAGTCATCTATTCACAAATATTCAAATGACAACAGTAAATAATCTGTCTCAGTATTTAATATCTTGAAGTGTGTTATGAACAGTTTCAATACAGAGGTTAAATCATGTTTATATTCACTCAGGGTCAGAGGTCACTGCTTCATCACTACAATTTGGGGTTTCATCATAGATGTGTCCCTCTTCATAGACACACAGCTGAGTTCTGGAGATGCTGCTTTATGTGTGTGAACATCATCCTTCTCTCTCATCTCATAGTCATTTGTACAGGCAGTGCTACAGAAATAGACAACTGAATTGATTAATTTAGACTAATAAGAGAAACAATGACAAAGAAAACTTAATTAAGAATTATTATGCCACACAATGTAAAAACATGTAATAAAATAAACTATACTTTTCTAACAGACTCACAAACACATTCACAATCTGAGCCTTAAAGCTTTGGATGATAGGCTAATCACTGAAACGCTGTTCAATTCATCTCCCAGTTCAACAGTTTCAGAAAAAGCCCTACAATCAATCTGAATATGAAAGGCTGTGAAAACTAAGACAAAGTTTCTGTAGAAATACAAATGCTTTTGAAAATACTCTTACATTGCAATAGGATAGAAATATAAGCATTTTACACATGCAGATTCAAAGTGATTTACCAATGCATGAGAATGAATCCAGAAATGTTGGTTCAAACCTACCTCTGTCTCAACAATGAAGATCATCAAACACAAACGTCATTCAGTTCATAAATGCATTCGGTCTCTAGATAGCAGCATTAAACTGATTCACAGTATTCACAAATAGCTTTTCTCTCCTGATGTTGTTCACATTCTTCCCTAAACTGGAGTCTGTTGTTTCACTTGGTTAAACATTGCGAACAGGTGAAACAGTTTTCTTCATTTCTTAATGTTCACATATAATCCAAATGATCTCACTTACCTGTGCTAAAATGACAACAATTTGAAATATGTAAACACTATATCTACCATTTACAGAAAATATCAACAAGCTCTGCAGTAAAGTGATATGTATGAAATGACAGGTAAGAATGAAATCATAAGTTAATGCTCTTAAGTCTGAAGGATCAGTTATTTAGAAAAAGTCTATATTAGTCAAAGCAATTTCAGAAGCTTGTAATAGCTTTTATAGAAGTTAATATCTTAATGGTCTTAATTATTAGTATTATTATTTTGAATGGATTAGTTCACTTTCAGAATAAACATTTCCTGATAATCTCTGTGAGGAGCATTGGCTGTTGTCAGACTCCTTGTGCATACAAAAATCTCACTGGATTATTACAATTAATGGCAAAAGGAATGTTTGGAAATGTTATCTGATATTTCCTACTGACACGCTACAGCAAAAGATAGAAAGAACTGACCATATTTGTTGGTGGAAAAAAAACTGAAGTGTATATTTTAAAGAAAGACCACTATGTTCTGACAGATGTTTTAAAAATTCAGCTGTGAAGTTTCACAGCTGTCCCTACTATCAACACTCTAAAAATAAAATCAGATAATATCAAAGTTGATATTAGATTTGTCTGTTTCTAAAACCTATTTGACTCATTTTCTTTATGTGCATTAACCCACATTGAGTGCAAGACAATGAAAAACACATTTTCTAAGAAAACTGATTTTTATTGGTCACTGGTTTATAAAAATCAAAATGAGAAACTTAAATCATAACTGCTTGTTAAATGGCTGTTAGTATTTGGAAGCAACAGCATGAAATATATACTTTGAGAATAAAATATATCAATCACCATTATTAATCTCCCTTAATAGCTATTTTATACATGGACAGATAGATTAACAGATAAAAAAAATTTTCACGTCTTTTTTATTTTTTTAATGCTATATTAGCTAGTGTTTCAATGGTTTTGTTTCATTCTGAATAGCCTTAGAAGTGTACTTTGCATGACAGTGGTTGGATGCATACTTGTGACAGGAAAAACAGAAGCATGCATCCTGCACAATTCTGTCTAGCCATCATCGCGGACACTACAATTCGGCATTCAATTATGGAATTCACATGTTTAGGAAGCTATTTAATGTTGACTGGGGTGGTGCTGTCAAATTCACATCCAGTATTTAACTAACCCTTGCAGTGTCACAGCGTGATTTTGGGCGGTTGAGGAGGAGTGAGAGAGGAGCATGCAGGAGCTGAGGAAGAGGAAGTTTGTGATACATTAACAGCGGCCACATCACGGTCACTGCTAAAAAACCAACCAGAATTCTTCATGGCCACCAAAAACCTATGCATATATTAACCATGTTACAATTGCACACAAATATTTCAGATTGCTCCCTGAAATAGAATTGTTTTTAACTATAAACCTGTGAAAATTGATTTTTTTTAAAAAAAGCATATGGCTACATAGGGTGATGTTGCAACGACTGTGGGTACCTGACATGAAGAGGCCCGAGGTTAGCTACATTAAAAACAGGTGGGCGTTCATATTTTGTACACAAAGATCCGGATCGGGCTGAAGTTAGGAGGGGGTTTTGTCCACAAAATGATAAGAGCACACATACCTTCTTTGTGTGTTTCTTTCTATAAAACTAAAATTAAGATCAGAAAAAAGAACAGCTGTGTGAGTTAAAGAGAGATAATGTGAGTGCGTTTCTTTCTCTCAACTCTGTGTCTCACTTGTTTCTCACAGGAAGTTGTTAAAACTAACACAGACACACTGACCTATTAGGATAAACCCCAAATCCAGCGTAGAGGGGTTCAGTGAATGTGGTGTTGAATGTGTGTAAGTGTGTGAGTGTGTGTGAATAAGAGACGCTGTAGAAGGACAGACAGCCGGCTGACCAGTCCAGATACACTCCTACTCTGTTAGAGTGACTTGAAGGGACAGGTATGACTTTTCTATACTTATTGTGTCTCACAATAAATTTGTTATCAAAACAATTCAGACTCCAAGACTTTTCATTGTATCCAAGCAAACTGTCAGTACACCATACTTTCCTACTGATTCCTTTATATGACACTGATATATCTGCCCTTTCACTCCATTCAGCCTCCCAGTAACAGCGTCCAGTCAGACTCTCTCGACTCAGAACCTGACACCATTCATCAAATCTCTCTGGATGATCAGGGTACGGCTGCTTCTCTCTCACACGTGTCACTTTTCTGTTCATCTCAGACAGAGTGAGAAGAGTGTTTGCTGTGTTTAAATCCAGTGTGAGATCACATGCATCTGAACACAAGAAGAGAGATTATAGCATCTGTAACACAACAAAACAACAACTTTTAAGGTTTGTGTGTGTGTGTCCTACATTTCTGTGGTCCTTCTGTAATCCTGAACGCTCCTCCATGATCCACACTATAACAAGGAAGGATTATGACAGTTGCCATATTAGAGAATACAGATAGTTGTTCATGCTAATATTTTACATAATCTATTCAGGGTGTCTACAGGTATGAACAAGTTAAATTTAAGACTTTTTAAGACATTATGTGAAATTTAAGACCAAACCTGTGATGGAAATACACATTATATTACATACGAATATACAGTATGTAATATTTAATGTGTTTAATTCAAAAAGAAAACAAAATATCATCACTGTCAACAATGTTATTTATTATTATGATATACAGTGAACTTTTCAAATAAGCAGACAATATCCCATACAAAATATCCCCACAAAAGCACCGCATCACAGAGAGCTTAACAGCGCGACATTGATATCAGAAATACACAAACTATTACCAGTCGCTGTTTAAGCTGAATGCAATAAAATCAGAAGATTCATTCTCACATTTCGATGCGTCACAAGTTATTTTTTTATCACTTAAGTTTTAATCAGGCTATGTGTCAGGCTACATGCAGTTTTCAGTTAGTTCAACTGAGCATAACGTTGCAACACTAATAAAAAATACCACAGTATATGAAAGTCATACACCTTTTTATACACCTGAAGATGAGTAAATTAGGACAGAATTGTATTTTTTAGCTGAACTATATCTCTAAACTCAGACCGGTATCTTTCCTGTTGAAGATGCTTGGATATCCTCTCTCTGTCCTCCATCATGTCATGTAGTTCCTGATTCACAGCCTCTATCACTGCATAAGATCCTCAAGCTTTGACATACAGACACATCTTTACATTCACTGATCTTTGTGTGTCTATATCCTTTCATTTGTGCAAGTGTTTTAATCAATAACTGATATTATTAAGGCCACAATTAACCCTCTTTTAGTCTGTATGTGAAATGGAGTCACAAAATCTATCAACTCTATCAACCGTAACAGTTTTTAGTGATTATACTACATGTGTGAGTATACAGCACACATTTTATAAACTGCACACAGCGAGTATACTGCACACATTTTAATACACATGATGATTGTTAGTGTTGAACATACTTGAGTTTGCCCAGTCTGTAGTTTGGATCAGAGAGCAGCTTGTCTAATATTTGTCCTGGGTGATTGTAGCTCAGATCCAGCTCTCTCAGGTGTGAGGGGTTTGAACTCAGAGCTGAAGCCAGAAAACAACAGCCTTCCTCTGTCACCATACAGCGAGATAATCTACGAACACACAAACATTCAAGATAGCATGCTATGTGACATCACAATTGATCAGGTTCAAGACTACAACATGCACATACATTTAGGCTACATCCATTTTAGTAACCTGGAGTTGATTTGGCAATGTTTTGTTTGTATCATGGTTATGGGGGGAAAACAGATTCTGATTTCAATTTTTTTCTTAAAGTGAAAGTGATTGTAACATGTGGCCAAGTATGGTAACCCATACTCATAATTAGTGCTCTGTGTGAGTCCTAAGTGCACAGACACAGTAGTGAACACACACACATATTTTGTACACAAAGATCCGGATCGGGCTGAAGTTAGGAGGGGGTTTTGTCCACAAAATGATAAGAGCACACATACCTTCTTTGTGTGTTTCTTTCTATAAAACTAAAATTAAGATCAGAAAAAAGAACAGCTGTGTGAGTTAAAGAGAGATAATGTGAGTGCGTTTCTTTCTCTCAACTCTGTGTCTCACTTGTTTCTCACAGGAAGTTGTTAAAACTAACACAGACACACTGACCTATTAGGATAAACCCCAAATCCAGCGTAGAGGGGTTCAGTGAATGTGGTGTTGAATGTGTGTAAGTGTGTGAGTGTGTGTGAATAAGAGACGCTGTAGAAGGACAGACAGCCGGCTGACCAGTCCAGATACACTCCTACTCTGTTAGAGTGACTTGAAGGGACAGGTATGACTTTTCTATACTTATTGTGTCTCACAATAAATTTGTTATCAAAACAATTCAGACTCCAAGACTTTTCATTGTATCCAAGCAAACTGTCAGTACACCATACTTTCCTACTGATTCCTTTATATGACACTGATATATCTGCCCTTTCACTCCATTCAGCCTCCCAGTAACAGCGTCCAGTCAGACTCTCTCGACTCAGAACCTGACACCATTCATCAAATCTCTCTGGATGATCAGGGTACGGCTGCTTCTCTCTCACACGTGTCACTTTTCTGTTCATCTCAGACAGAGTGAGAAGAGTGTTTGCTGTGTTTAAATCCAGTGTGAGATCACATGCATCTGAACACAAGAAGAGAGATTATAGCATCTGTAACACAACAAAACAACAACTTTTAAGGTTTGTGTGTGTGTGTCCTACATTTCTGTGGTCCTTCTGTAATCCTGAACGCTCCTCCATGATCCACACTATAACAAGGAAGGATTATGACAGTTGCCATATTAGAGAATACAGATAGTTGTTCATGCTAATATTTTACATAATCTATTCAGGGTGTCTACAGGTATGAACAAGTTAAATTTAAGACTTTTTAAGACATTATGTGAAATTTAAGACCAAACCTGTGATGGAAATACACATTATATTACATACGAATATACAGTATGTAATATTTAATGTGTTTAATTCAAAAAGAAAACAAAATATCATCACTGTCAACAATGTTATTTATTATTATGATATACAGTGAACTTTTCAAATAAGCAGACAATATCCCATACAAAATATCCCCACAAAAGCACCGCATCACAGAGAGCTTAACAGCGCGACATTGATATCAGAAATACACAAACTATTACCAGTCGCTGTTTAAGCTGAATGCAATAAAATCAGAAGATTCATTCTCACATTTCGATGCGTCACAAGTTATTTTTTTATCACTTAAGTTTTAATCAGGCTATGTGTCAGGCTACATGCAGTTTTCAGTTAGTTCAACTGAGCATAACGTTGCAACACTAATAAAAAATACCACAGTATATGAAAGTCATACACCTTTTTATACACCTGAAGATGAGTAAATTAGGACAGAATTGTATTTTTTAGCTGAACTATATCTCTAAACTCAGACCGGTATCTTTCCTGTTGAAGATGCTTGGATATCCTCTCTCTGTCCTCCATCATGTCATGTAGTTCCTGATTCACAGCCTCTATCACTGCATAAGATCCTCAAGCTTTGACATACAGACACATCTTTACATTCACTGATCTTTGTGTGTCTATATCCTTTCATTTGTGCAAGTGTTTTAATCAATAACTGATATTATTAAGGCCACAATTAACCCTCTTTTAGTCTGTATGTGAAATGGAGTCACAAAATCTATCAACTCTATCAACCGTAACAGTTTTTAGTGATTATACTACATGTGTGAGTATACAGCACACATTTTATAAACTGCACACAGCGAGTATACTGCACACATTTTAATACACATGATGATTGTTAGTGTTGAACATACTTGAGTTTGTCCAGTCTGTAGTTTGGATCAGAGAGCAGCTTGTCTAATATTTGTCCTGGGTGATTGTAGCTCAGATCCAGCTCTCTCAGGTGTGAGGGGTTTGAACTCAGAGCTGAAGCCAGAAAACAACAGCCTTCCTCTGTCACCATACAGCGAGATAATCTACGAACACACAAACATTCAAGATAGCATGCTATGTGACATCACAATTGATCAGGTTCAAGACTACAACATGCACATACATTTAGGCTACATCCATTTTAGTAACCTGGAGTTGATTTGGCAATGTTTTGTTTGTATCATGGTTATGGGGGGAAAACAGATTCTGATTTCAATTTTTTTCTTAAAGTGAAAGTGATTGTAACATGTGGCCAAGTATGGTAACCCATACTCATAATTAGTGCTCTGTGTGAGTCCTAAGTGCACAGACACAGTAGTGAACACACACACACATCATAACCACACACCATCATCAAACTCACTGAGAGAGCTGGACCTGAGTAACAATGATCTGCAGGATTCAGGAGTGAAGCTGCTCTCTGATGGTAACCCATACTCAGAATTAGTGCTCTGTGTGAGACCTAAGTGCACACACACATCATAGCCACACACCCAGAGCAGTGGGCAGACATTTTTGCTGCGGCACCCGGGGAGCAGTTGGGGGTTCAGTGCCTTGCTCAACCTCAGTTGTGGTATTGAAGGTGGGAGAGAGCGTTCATTACACAAAGATCCGGATCGGGCTGAAGTTAGGAGGGGGTTTTGTCCACAAAATGATAAGAGCACACATACCTTCTTTGTGTGTTTCTTTCTATAAAACTAAAATTAAGATCAGAAAAAAGAACAGCTGTGTGAGTTAAAGAGAGATAATGTGAGTGCGTTTCTTTCTCTCAACTCTGTGTCTCACTTGTTTCTCACAGGAAGTTGTTAAAACTAACACAGACACACTGACCTATTAGGATAAACCCCAAATCCAGCGTAGAGGGGTTCAGTGAATGTGGTGTTGAATGTGTGTAAGTGTGTGAGTGTGTGTGAATAAGAGACGCTGTAGAAGGACAGACAGCCGGCTGACCAGTCCAGATACACTCCTACTCTGTTAGAGTGACTTGAAGGGACAGGTATGACTTTTCTATACTTATTGTGTCTCACAATAAATTTGTTATCAAAACAATTCAGACTCCAAGACTTTTCATTGTATCCAAGCAAACTGTCAGTACACCATACTTTCCTACTGATTCCTTTATATGACACTGATATATCTGCCCTTTCACTCCATTCAGCCTCCCAGTAACAGCGTCCAGTCAGACTCTCTCGACTCAGAACCTGACACCATTCATCAAATCTCTCTGGATGATCAGGGTACGGCTGCTTCTCTCTCACACGTGTCACTTTTCTGTTCATCTCAGACAGAGTGAGAAGAGTGTTTGCTGTGTTTAAATCCAGTGTGAGATCACATGCATCTGAACACAAGAAGAGAGATTATAGCATCTGTAACACAACAAAACAACAACTTTTAAGGTTTGTGTGTGTGTGTCCTACATTTCTGTGGTCCTTCTGTAATCCTGAACGCTCCTCCATGATCCACACTATAACAAGGAAGGATTATGACAGTTGCCATATTAGAGAATACAGATAGTTGTTCATGCTAATATTTTACATAATCTATTCAGGGTGTCTACAGGTATGAACAAGTTAAATTTAAGACTTTTTAAGACATTATGTGAAATTTAAGACCAAACCTGTGATGGAAATACACATTATATTACATACGAATATACAGTATGTAATATTTAATGTGTTTAATTCAAAAAGAAAACAAAATATCATCACTGTCAACAATGTTATTTATTATTATGATATACAGTGAACTTTTCAAATAAGCAGACAATATCCCATACAAAATATCCCCACAAAAGCACCGCATCACAGAGAGCTTAACAGCGCGACATTGATATCAGAAATACACAAACTATTACCAGTCGCTGTTTAAGCTGAATGCAATAAAATCAGAAGATTCATTCTCACATTTCGATGCGTCACAAGTTATTTTTTTATCACTTAAGTTTTAATCAGGCTATGTGTCAGGCTACATGCAGTTTTCAGTTAGTTCAACTGAGCATAACGTTGCAACACTAATAAAAAATACCACAGTATATGAAAGTCATACACCTTTTTATACACCTGAAGATGAGTAAATTAGGACAGAATTGTATTTTTTAGCTGAACTATATCTCTAAACTCAGACCGGTATCTTTCCTGTTGAAGATGCTTGGATATCCTCTCTCTGTCCTCCATCATGTCATGTAGTTCCTGATTCACAGCCTCTATCACTGCATAAGATCCTCAAGCTTTGACATACAGACACATCTTTACATTCACTGATCTTTGTGTGTCTATATCCTTTCATTTGTGCAAGTGTTTTAATCAATAACTGATATTATTAAGGCCACAATTAACCCTCTTTTAGTCTGTATGTGAAATGGAGTCACAAAATCTATCAACTCTATCAACCGTAACAGTTTTTAGTGATTATACTACATGTGTGAGTATACAGCACACATTTTATAAACTGCACACAGCGAGTATACTGCACACATTTTAATACACATGATGATTGTTAGTGTTGAACATACTTGAGTTTGTCCAGTCTGTAGTTTGGATCAGAGAGCAGCTTGTCTAATATTTGTCCTGGGTGATTGTAGCTCAGATCCAGCTCTCTCAGGTGTGAGGGGTTTGAACTCAGAGCTGAAGCCAGAAAACAACAGCCTTCCTCTGTCACCATACAGCGAGATAATCTACGAACACACAAACATTCAAGATAGCATGCTATGTGACATCACAATTGATCAGGTTCAAGACTACAACATGCACATACATTTAGGCTACATCCATTTTAGTAACCTGGAGTTGATTTGGCAATGTTTTGTTTGTATCATGGTTATGGGGGGAAAACAGATTCTGATTTCAATTTTTTTCTTAAAGTGAAAGTGATTGTAACATGTGGCCAAGTATGGAAACCCATACTCATAATTAGTGCTCTGTGTGAGTCCTAAGTGCACAGACACAGTAGTGAACACACACACACATCATAACCACACACCATCATCAAACTCACTGAGAGAGCTGGACCTGAGTAACAATGATCTGCAGGATTCAGGAGTGAAGCTGCTCTCTGATGGTAACCCATACTCAGAATTAGTGCTCTGTGTGAGACCTAAGTGCACACACACATCATAGCCACACACCCAGAGCAGTGGGCAGACATTTTTGCTGCGGCACCCGGGGAGCAGTTGGGGGTTCAGTGCCTTGCTCAACCTCAGTTGTGGTATTGAAGGTGGGAGAGAGCGTTCATTCACTCCCCCCACCCACAATCCCTGCCGGTACCGAGACTCGAACCTGTAACCTTTGGGTTATGAGTCCAACTCTCTGACTATTAGGCCGCGACTTCCCCTGGTCTAACGGTTAGCATTAAGGCGTTAACGTAGGGCGCTCAAAAAGGCTGCAAAATAAGCTTTATCTGATATTGTTGGTACTGTGAAGGATGTAATTTGTGATGATGAATATATTAACATGTGACCACATACAGACACCTCAATTAATACTTACAGAGCTTTTCTGCAGTTCACCACAGCTGGTATCAGTCTCCTTCTACCCTCATCTGATGTGTTGTATTTCTTCAGATCAAACTCATCCAGCACCTCCTCTGATATCTGAAGCATGTAGGCTATCGTTGAGCAGTGAGACGTCGAGAGTTTATTCACTGAGCGATTCTCTGATTTCACAAACTCCTGAAGCTCTCTGTACAGAGTCTGATCCTTCATTTCCAGCAGACAGAGGAACATATTATTGCATCTGTCAGCTGAGAGACATTCATTACCCTTGATTTTGTCTTTAATAATGTACTGTGTGACTTTCTTGATGGTCTCTGAGCTGTTCACTGTGTGAGTCAGTAGATCCTGTAAGAGTCTCTGGTTGGACTCCAGTGAGACGCCAAACAGGAACTGCAAGAAAAGATCCAAGTGTCCATTTTTGCTATGCAATGATTTATTAACTGCTGCTTTTAGTATCTCATGCAGAAGACCGCATTCCCAGATGTTCCAGTTACATCCATCCAGGAACAACTGCAGTGATTCCCTATTTTTGACAACATTTGAGTAAAACACAAAAAATGCAGCTAGAAACTGTTGAAAGCTCAGATGTATGAAGCTGTAAACTTTCCTCTGATGAATTACAGATTCCTCTTTAAAGATTCCAGAATACACTGAGGCATCAGTGATGTATATGCCGCTCTCAATCAGGTCCTCCTCATAGAACATCACATTGCCCTTCATCAGCTGACTGAAAGCCAATTCAGCAAGTTTCACAATCACTCTTCTGTTGGACTTTAGGAGTTTCTCGGATTATTACAAATAATGTAAACTTTGTTTACAAAACAAATGTACTTTGATTTATTTTATTGGGCTGTTGCTGTTGTTTTTCTGCCTAATTACAGGGTTACAAATTAACATTATTAGATTAGCATTTCATGTTAAAAGGGTCATATAATGACCAATTAGGGGGTGCATGATTATTTGAATATTCAAATATTCAATCTGAAATAATTTTCTGATGTAAATGTAATGAATGCATGTGAAATCCTTAACACCGAAACTGACACTCACAGTTATAACATTCATCGGGTGGCATGTAGACACAAGTTAATTGCATTTGCCTGCAGTTGTTCATGGAACCATAAATTCCACCAGATAAGGATCTGATTCATTAGTGGGCAGTAAATAAAAAGTGCTTTAACAAACTTGATTGTTAATTTTTACGAACTTAAATATTCTATTACAATATTGTTGAAAAATGCCCATACCTATGACAAATCAAATTTTCCTTGAGCTTTTGAACTAAAAGAGTTTGATGTACTATGAAACAAACGGTGACTTACAGAACTCAGACTTAACCTGTTCAAAAAGGCTGCAAAATAAGCTTTATCTGATATTGTTGGTACTGTGAAGGATGTAATTTGTGATGATGAATATATTAACATGTGACCACATACAGACACCTCAATTAATACTTACAGAGCTTTTCTGCAGTTCACCACAGCTGGTATCAGTCTCCTTCTACCCTCATCTGATGTGTTGTATTTCTTCAGATCAAACTCATCCAGCACCTCCTCTGATATCTGAAGCATGTAGGCTATCGTTGAGCAGTGAGACGTCGAGAGTTTATTCACTGAGCGATTCTCTGATTTCACAAACTCCTGAAGCTCTCTGTACAGAGTCTGATCCATGTTGATCTGAGTCAGCAGGAAGTGGATGTACATTTCAGTCAGAGTTTGAGGGATTTCTGCACTGTGATGTTTCAGGAGGTTTTGAAGCACAGAGACTGAGATCCAGCAGAAGACAGGTATGTGACACATGATGTTGAGGTTTCTTGATCTTCTAATGTGTGAGATGATTCTGCTGGCTTGATGCTCGTCACTGATTCTCTTCCTGAAATATTCCTGCTTCTGAGGCTCATTGAATCCCTGAATTTCTGTCACACGGTTGATGAATTTTGAGGGGATCTGATTGGCTGCTGCTGGTCTGGAGGTGATCCAGATGAGAGCAGAGGGAAGCAGCTCTCCTCTGATGAGGTTTGACATCAACACACTCACTGATGAAGACTCATTCACATCACAAACTTTCTCAATGTCTGAAAACATCAGTGTAATTCTGCTTTCATCCAGACCATCAAAGATGAACACAACTTTAATCTCTTCATAAACCTTTGAGTCCAGATCTTGAAGTTCAGGATGAAAGTCCAGCAGAAGTCTGTGAAGACTGTACTGGTCTTCTTTAATCAAGTTTAGCTCTCGAAATGGAAGCACAAACATGAAATCTACATCCTGATGGGCTTTTCCCTCGGTCCAGTCCAGAATGAACTTCTGCACAGAGACAGTTTTTCCAATTCCAGTGATGCCTTTCGTAAGAACAGTCTTGATTTGGTCTTTCTCCTCACATCCTGGTTCATGTAAGGGT
>NW_015505358.1:211620-234015 GCF_001515645.1 Sinocyclocheilus grahami | reverse complement strand
GTCAGTAGATCCTGTAAGAGTCTCTGGTTGGACTCCAGTGAGACGCCAAACAGGAACTGCAAGAAAAGATCCAAGTGTCCATTTTTGCTATGCAATGATTTATTAACTGCTGCTTTTAGTATCTCATGCAGAAGACCGCATTCCCAGATGTTCCAGTTACATCCATCCAGGAACAACTGCAGTGATTCCCTATTTTTGACAACATTTGAGTAAAACACAAAAAATGCAGCTAGAAACTGTTGAAAGCTCAGATGTATGAAGCTGTAAACTTTCCTCTGATGAATTACAGATTCCTCTTTAAAGATTCCAGAATACACTGAGGCATCAGTGATGTATATGCCGCTCTCAATCAGGTCCTCCTCATAGAACATCACATTGCCCTTCATCAGCTGACTGAAAGCCAATTCAGCAAGTTTCACAATCACTCTTCTGTTGGACTTTAGGAGTTTCTCTGGATTTCTCTCATCATACTTCTGATTCCTTATGTTGATCTGAGTCAGCAGGAAGTGGATGTACATTTCAGTCAGAGTTTGAGGGATTTCTGCACTGTGATGTTTCAGGAGGTTTTGAAGCACAGAGACTGAGATCCAGCAGAAGACAGGTATGTGACACATGATGTTGAGGTTTCTTGATCTTCTAATGTGTGAGATGATTCTGCTGGCTTGATGCTCGTCACTGATTCTCTTCCTGAAATATTCCTGCTTCTGAGGCTCATTGAATCCCTGAATTTCTGTCACACGGTTGATGAATTTTGAGGGGATCTGATTGGCTGCTGCTGGTCTGGAGGTGATCCAGATGAGAGCAGAGGGAAGCAGCTCTCCTCTGATGAGGTTTGACATCAACACACTCACTGATGAAGACTCATTCACATCACAAACTTTCTCAATGTCTGAAAACATCAGTGTAATTCTGCTTTCATCCAGACCATCAAAGATGAACACAACTTTAATCTCTTCATAAACCTTTGAGTCCAGATCTTGAAGTTCAGGATGAAAGTCCAGCAGAAGTCTGTGAAGACTGTACTGGTCTTCTTTAATCAAGTTTAGCTCTCGAAATGGAAGCACAAACATGAAATCTACATCCTGATGGGCTTTTCCCTCTGTCCAGTCCAGAATGAACTTCTGCACAGAGACAGTTTTTCCAATTCCAGTGATGCCTTTCGTAAGAACAGTCTTGATTTTGTCTTTCTCCTCACATCCTGGTTCATGTAAGGGTTTAAAGATGTCATTGCAGTAGATTGGAGTGTCTTGTGTTCTGGTTGTTTTCTCCATCTGTAAAACCTCATGTTCTTCATTCACCCCTTCACTCTCTCCCTCTATGATGTAGAGCTGTGTGTAGATCCAGTTCAGGAGGGTTTGATTATCTTCTACTGTGATTCCCTCAAACAATCTCTCATACTTGTTCTTCATGCTGGTTTTATGTTGATCTTTCACTCTCTGTATGACATCATCTACTGGTTGGTGAGAATTGTGCTGTAAGTCTGCATTCTCCTTCAGCAGTTTGTGTGTCTGCAGAGCTTCTATGTTTTGCCACCCCAGAAAGTTCCGACAGTAGGAGACAAAGCATGTCAGATAAAACATCACTGATCTGATCACATCATCACTCTTCACTCTGTAGAAACAGTGAGATGAACAGAAAACTGCATTGAAATGTTCTAGCACATCAAACTCAGCGCTCTAGTTTGAAATGACACCACATTCACACAGAAGTGCCCGTTCAGATAGCGTAGACTCCTTTAGATTCTTCAATAACTCTTTACATTAAGCAAAATTCAACTGAAAATCCTGGCTAGTGGGAAATCTGCAGACTTTATATTTTGTATAAAACATGTCTGTAGTCAACCTCCCTGTTTATCATGTTCCATCCCATTTATACTCACTCAGAGTCTGAGGTCACTGCTCCATCATTGAGATCAGGGGGTTTTTCAATGGACTCATCACTCTTCACAGACACACAGCTGAGTTCTGGAGATGCTGCTTCATGTGTGTGAACATCCTCCTCCTCCTCTCTCTTCTCACAGAGATTCATTTTACAGGCAGTGCTTTTTAAATAGACAATAGATATATACAACTTAATTGACTGAAGAGATTCTTCTACTCTGATTTGAATTTCTGACAAATCACTGATCACATTCAGGTAAATTATATATATATATATATATATATATATATACAGATTACATTTGTATCAGTTTTCTCTCCTGATGTAGTTCAAGTGCTTTCTTTCAAAAAAAATGTGGTCAGTCTGCTGAAACCATTTCTCTTGCATTATAAACTTGACTGAACCAGATTCTGCTTTCTCAAGAAATAGGGGAGCAGGAAAACAATGTTGTTTATTTTCCAACAATATACAGGTATACCAGTTTTCTTCCTTTCTGCGTATGTTCCACATACAATGACAGAAATTATAGTTCAGGAATCAGGATCACACAAACATTCCTCTACAAACTATATCTAACAATCTCACTTTATTTCTCATGATTGCACCTTTTTATCTCGCCATTGTTGTTTTATGCATTGTTTTATGCATTTATATATTGAGACCATATAACATATACAGTAACTGTTGATGTGAGCAGTACAGATTCCTTCTTTTGGTGTGTTTGGCTTTCCATATTTCCATAGTTTAGTGGTATTGTAGGACTACCACTGCACACTCTCACAAAAATTGAGATCTTTGTACAAATATTAGATCCTAAGATTGTGGTGTTTTTAAAGTCTTCATTTCATAAAATGCAGTCTGTCTGCAGAAATAGGTTTACTTGTGTCATAAACTGGCTGAATTTTGGCTGTTTCATAAGAAAGAGGTGAGCAGACTGGATTCATGAAAATATTCTTAAAGGGGTCATAGGATGCTCATTTTCCACAAGTTGATATGATTCTTTAGGGTCTTCATGAAAGGTCTGTAACATAGTTTGGTTAAAATTTCTCAATGGTAGTGTAAAAAACACCTTTTTTACCCTGTCAAAAACAGCTCTTTTCAGATCAAGCCATTTTCCTTTAAATGTTAATGAGCTCTGCTGACCCCGCCCCTCTCTTCCAAGCCGCTCTCTGAGGGACTGTTTACTTTAGGCGCATTCATCGTGAAACTTGCTAATTAGCACATTATTAGGAAAGTCGATTTGCAAAGATTCATTACAAAACATTACACTCACTTCTGTAGATGAGGCTGGCTCATGAATGATTCGCGTGAACATAGACACATTTAGGCAGATCAGGGAGCATTCCCTTCAAAAACAAATGTAATCCATTGCATCTTCAGCTGCTCAGATGTCGGGAGTAAATGACGACTGCTATGTTCATTATTACATCTAAATCGAGCCGATCTCAGATGCCTGTCTGTGTGACGTCACACAGACAGGCATCTGAGATCGGCTCGATTTAAGAAAGTAGATTAACAAAAAAACACTGGGTGGATTTTTATCATTATAGGGTGGTTGTGCACACACACTGCCAAGACACATTTCAGTTCAAACAACTTGTAAAAGTGCATGTAGCATCCTATGACCCCTTTAAGAAAGCAGATAAATAAATAAATAAAAAATTAATAAAAAACAAAAGCAGATACTTGCTGTTAACTGTCAACAGGTAAGAAGAACACACACAATTACTCATCTGAAGATAATAATTATATTCATCTCTTCACTCTTACAAAAATATTTTGGTCAGACTTTATTTTAAGGTCCAATTCTCACTATTAACAAACCATTAACTAAGATATTTGCTTCAATAAACTCTAATTTGTTGCTTATTAATAGTAAGGCATTTGTTAAGTTTAGGTATTGGGTAGGATTAAGGATGAAGAATATGGTAATGCAGAATATGTGCTTTATAAGTAGGCTACTAATAAACAGCCAATATGTTAATAATAGGCATGCTAATATGCAACTAGTTAATAGTGAGAATTGGTCCCTATACTAAAATGTAACCAATATTTTAGCTAAATATAGCCTATATTTTAGTCTGAATTATTGTGCTCATGTTCCTCTATGCTTCATCTGTTTGACGTGCATCCAAGCACCAGGGCTCCTTCAGTGAAGTCTTTGAAGTTTAATGACTCACTTGCCAAATGAAAACACTTTTGTGACTTTCTAACATTTACAGCAAAGGATCCCTGCTAGATCATCTGTAAAATGTAAGTTATGTGCTGAAACGCACATGTATCTGTCAAAGAATCTGACAGGGAAGCCACACGTCTTCTCAAGTAACACGTACAGTGACCTTTGTCATAAGGACAAAAATATTTTATTCAAAATATTTATTTTAAAACTTTCTTAATTACAATAAAATGCAAAACACAATTGCATGACCAGTAAGAAATATTTATGGCTAAGACATTTTCTCAACTAACTCGCCATGACACTATTTTTGCTCCAACTGGCTTCTAATAATTTGCAATGTTGAGATATACAAGATACTGTATATGCTCACAAATGCATGAAACAACAATGGTGAGATATAAAGGTGCAATCATGAGAAATAAAGTGAGATTGTTAGATATAGTTTGTAGAGGAATGTTTGTGTGATCCTGTTTCCTGAACTATAATTTCTGTCATTGTATGTGGAACATACACAGAAAGGAAGAAAACTGGTTTACCTGTATGTTGTTGGTAAATAAACAACATTGTTTTCCTGCTCCCCTATTTCTTGAGAAAACAGAAACTGGTTCAGCCGAGTTCATAACGCAAATGAAATGGTTTAAGCAGACTGACCACATTTTGTAAAGAATTTGCCACTGACAATTCAAACGAGAGTTTTTGGGCAGTGTAGAGTAGCACTTGTTGTTTGTCATTTCTCCGATCACAAATGCAGACATGGTTTTATGATATGCTCCGGCCGGACAGGGCATCACAGTATGGTAAGGGGCGTAACATTTCCGTCACACGCTTGAGGTATTCGGCCAATCACAACACACTGGATAGCTGGCCAATCAGAGCACACCTCGCTTTTCAGACCGATGAGCTTTGTAAAAATCGACATGTTTCAGAACGGCGGGGCATAGAGGAGAAACAATAACGTACAGTTTGTGGAAAATAATGTGTTTTTTGAACCTTAAACTGCGTAAACACATTTCATTACACCAAATACACAAAATAATGTTCTTTTTAGCAGCATCATATGACCCCTTTAACTGCTTGAATGTGCAGTTATGTAACAGCAGCTCAACTCACAGATGAGACAGAAAGTCACTTTGTCAAGGTCGATAATGAAACTATATTCTGATGCTTTAGAGATGAATTTTGATACAGATATTTCATATTCACAAACAATACAAATGCACAATATGCTATATGTCTGCTGTGGACATTTATGAACTATATATTTTCCATCAGCTATGACTATAGTATGTTTTCAGAGTTTGCTGAACAAGCACCATGTGACCTGTAGATGAACTGTTCTATCCTATAATTCAACTAAGGCCTAGTCTACACATACACGGATATTTTTATAAACTAAGTTTTTCCTCCTTTGTTTAAAAAAAAATCTTGTCCACGTGAAAACGCAAAAACACGCTATGAAGCACTGTCAGGAGCATGCCAAACCAACAGGTGCCGATATAACCCTAACCGTAAAGCCATGTTGGGCAATCAGAAGCCTGAAAAAAAGGTTATTACCGGTTGTTACCGGCGTTCTGTCAATTTGTGCTACCCTATCAGATTTTGCTACCTCCCATTAAAACAGTGGGTAGTACTACAATTCGACAATGAAAAATGCTACCTGTAAAAATATGGTTCCCTTTCATGGGAACTTCGAACTGCGTCCTCTAGGGGTCGCTATGCGGAACGCCTCGTCGTGACCCGTGTCTGAAGCATACATTGAAAAAACACCAACTCGTTGGCCGGCGACAGCCATGACGTCACTACCGGTGCGACTATAGTTTAAACAGGCGCCGGGAGCACACATCATTCTCTTCTTCGTCTTCATTGACTGTTCTGTTTGAAGCGTGCATTTCCAAGGAAAAAGTAAGAGCTATCTCTTTCATTATGGGGAGCACTAGCAGAGCATTTAGAAGGTGTATGCATCCGTGTCATCGCTATTTGACACCAGATGACACACACGATCTATGTGTTGTTTGTTCGGGTGAAGAGCACGCACGCGATGTCCTTGAGATGGGCAATCTGCGTGCATTGTGAGTTTTTTCCAATGAAAAAGCTCTGTTCTCATTTGTCTCTCTTTTCGAGTAAAGAGGGGCAACCATCTGCTTCCCGCCCCTCTGCTGCTGAGGCACGGAGGAGAATGAGCTTGTGGGGATCTCAGGTGGACCTGGCCGATGAGTTTAAAGAGGAGCTTTCCCTCTCGCGCTCATCGGCGGCGAGCGAGAGACAGCCGCTGAAAGATGATGTTCTCTCTTTAACATCATCTGATCAAGGGGCCAGTGCTCTGCTGGGTTCAGCCCAGGAAGAGCAGGAAATGGATGAAGAGAGCGAAGAAGCTGAGGCTGAGCCTTCTCAATCCTCCTGCTCAGCTTATGATGAGCTTTTAGAGGTTATGGATCGCGCCACGGCAAGGCTTGACTTGCCGTGGAAGCGAACTAAGGAAGTGACATTGCGAGGTCGTCTCGAGGAACGTTATCTTTCTGGCCATAACCCTCCAGCTCAGGTGAGCCTTCCTTTCCTTCCTGATCTCCATACTGAGATCGAGAAGAAATGGAAGAGGTTGTTTTCCTCACGCATCCATCGGTTTCAGCATACCAGTTATGCGAACATCGAGGCGATGCGCGAAAACAGCTATGAGAGAATGCCCCCTGTAGAAGAGACGCTAGCTAGCTATCTCTCTATGGGTGAGACATCGTCTCTCAAAACTCCCTCCTTACCATCCGTGCCCCTTCAAGCTACATCTAAATTGAATGGCACGGCATACGCAGCAGCAGGTCAGGCTGTTGCTTCGCTGCACACGATGGCGGTGCTCCAGGTATACCAGGCTGACCTGCTGAAAGACCTGGATAAAGGCAAGGGCTTTTCTTCTGATGAGATGGCTGAGTTGCACCGCACCACGGATCTTGCTCTCCGTTCTACTAAGCAGGCTGCCTCTGCCATGGGCAGATCTATGGCGGCGATGGTAGTAACGGAGAGGCATCTGTGGGTAAACCTGGCAGACATCGGGAAGAAAGAAAGGGGCTTTCTTCTCGATGCCCCGGTTTCGCCCTCTGAACATTTTGGTACATCCGTTGAGAAAACGGATGGATAAACCTGGCAGACATCGGAAAGAAAGAAAGGGGCTGTGTGCACGTTATGCTTTGCCCACTTTTCTAAAATCCTGTATGGTAAGAGCTACGCGCAACGACTTCGTGCTCTTTCTGAGTGGTTTAAAACCCCAGTTCCACCTTGGGCACCACTCCTCCTATGTATCCTCTGGATACCTACTGGATACCTAGGGTGTTGCTACTAAGGGTCTGTTGAGACAGTTCCTTCAGCACATACAAAGAGAAACGTGCGGTAGCCCCTGTGTGACAGGCCAAGACTAGTATGATTCTAGGCTCTTGGTCGTATTCCCTTACAGGAATCTATTCCTGATTCCAAACCTTGAGCTCCACCCCGGGCCCAGGAGTCTGGCCCTAACAGGTAAGTATTTTGGGTTATGTAGCCTAGGCCTTTGGCCGTAGGGAATAACGTCACTGACAGCCGTCTAACGTCCCAGGGCCGACTCCCATAGCGATATGGTAGAGTTGGTACTTAGTGCTCGCCATGGTTCTGGCATGCACTCTCCTCAGCATGGTGGCGTGGGTATACCGTTCCCCATAGAGACCCCTAGAGGACGCAGTTTGAAGTTCCCATGAAAGGGAACGCTCAGGTTACTTATGTAAGAGATACTGCGTCCTCTAGGTTTCTTGCCATGCTGCGGACGCAAGTTTCAGACGAAGAAGTGAATGATGTGTGCTCCCGGCGCCTATTTATACTATAGTCGCACCGATAGTGACGTCATGGCTGTCGCCGGCCAACGAGTTGGTGTTCTTTCAATGTATGCTTCAGACACGGGTCACGACGAGGCGTTTCCCATAGCGACCCCTAGAGGACGCAGTGTCTTGTTCCCTACTCAGGGAACCATGGTTACATAAGTAACCTGAGACGTTTATTAATGTCTACTACCACAGCCCTAAACCTACCCTTATAGTAATGCAAATACAGTAATTGTGTTATATTTGCAGTTGTAGCTAGAAGGGAAACAGCTACAAGAAACCAACAATAAATATATATATTTTTTTTACCTATTAGATTGTGTTTTATTAAAGTCAACACCTACCCCAACCCTAAACCTACCCTTACAGTAATGCAGATACATTAAATATTGTTGTTCAGCATGAGAAAAAGAATGCAATGTTGATGTGCGCATGCGCAGTAAACCCTGGTAGGACAATCTGACAGGTAGGATAAAATGTCAGGACACTGGCACGCACTCTGACATCACAAGTCAAAATCTCCGGTTTCACCGGCTACATGACAACACTGCAACCGAAGTTTCTGAAAATTTTCACCCTGGCAGGAGTTTTCAAAAAGGTTTGTATAGAAAAAGCTGCTGTTTTAAAAATACCCATGTTCGTGTGGACAGGGCCTAAAATACAATTGCTGGTATAACAGCCACCATGCAATAATTCCTAACAGGACACTAGTTTAGTGATCTGGCTGATGTATTATATCTGTGTCATGCATTCAATGCTCATTTAATCAGCTCATTCTCACCTGAAATCACAGCATGTGTCGTCACATCTCTCTCCTGAGCTGCTACAAACTGAGCCTCCTGTTTTCATCCTCCAACATGAACGCAGGAACCTCCTCCTCCTTGATCATCACTGCTTGGGAAATCGGCTCACACAACACACATAGACCAGACACAAATACTGAGAAATAAGAAACATTTACAATGCAAACCATATAAATTCATGACAAATAAAGTTAATAAAAAACAAGAACACTTACTTTATTTATTTAAAAAGTCAATACACATGAATTAACATTTCTGTAAATGTGCCAGCATAAGGCAACTTTAATAGACAACTTGCTCATTTCCAGCTGTAGTCATTTGGCAAGATGTTGAAAGAACAATAAAAACATCACAGACATGACAAAATCATTGTACATAACACAAACCCATGCAACTCAGTAATTTAAAAATGTAGCATGATTGTAGATCTTAAAAAAATCATTGTAAATAGCTCATAAGTTAAAAGTAGAGTAGAAAGTGTATATATACTCTGACATTCGTAAGTTTGGGATCAGTAAGATTTTTTAAGACTGCATTTATTTGGTAAAAAAAAAACAGTAATATTGTAAAATATTGCACTCTACAAGACCCCTGAAGGTATCCTGTGGTATCTGGCACCAAGACGTTAGCAGCAGATTTGTCAAGTCCTGTAGGTTGCTAGGTGGAGCTGCTGTGGATCGAACTTGCTGGTCCACAGATGCTCGATCAGATTTAGATCTGGGAATTCGGAGGCCATGACAACATGTTGAACTCTTCATCATGTTCTTCAAACCATTCATGAACAATGTGTGCAGTGTTGTAGGTTGCATCATCCTGCTGAAAGAGGTCACGTCTGCCCGGGAACACCACTGTCATGAAGGGGTGTACCTTGTCTGCAACAATGTTTAGGTAGGTGTCATGTGCCCAGTTTACATCCACATGAATACTGGAACCAAGCTTTCCCAGCAGAACACTGCCCAGAGCATCACACCCTCACCACCGGCTTGTTGTTATCCGACAGTGCATCCTGGTGCCATCACTTCCCCAGGTAAACAGCGTACATGTGGTGTAAGACAAAACAGGGCTCATCAGACCAGGCAACCTTCTTCCACTGCTCCACATTTCAGTTCCGACACTCACATACCTATTGTAGGCCCTTTGTAGACATTGGAAGGGGGTCATCACAGGCACTCTGATTGGTCTGCAGCTACTGTGTGCTGTGACATACTACTCCCATAACCATCATTCAAATTTTGTGAGATAGGATAACCTTCATTGCCCTCGTGAATCAACAAGCCTCAGATCTTTATTCCTGCCCATTTCTTCTGCATCCAACACGTTGATTAAGAGAACTGATTGTCTGCTTACAGTCTACCCAGACCTAAATATATGGCTTTATTAGGAGATGATCAACAATATTCCTTTCACCTGTGGCTTGCCATAATGTTTTGGCTTAGTGTTTATCAGCACTCCCGCCACTGTATTCAGCCTTCCAGTAACAGGGTCCAGAGAGACACTTTCTACACACCTGATGGCACTCTCTCATGCATGTAACCTTTTTGTTCCTCTCAGACAGAGTGAAATGAGTGCTTGCTGTGTTTAAATCCAGTGTGGGATCACATGCATCTGAACACAAGAGAGATCATAAA
This sequence comes from Sinocyclocheilus grahami, assembly GCF_001515645.1. Lineage (NCBI taxonomy): Eukaryota > Metazoa > Chordata > Actinopteri > Cypriniformes > Cyprinidae > Sinocyclocheilus > Sinocyclocheilus grahami. Next base: position 223,688 of record NW_015505358.1, on the reverse strand, counting down.
ATTTCAGTTATAATAACTTAGCATTTTAGCATGTCAGTGAATATGATTGTGGTTAATGAATTTTGTCTTGGCAGACTAGTTCTGCTACACATGCTGCTGTTATTGCTGCTGTAGCAGAGCAAGTACAAAGACTTACAGGAGAACTACAAACAAGTATGAACACAATACAATGCAATACATGTCACACAGTATGCTGATTTACCACCAAACCGTATGTATTGCTGCTGCTCCAAAGGGCAGCAAAACCTACAGTTGAACTAGTTGTGACTTAAAAATGCGTACCTGGGCTGGCATAGCCTTAAGGGTTAATAAACAAATGCCCTAAACCAGTGGTTTCCAACCATGGTCCTGTTGTATCCCCAAAACAGCACATTTTAGATTACCTTTCTTGTATGACACACTCATTTCAGGCAGCACGGTTGGGAACCCCTGTCATAAACTATGTGTGACTCAGGGTTTCTGTGTATGCCATTAAGAAATAGTATGTTTGGTTCCACGCTGACATTCAGTTCAATTAAACATATCAGTGATGCAAACATATATTAAATAAAGAAGAAATCAATAACAGGTCAAGTACAATATAATAAATATGTAATGCAGTGCAAATATTCAAAATGCTCCTCTCTAGAGCTATTTGTTGTAGCTAACTAACAGGTCTATGTCATTGTAATGCTATGTGTCATTTTTGAAACAATGACTGAGCGTTATTGGTCCAAACTCGTTTATGTTTGGTGTTTGTGCTATGCTTACTTCTACAATCTTCTGTGTTTGTTCCTTGCGGATTTATTATTCAAAAGACTATTTTGGACTCTCCTGCGTCATGTGCTTTTTATTCAGCACAAACACCTGACAACATGACTGTTACATCTCATTTCCAAAATGTGGAACAGAGAAAGCAGGCAAGCTCATTGGCAGCAGATATAGCAAATGCTAATCAAGCACCACAAGTATGCAATGTGATTGCTAGCAGATTACATGACAAAGATCTACCAGCTTGCACCATCTAGAGTTTCCTCACTGAACTTCGGATCATTTACGTATATCACAACAAAACAATAACGATTATGTGTCTGTGTGTGTGTGTGAGAGAGAGACCTACATTTCTGATGTCCTTCTGTAATCCTGAAGTCTCCTCCATGATCTACACTGTAAAAACAAAATACGTCACACTCATTTAAATAAAAATTAAGTATACTGTAAAAAATTAAGTATAAAAAATGTAAAAGAAGCTTTCTTGAAATCACACAAACATCTCAAATTCATTTTCACCCTCTCTTCAGCAGGTATCCATAAAAAAAGTATTTAGGATCCAAATGACCCAAATGTCATTTAGGATATAATTTGCCAAAATATCACAACAAAACAATAACGATTATGTGTCTGTGTGTGTGTGTGTGTGTGTGTGAGAGAGAGACCTACATTTCTGATGTCCTTCTGTAATCCTGAAGTCTCCTCCATGATCCACACTGTAAAAACAAAAGACGTCACACTCATTTAAATAAAAATTAAGTATACTGTAAAAAATTAAGTATAAAAAATGTAAAAGAAGCTTTCTTGAAATCACACAAACATCTCAAATTCATTTTCACCCTCTCTTCAGCAGGTATCCATAAAAAAAGTATTTAGGATCCAAATGACCCAAATGTCATTTAGGATATAATTTGCCAAATTAGAAACTTAGAATTAGATGGTTGTTTCAACTTTTGTTCAAGGTCATATTTTCTCATGATCTATTTCAGTGGATGAAAATCAGCAGTGATAATAAAAATCAACAAATTAGCTAGTTTGTCAAAGAAAACTTCAGAATGACCATGCCACTCTTGTAAATAAAAAGCCTTTATTAGGGCTTTTTATTTACAAAAGTGCCATGGTCATTCTGAAGTCTTCTTTGATGGATGGTGATAAACCCTAGACCAGAGAGCACCTTGACCCCGAGATGCACTCTCTACTATCGGATTTTGTTTGAAAATTAGCTAGTGTGTTGAACGTTTGCAGTAGTACATAATGACCACGTACACACTATAAAGTTTCAGGAGTGACAGCTGCATGTAAACTGCATGTGAGTGAATCCCCTAAATTAATGCTATTGCCGCTTGGGTTTGAAGTTATTAAAGTGGGCAGGTGCGAGTAGTGATTTTGTTCTTATTTTTAATTCACAAACGAGTCAAGGCTCGTAGCTTCACACCTCTTTCTTTGTGGTTTCTTGCACTGTGCTTACCGAAGAGGGTGTTAAATAAACTGATGTGCATTTAAATATGTCATTAACAACTAGCTGTTCAGTTCAGTTCCGTACACGCTGCATATAATTTTTTTAAATGCGGTTGTATAAATGCATTGTATACATGCCAAATGTTGCACTAATGAAATTCAGTTCTATATATAATGCAGGTCCGACCCCTGATCCAATTCATTTAAATGTTATTGTAGTGAATTAAATACAGAGTAATGTGAAACCACATCAACAACAAAAGTTTTCAGTGACGTTTTAGTGCACACATGTCCAAACACACATGACAGGATAATTGTTAAGTGTTAAACGTACTTCAGTTTGTCCAGTCTGTAGTTTGGATCAGAGAGCAGTTTGACTAATCCTTGTCCTGGGTGATTGTAGCTCAGATCCAGCTCTCTCAGGTGTGAGGGGTTTGAACTCAGAGCTGAAGCCAGATAACAACAGCCTTCCTCTGTCACCATACAGCCAGATAATCTACAAACACACACACAAACATTCAACATCTCACATTCTTATCAATAATTTTGAAAATAATCAAATGTATCTTTATAACAACAGGCTGGAGCAAATACAAACCCAAAGTCTTCAGACACACTGGGGTCTGCTGATATATTACGAACACCTAGGAAATCGGGACCAGAGCAGTGGGCATCTTTAATTTCATAAGTGAATCTTTATCTGTTTTCCTACCTCAAAATGTTGAGTTGACAGTGTGAACTCTTCAGTCCATCAGAGAGCAGCTTCACTCCTGAATCCTGCAGGTCATTGTTACTCAGCTCCAGCTCTCTCAGTGAGTTTGATGATTGTAGAAATGAAGACAAACTTTCACAGCTCTGACCAGTGAGATTACAGCCTGTCAATCTAAAGAGAACAAAGCACAAATATCCACATGTATCTTTACTTATCCATGGTGTCTCTAATCATTTAAAGGCAGCAGCCTCATATTTAGAAAACCATTGTAATATCAGACACTAAAGAGTCAATTTATTGTGTCAGGACTGAATTACATTTTACGGAACATCACAAACCTCAGTATGTTGAGTTGACAGTGTGAACTCTTCAGTCCATCGGACAGAAGCTTAACTCCTGAATTCTGCAGATCATTGTTACTCAGGTCCAGCTCTCTCAGTGAGTTTGATGATTGCAGAGACGAAGAAAAACTTTTACAACACTGACCAGTGAGATTACAGTCAGCAAGTCTATAAGACAGGATGAAATATAGCTCATCAGCAACACCTAATCACAAACATGAAGCGCTCAGTCACAGTAAAGTAATAAAGAAGAAGTAGTACAGAAACTATTTACATAAAACCTAATTGTTTTTGGTACAAAAATGTTGACTAAAATTGATAGAAATGGCTAAACTACTGTATGCTAAACAGAGATGTTTAGAAAATGTTTTCTTTTCCTGTAAATCTAAATTGAATATAGTATACAGTGGGGAAATTTGATTTACAATCTGAAGAAAATAAAAAAATTATAAAATCTCTGCACATGCTTATGACCTCCTTTTGAGTCTGACAGGTTACACACATTGTCAAAAAACACTTAATATTTATTATAAAACCATTTTGTTTGCTTCAAACAGCTTCTGATTTCCTTTTAAATTACTGTCATGTCAAAGAAAACAGTGTCATGATTTGATAGAGGAATTACAATGTTACTGTGTCCAAAACAAAACAGACATATGCAGTTTCATCTACAATCACATAAATTAATACTCACAGAGCTTTTCTGCAGTTCAGCACAGCTGGTATCAGTCTCCTTCTACCCTCATCTGATGTGTTGTATTTCTTCAGCTCAAACTCATCCAGCACCTCCTCTGATATCTGAAGCATGTAGGCTATTGTTGAGCAGTGAGACGGAGAGAGTTGATTCACTGAGCGATTCTCTGATTTCACAAACTCCTGAATCTCTCTGCACATGGTTTGATCCTTCATTTCCAGCAGACAGAGGAACAGATTGATGCATCTGTCAGCTGAGAGACATTCATCACCCTTGATTTTGTCTTTAATGTACTGTGTGATTCTCATGATGGTCTCTGAGCTGTTCACTGTTTGTGTCAGTAGATCCTGTAAGAGTCTCTGGTTGGACTCCAGTGAGAAGCCCAGCAGGAACCGCAGGAAAAGATCCAGCTGTCCATTTTCACTCTGTAAGGATTTATCAATTGCTGCTTCTAGTAGCTCAGACAGAGAAAGTTTCCAAATGGACCACTTATGTTGATCATCTAAAATTGACTGCAGCGATTTAGTTTTTGTGATATTATGTGAGTGAAACTCAAAGAAAGCAGCTAGAAACTCCTGAAAGCTCAGATGTATGAAGCAGTAGACTTTCCTCTGATGAATCACAGATTCCTCCTTAAAGATCTCAGTGCAAATCCCAGAATACACTGAGGCATCAGTGACATCTATGCCGCTCTCAATCAGGTCCTCCTCATAGAACATCACATTGCCCTTCATCAGCTGACTGAAAGCCAATTCAGCAAGTTTCACAATCACTTCTCTGTTGGACTTCAGGAGTTTCTCTGGATCTCTCTCATCATACTTCTGATTCCTCATGTTGATCTGAGTCAGCAGGAAGTGGATGTACATTTCAGTCAGAGTTTGAGGGATTTCTGCACTGTCATCTTGTTTCAGGAGGTTTTGAAACACGGTGGCTGAGATCCAGCAGAAGACAGGTATGTGACACATGATGTTGAGGTTTCTTGATCTTCTAATGTGTGAGATGATTCTGCTGGCTTGATGCTCATCACTGATTCTCTTCCTGAAATATTCCTCCTTCTGAGGCTCGTTAAATCCCTGAATTTCTGTCACACGCTTGATGTATTCTGAGGGGATCTGATTGGCTGCTGCTGGTCTGGAGGTGATCCAGATGAGAGCAGAGGGAAGCAGCTCTCCTCTGATGAGGTTTGACATCAACACACTCACTGTTGAAGACTAATTCACATCACAAACTTTCTCAATGTCTGAAAACATCAGTGTAATTCTGCTTTCATCCAGACCATCAAAGATGAACACAACTTTACAATCCTCATACATTTTTGAGTCCAGATCTTGAAGTTCAGGATGCAAGTCCAGCAGAAGTCTGTGAAGACTGTACTGGTCTTCTTTGATCAAGTTCAGCTCTCGAAATGGAAGCACAAACATGAAATCTACATCCTGATTGGCTTTTCCCTCGGTCCAGTCCAGAATGAACTTCTGCACAGAGACGGTTTTTCCAATTCCAGCAATGCCTTTCGTAAGAACAGTCTTGATTTGGTCTTTCTCCTCACATCCTGGTTCATGTAAGGGTATAAATATGTCATTACAGTAGACAGGAGTGTCTTGTGTTCTGTCTGTTTTCTCCATCTGTAAAACCTCATGTTCTTCATTCACCCCTTCACTCTCTCCCTCTATGATGTAGAGCTGTGTGTAGATCCTGTTCGGGAGGGTTTGATTCTCTTCTAGTTTGATTCCCTCAAATAAGCGCTCATGCTTGTTTTTCATGCTAGTTTTGTGTCTGTCTTTGACTCTCTGCAGGGCTTCTGTGTCGTGTTGCCTTTTGATGTTCTGACAGTCTGATCTGGTCATATCATCTCGCTTCACTCTGCAGAAAACAAGATGAAGCATCAAAATCATTAAAACCCATGAACCCTGAACTCCAATCTGAAATGAAACCACATTCATTGGTTCAGCTGTCTAGAAAGAGAACTGAACTGAGCTGGATGATGACATCACTGTTTTCTACAGAGCTGCTTTATAGATAAATTAAACTCATTCCATTAATAATGAACTACGCACAAACTGAACATAATTAATAATGAATTGACTTTAACTGAAAAGTTTACTCTTTACTGTTGTCCTCTTTATAGAGCTGCTTTACAACAGAATTGGATCATTGAAACATTATTTCCGTTTAACACCGTAAAGCTGCTTTGACACAATCTGTATTGTAAATAATGCTATATAAATAAAGGTGACATGACTAGAAACAAGTTGATTTTGGTAGAGGACATCACACACACTGACCACAGATCTAAATGACTTTTTAAAAGAAGCACAACTAAAAACCATCTAAAAAGGCTAGTGTTCCTTTTGCAGCGGCATTATCTTTCTGATAACACACGTCTGTAGCTATTCTCAAGATTCATATGTAAGGGATAATCCACAGCTAGGTGTGTGTTAAACTATTTTAACACATGACGTGGAAGCAAAGAACAACCCAACACACAGCAAAATGGTTTAATACCTAGCCGAAGATTATTCTGCTTTTACAATGGTAACTTGCCAGAATGGACAAGTTAAAGCTGTCATTGATGTTTGCAATGCAAAATTTGACTAAACAGTTAAATGGCAATGATTAATTTTAGTTTGCTACTTCATCCATAAATTGTTAGATCTAGACATCTGAATTAATAGGATTACAAGTAGTGTAGTAGGATTACATTTATTTGAATACATTTTAATTAATTAGAGAGATTGTGTGTGTGTGTGTGTGTGTGTGTGTGTGTGTGTGTTTGTGTGTGTATTTTGTCTCTGCAGCTTTTTAGTAGTGAAGCTATTTTATTGGCAAAGGTCATGTGGACAAATTTCTGTGCTGCTAAATGTTTTGGTCAGTGTGCCATCTCTGAGTGACTGAGTGGCTTCAATGAAGGCATGACATTAATTTTGGAAGGTGATTAAACTAACTGGAACTAACTTTGCATTAAACTGTTTTATTACACACTTTCCTGCCAATCAAAACTGAGTATTAAGACAGATTATTATAAATTGTAATAGTGGATCGTTAAATCCCTGACATCACAAATGGAGTTAGTCAAGGCTTGGTTCTACGACTGATACCGTTTCCTTTATACTGTAGTTGAATGATGCACTGACAGCTGAGGGAAGATAATATGGATAATGGAAATATAATGCAGAACATGGTTCACCCAAGTTGAACATGATCCTGGGTCAACATGCTTGTTTATCACGCCCATTACATTTATACTCACTCTGGGTCAGAGGTCACTGCTCCCTCACTGAATCCAGGGCGTTTCCCCATAGAATTGTCACTATTCATAGACACACAGCTGGGTTCTGGAGATGCTGCTTTGTGTGTGTGAACATCATCCTCCTCCTCTCTCTTCTCATACAGACTCATTTTACAGGCAGTGCTGTAGAAAACCAATAGAGTAATAGAGCATTGATTATCAAAATTCATAAAAGATGGTGAATAACATGTCACTGAATATACTACCTGCGTCTCTCTAGACATTTTTTTTTAAGTCTCTGTTAAGTAAGGAATAATTGACGACGGGCCGTTGAATTATTTCACGTCGTGGCCGTTACACCTCGGGTGTGCATTGCTTTTCTAATAATTCAACGGCCCGGAGTCAATTATTCCGCTTATACTACGTTTACCACACCTCAAGACATCGATCAGATTATATATTTAAAGGGGTCATATGATGCTATTTTAAAGATCATTATTTTGTGTATTTGGTGTAACAGAATATGTTGACAGGCTTTAATGTTCAAAAACACATTATTTTTCAAATACTGTACATTATTGTAGGTCCTCTATGCCCCGCCTCTCTCAAACGCTTCGTTTTCTACAAAACCCCCTCCTTTGACAAGCGCAGTCTGCTCTGATTGGCCAGCTGACCCAGTGCATAGTGATTGGCCGAACACTGCAAGCACGCGTCGGAAATGTAACATCCCTTACCATAATCGCGAGCGTTAATTGCAGCTTCAGCTTTCAAAGTAAATATCAAGACAGTTAATAATGTCGTTAGTTTTACCATCAGTTCAAGCCTGAAAGGGCAACAGAGTCGCGTGACAGACACAGTGATGATGCAGTACACAAGCCGCGGTTAAGAGAGCTGACGTGCTATGATTTCTGACAGGGTGTTCACTGCTGTGATGTGACCCTGTTCCCCTCACACACACACACACGACGCCTTACTCTGCGATGCGCAAAACTCCGCATTTGAACAGTCAATAGCAAATACCTAAACTAATAACAAAACATACTTAAAGTCGCTGAATCAGAAGCGCCAGATTGTCATAGCAAAGTCGCAATTTACCCATTTACCCTTTGTGCACAGCCAGCCTTGTACTCTTCTAGGTACAAAAAACACCTTAATTATTTATGTGGTGAAATGTTGTGTAATAAGTGGTTTGACCGCACCGTATCCCTTAAATCTCCAGTCTAGTTTGAACTTGCTGCTTTCTCGCAACTGCTGTCTTCCAAAATTTCTATCAACCAATTCTGAACAAAGACACTGTATTGCAGTTTTCACACTTAATTGTAAGCAGCTCAACTGTTTTCAACATATAATAATAAGAAATATTCCTTGAGCAGCAAATCAGCATATTAGAATGATTTCTGAAGGATCATGTGACACTGAAGACTGGAGTAATGATGCTGAAAATAATAAATGGTCACGCTTTATATTAGGTGGCCTTAACTATGAATGTTTAATGTACAAACCTTAAATACCTACAAGACTGTGTGTGTAATTACAAAATTCCCACATTTACTGCAAATAAGTTTGAGGTATAGGTTTAGGAGTAACGTTAGGGTTAGGATTAGGGGTTAGAGTTTTTGGGGTAAGGGCTAACACCATAAATGTTAATTAAATACAAGTGCTTTACATGTAATTACAATGCACCAACATGCACATCCACAAGTAAATGGTATCAAATGGTTAAGAAGTTAAGGACACCTTAATTAAAAAGTGTGAAACCAACTTCAAAATGCATTTAGAAAAATTATTTTAAATTGTAATAATATTTCACAATATTACATTTTTTGATCAAATATATGTAGTCTTAATGAGCATAAGACGCTTCTTTTAAAAAAATATGAACTTTAATGTACAGATTCCACATCTTTTTGAAGATTCACTATCTTGACAGTTTAATTCATATTTTCACTACAGCAGTAAAAATAATTTTTATACTCACTCTGGGTCAGAGGTCACTGCTCCCTCACTGAATCCAGGGTGTTTCCCCATAGAATTGTCACTCTTCATAGACACACAGCTGTGTTCTGGAGATACTGCTTTATGTGTGTGAACATCATCCTCCTCCTCTCTCATCTCACAGAGACTCATTTTACAGGCAGTTCTGTCGAAATAGAGAATAACAAATACAAATGAATTGGCTTCTTCAGACATACAAGACACTAGTTTATTTTATGAATTCTTTGGATGAATAACCACCCATCAAAAGCTGTTCAACTCTGCTCCAGTTCAATCGCTTCAGAAATGATTCCTAGAATCAATCTGAGTGTCTGAATAATTTATGACTGTCATGACTGTGATTTTTGGAGTGTTTCACTTCCTGATTCCTCAGTACAACTTTGATTCTGTGATTTCACCTGATGTGATCATTTAATCTCTGAGAAATCACTCTTCACATTTACACCAATTATAAGACTTTTTAAATACTTATGATATTATTACATACACTACAAATGAAAGCCCACTATATCTCTGCAACCCTATGATCTTCTTTGGTGGATCTCTGATATGACTCAAATACTTAACACACACACACACACACACATTGCTGCCAGCAGCCAATCAAATTTCAGTGGCCTAATGCCATTTGATCTGAATTGCTACCCATCACAAAAATGTATATATTCGTACAACATGGTAAAATGAAAATGTGTACCAATATATATATATATATATATATATATATATATATATATAAATTAGACACATTAGTCATAATGGAAAATACCAGACATGCACACACATATATATATATATATATATAAATAAATATATATAAATATATTTACATAATTAATTAATTATATAAATAAAAGTCAACCAGCCTTAAGCATCTGAAAATACTCATTCCTTACAGTAGGTTAGAAATATATACATGGAGATTTATATTGATTTACCACCGCATGAGAATGAATCCAGAAATGTTTGTTCAAACCTACCTCTCTCTCAACAATGAAGATCATCAAACACAAACTTCATTCAGTTCATAAATGCATTCTGTCTCTAGATAGCAGCATTAAACTGATCTGTTATCAAACTCATTCACAATATTCACAAACAGATTTTCTCTCCTGATGTTGTTCTTTCACAAAATGGAGTCTATCGTTTCACTTTTGACAAATATGTGAACTTGGTTAAATATTATCCTGCAAGATAAGAAAACTGGGTTGGGTGTGTCTAAAACCACTGCTCAGGTGAACCAGTTTTCTTTACTTCTGAATATGTACACATCTAATCTAAATACAAACACAAACATAGATGTGAAGAGAAAAAGACAGAATTCACACAACTCAAAGCAGTGATTCAGAGATGTAGATGTAAGGGCAACTAAAAAATACACTGGCTATTACACTGCATTGAATGACATTCGTATTTAAATGTTTTAAATTATGTCATACAAGTCAAGCATAAAAGGACAGCTAAAATCAGGAGTAACCTGTAATACCTGTTCAGAAGAGATCTTATTTGAAACTGTGCTCATATTTTCCGAGATTACAAATTCTACAAACATTTCTCATGAAATTCTTTCAAGACCAAGACCGAAACTATTACCATCAAAAACATTTGTGTTTATTTCTTTTAAGGGGTTTTAGAGGTTTGGGTTTCTTTTTTTTCTTTTTTTTCAGTTAACATTTAACTGAAACAAACACGTAACACTATACTTCAAACAGATTCAATATATATTCAAAACAAAAATATACATGTATATATTTCAAAGAAAGTTAAGAAACACTATATTGAGAGAAGAAGTTTTTTAAACTGTTTCACAGTTCTGTCCCTTTTGCACATGTTGGCATCGCCATCAGATATGAAATGAAGAAAAATTCAATAAAGTAATTTATGTCAACACTAAATGTGTCAATGTTATAATAAATATTTCACATTTATGTATCCATATTGAGTAAAGAAAATTAAAAATCAAATTTTATGAGAAAACATTGGTAACACTTTACAATAAGGTTCATTAGTTAACATGAACTAATAATGAACTGCACTTATACAGCGTTTATTAATCTTTGTTAATGTTAAATTCAACATTTACTAATACATTATTAAAATCTTGTTAACATTAGTTCATGCACTGTGAACTAACATGAACTAACAATGAGCATCTGTACTAGTTTTATGGGCTGATATTCACACAACTGATATTCATTAACTAACGTTAGTGTAGATTAGTAAATACAGTAACAAATGTATTGCTGATGGTTAGTTCATGTTAGTTAATACATTAACTAATGTTTAACTAATTAACCTTATTGTAAAGTGTTACCAAAACATTTTATTGGTCAATGATTTATAATAATGAGATGAACATTAATAACTTTCTATTAAATGTCTGTGCGAATTTGGAAGAAACAGGATAAAATACATAATCTGAGAATAAATACATACATAATTTGAGAATATCAGCCCATAATAATGTTGAGCTCAAGACACAAGCTTATCACTGAATGTATTCAAGCTCTACTGTACAACTCTTTGTGAGTCCCACAAAGACTAAATCTGACAAGAGTTTGATCCACATCTACAACTCTATTGAACAATTAGTTTGACTGTGATTGTGAGAATGAGTGATCAGGAAGAGACATCAAATCTTCTTCCAGGTGTCGCTCAGAGAAAAAACTCCTGTTGAGCCACATCCAAATGTCTTTATAAAAACACAGTAGAAGTCTATGGTGTATCTCATTTAGATGGAAGTCAATGTGTGTTTCTATATACACACTGAAATTAAGATTAGAAGACAGAAAGGGTTTTCAGCTGTGTGAGTTAAAGACCGATATAATGTGAGTAATGTAATGTTCTTTCAACTGTGTGTCTCTGTTGTTTCTCACAGCAGCCTGTTTAATC
>NW_015505358.1:211335-211610 GCF_001515645.1 Sinocyclocheilus grahami | reverse complement strand
ATAGAATTGTCACTCTTCATAGACACACAGCTGTGTTCTGGAGATGCTGCTTTATGTGTGTGAACATCATCCTCCTCCTCTCTCATCTCACAGAGACTCATTTTACAGGCAGTTCTGTCGAAATAGAGAATAGCAAATACAAATGAATTGGCTTCTTCAGACATACAAGACACTAGTTTATTTTATGAATTCTTTGGATGAATAACCACCCATCAAAAGCTGTTCAACTCTGCTCCAGTTCAATAGCTTCTTATATGAATACTAGAATACATATG
>NW_015505358.1:206157-210729 GCF_001515645.1 Sinocyclocheilus grahami | reverse complement strand
TTTATCACTCTCCTAGAGATAGCTACCTTACGGAGCCCTTGTCATAGCCTTAGCCATAGCCTTAGCCCTAGTCGTTTGTCATAGCCTTAGCCATAGCCTTAGCCCTAGTCATTTGTCTTAGCCATAGCCTTAGCCCTAGTCGTTTGCCTTAGCCTTAGCCTTAGTCTTAGCCCTAGTCGTTTGCCTTAGCCTTAGCCTTAGCCCTAGTCATTTGCCTTAGCCTTCCCGGTTTCTGATCTTCGCCTGGTTCCCTGGATTCACCCCTTTTGTCTTGCCCCTTTTGATTCTGTCTGCCGATCGTCGACCTGTGCTAGCTCTAGGACTATTCTTGTGTTTTGCCCACCATATACCTGTTTGCCCTCATCTGACCCATGCCTGCTGTATGACCACGTCTCTGTCTGTGTCTAATAAAGCTTTGCGAATGGATCCGCAAGTCTCACGTCTCGTCAGCCCCGTAACAGAATGACATTCGTATTTAAATGTTTTAAATTATGTCATACAAGTCAAGCATAAAAGGACAGCTAAAATCAGGAGTAACCTGTAATACCTGTTCAGAAGAGATCTTATTTGAAACTGTGCTCATATTTTCCGAGATTACAAATTCTACAAACATTTCTCATGAAATTCTTTCAAGACCAAGACCGAAACTATTACCATCAAAAACATTTGTGTTTATTTCTTTTAAGGGGTTTTAGAGGTTTGGGTTTCTTCTTTTTTTCAGTTAACATTTAACTGAAACAAACACGTAACACTATACTTCAAACAGATTCAATATATATTCAAAACAAAAATATACATGTATATATTTCAAAGAAAGTTAAGAAACACTATATTGAGAGAAGAAGTTTTTTAAACTGTTTCACAGTTCTGTCCCTTTTGCACATGTTGGCATCGCCATCAGATATGAAATGAAGAAAAATTCAATAAAGTAATTTATGTCAACACTAAATGTGTCAATGTTATAATAAATATTTCACATTTATGTATCCATATTGAGTAAAGAAAATTAAAAATCAAATTTTATGAGAAAACATTGGTAACACTTTACAATAAGGTTCATTAGTTAACATGAACTAATAATGAACTGCACTTATACAGCGTTTATTAATCTTTGTTAATGTTAAATTCAACATTTACTAATACATTATTAAAATCTTGTTAACATTAGTTCATGCACTGTGAACTAACATGAACTAACAATGAGCATCTGTACTAGTTTTATGGGCTGATATTCACACAACTGATATTCATTAACTAACGTTAGTGTAGATTAGTAAATACAGTAACAAATGTATTGCTGATGGTTAGTTCATGTTAGTTAATACATTAACTAATGTTTAACTAATTAACCTTATTGTAAAGTGTTACCAAAACATTTTATTGGTCAATGATTTATAATAATGAGATGAACATTAATAACTTTCTATTAAATGTCTGTGCGAATTTGGAAGAAACAGGATAAAATACATAATCTGAGAATAAATACATACATAATTTGAGAATATCAGCCCATAATAATGTTGAGCTCAAGACACAAGCTTATCACTGAATGTATTCAAGCTCTACTGTACAACTCTTTGTGAGTCCCACAAAGACTAAATCTGACAAGAGTTTGATCCACATCTACAACTCTATTGATCAATTAGTTTGACTGTGATTGTGAGAATGAGTGATCAGGAAGAGACATCAAATCTTCTTCCAGGTGTCGCTCAGAGAAAAAACTCCTGTTGAGCCACATCCAAATGTCTTTATAAAAACACAGTAGAAGTCTATGGTGTATCTCATTTAGATGGAAGTCAATGTGTGTTTCTATATACACACTGAAATTAAGATTAGAAGACAGAAAGGGTTTTCAGCTGTGTGAGTTAAAGACCGATATAATGTGAGTAATGTAATGTTCCTTCAACTGTGTGTCTCTGTTGTTTCTCACAGCAGCCTGTTTAATCTCACACAGAGACACTGAACCATCAAAAAAATAATAAAAATCCAGCGTAGAGGGGTTCAGTGAATGTGGTGTTGAATGTGTGTAAGTGTGTGAGTGTGTTTGTGTAAGAGACACTGTAGAAGGACAGATGGCCGACCGACCAGTCCAAATACACTCCTACTCTGTTAGAGTGACTTGAAGGGGCAGATATGACTGTGCTCTTATTATTGTGTCTGGCAGTGAAACTGTCATTAAAACAGATCAGACTCCAGGACTTTTCATTGAATCCAAACACACAGTCATCACTCCCTCCTTTCCTTCTGATTCCTTTATAAGTCACTGATATATAAACCCCATTCCCGCTCCATTCAGCCTCCCAGTAACAGCTTCCAGACAGACTCTCTCTACACAGAACCTGATGACACCCATCAAATCTCTCTGGATGATGAGGATATGGCTGCTTCACTCTCATATGTGTCACTTTTCTGTTCCTCTCAGACAGAGCAAAGCGATTGTTTACTGTGTTTAAATCCAGTGTGAGATCACACACATCTACACACAAGAACAGAGATAATAATATTCATAACACAACAAAACAATAATTAGTGTGTGTGTGTGTGTGTGTGTGTGACCTACATTTCTGTGGTCTTGTTGTAATCCTCAACTCGCTTCCATGATCCACACTATGAGAATGTCATACTAAACTTACATAACAATGAAGAAAATACAAACACAGGTATTAAATTAATAATAATAATAATTATTATTATTAAAATTAAATTAAAATCAAAACAAATTAAAAGAAATAACCAGATGTTTCAGTGTTCATCCCAACACCATTATCAGTGACAAAAAATACACATACAGAAGTACCATTATCAGCACATGATATGTTAAAGTCACATAACTACTATACTGTTAACATGGCGGGCCTGTCCAAATACCACACTTGCAGTCTTGGCAACTTGAGAGTGCAAACATGGGAAGTAAGTGCGCAGGACCGTCCCAGGTCTGAAAAATGTCAAATATCAGTGTCCTTAATGCACACTAAATCCACACTCTAAAACCCCTTCAGGGGCATGTTCCCCAAAAATCACAAGATGTCAAGGAATACTTTTCAGTGCAAGTTAAATTAATTAGATATTACAAATAATTTGGTATTATTAGATTGTTTTGTCTGTTATAGATCTTAGAAGTTTTAAAATACAAAGTACTGAAAATATAAATGTGTAAATAAAGCTCTGCAAAAACTTACTTGCACTGGGAAATCAAAAGTTAGACACACCCTTCCTGTCTTCACCCCACCAGAACACTTATTCTAAATAGCGGGAATACATCATGTACAGTAAGTAGTCAAGTGGTCAAATACAAATACCACAACTGTAAGTAAGTATTGGGACAGGCCCAGTGTGTTTGTATGTTGACAACTAAGTAGTCCTGTGACTATAACACATCATGTGCTGATCATGTTAGGCGTGCATTTTTTGTTACTTCCTGTTGGAACTGAGGATGGTGTTTTGTGTAACACACACAGACATCTAAAATTCACTTCACTTTCATGGGAACTTCGAACTGCGTCCTCTAGGGGTTGCTATGGGGGGAACGCCTCGTCGTGACCTGTGTCTGAAGCATACATTGAAAAAACACCAACTCGTTGGCCGGCGACAGCCATGACGTCACTACCGGTGCAACTATAGTATAAATAGGCACCGGAAGCACACATCATTCTCTTCTTCGTCTTCATTGACTGTTCTGTATTGAAGCGTGCATTTCCAAGGAAAAAGTAAGAGCTATCTCTATTCATTATGGCGAGCACTAGCAGAGCATTTAGAAGGTGTGTGCATCCGTGTCATCGCTATTTGACACCAGATGACACACACGATCTATGTGTTGTTTGTTTGGGCGAAGAGCACGCACGCGATGTCCTTGAGGGGGCAATCTGTGTGCATTGCGAGCATTTTCCAATGAAAAAGCTCCGTCCTCGTTTGTCTCTCTTTTCGAGTAAAGAGGGGCAGCCATCTGCTTCCCGCGGTTCAGTACCCACCGCTGCTGAGACACGGAGGAGAATGAGCTCGTGGGGATCTCAGGTGGACCTGGCCGATGAGTTTAAAGAGGGGCTTTCCCTCTCGCGCTTATCGGCGGCGGGCGAGAGACAGCCGCTGGAGGATGATGTTCTCTCTTTAACATCATCTGATCAAGGGGCCAGTGCTCTGCTGGTTTCAGCCCAGGAAGAGCAGGAAATGGATGAAGAGAGCGAAGAAGCTGAGGCTGAGCCTTCTCAATCCTCCTGCCCTGCGTATGATGAGCTCTTAGAGGTTATGGATCACGCCACAGCGAGGCTCGACTTGCCGTGGAAGCGGACTAAGGAAGTAACGTTGCGAGGTCGTCTCGAGGGAACGTTATCTTTCTGGCCATAACCCTCCAGCTCAGGTGAGCCTTTCTTTCCTTCCTGATCTCCATACTGAGATCGAGAAGGAATGGAAGAGGCCGTTTTCTTCACGCATCCATCGGTTTCAGCATACCAGTTATGCGAATATCGAGGCGATGCGCGAAAACGGCTATGAGAGAATGCCCCCTGTAGAAGAGACGCTAGCTAGCTATCTCTCTATGGGTGAGACATCGTCTCTCAAAACTCCCTCCTTGCCATC
>NW_015505358.1:172047-205539 GCF_001515645.1 Sinocyclocheilus grahami | reverse complement strand
GCTTTCGTCCGGATCAGAGTAATACTTAGGTATCCACTCTTTCCCTCAGGGGGTGTAACATCTACCCTTTTCTTCCCCTTCCTAATTCCCCTGTAACCACCATCTCTCCACCTGACTGAAGTTAGGTGGAAGCTTCCTGCATAACAGTCTCCTACTGGACCTATGATGTTTTTGGTTGGTTCTATGGCTAAATCATAGTAACCACCTTACTGATGGTCCGGTCTAGAGGCTTCTCCGGACAGAGGTCCGACGCGGGAACCATGGTGGGTGAGTACGATCCATGTCTAATATATGTACATATGAATATATATACATATATACATATATACATATATATATATGAATATATATGTGTATCTAATGAGACTGGTGGTTGTGTGTTAACTTCTGCTAGATTCTTTGCAGTGTTTCCCGGGACCTGTGTGTTCTGTCCCTTTTCTAGGATAAGTCCTCGATGAGGCCCCCTCTGAAAGCATTTTGGGGTATGTAGCCTAGGCCTTTGGCCGTAGGGAGTAACGTCACTGACAGCCGTCTAACGTCCCAGGGGCGACTCCCATAGCAATATGGTAGAGTTGGTACTTAGTGCTCGCCATGGTTCTGGCATGCACTCCCCTCAGCATGGTGGCGTGGGTATACCGTTCCCCATAGCGACCCCTAGAGGACGCAGTTCGAAGTTCCCATGAAAGGGAACGTATCAGGTTACTTATGTAACCATGGTTCCCTGAGTAGGGAATGAGACACTGCGCCCTCTAGGTTTCTTGCCATGCTGCGGACACAAGCTTCAGACGAAGAAGTGAATGATGTGTGCTCCAGGCGCCTATTTATACTATAGTCGCACCGGTAGTGACGTCATGGCTGTCGCCGGCCAACGAGTTGGTGTTTTTTCAATGTATGCTTCAGACACGGGTCACGACGAGGCGTTCCCCCCATAGCGACCCCTAGAGGACGCAGCGTCTCGTTCCCTACTCAGGGAACCGTGGTTACATAAGTAACCTGAGATGTTTTTCTCTCATTTGTAGGGCTCCAGACACATTTAGAAGCCAAATGACCATATTTAGTAATGAAATTAGAGAGTCTAGATGGTTGTTCAGAAACACTGTAGTTCATGCTCATATTTCTAAGTTCTATTTCAGTGGTTGCAGATCAAGAGGGAGACACATCAAACTCTGTCATTTTAATTGTCATTGTCAGAAGATCAGCTAGTGTGTTGAATGTTTGCAGTAGTACATAGTGTAGCACTAGTGCATTTCACAATTAATCTTCTTTTAGTCTAGTTGTCAAACAAAGACACAAAATCTACTAAAACTATCAACTCTAACAAATTTAAATGACTTTATAGCGCACACATGTACAAGCACGCATGACAGGATAATTGTTGGTGTTGAACATACTTGAGTTTGTCCAGTCTGTAGTTTGAAACATACAGCAGCTTGACTATTGATTGCCCTGGGTGATTGTAGCTCAGATCCAGCTCTCTCAGGTGTGAGGGGTTTGAACTCAGAGCTGAAGCCAGAAACCAACAGCCTTCCCCTGTCACCATACAGCCAGATAATCTACAAATAGACACAAACACTCAGCATCATCTCATCTGGGACTGCAGATCATATTGAACTGACTAACACACAGTAACTCCGCTTTTAATAAAATGATCCACTGATTCAGTGTAGCCATTTTTATCCACAGATCACTGATTACAGGTTCAGTTCAGCTGAAGTAACTCAGTGTTTTACTCAGTGTCACAGTGTTGATGGAGAAAAACTGATCTCAGTAACAGTTTCTGTTCATCTCCACTCCTAACAATTTTCACAGTTTAATCAGGAAATAAATCATCTTCAAAAACATCAGGCTGGAGCAAATACAAAGCCTTAAGACACACTGGAGTCTGCTGATATACACACTGGAGTCTGCTGGGTGTAGAAAGCTAGATTAACTCATATATATATATAACCTGAACTCTTAGTTGATTAACCCAAAACATGCCTACTTGAGGTATACCGGTTCCAAAACAATGCCTGGGAGTAAGTTCGGTCAACACAGAGCATGTTCACTGTGAACACAAGACGTTCTCAACAGAACGCTAAATCCAGAAGTCGCCATGGAAACAAATGCTGAGAAGCGTTCCATACTTCTATCTTCTACTTTGCTTAATGGAGAGTTACATCCTTAGGGCATATCGCAATGTGTAAAACAAGAATACAGTAAATAAATCACACTAAATTGAACATTGTTTTATTTTATAATAGTCCTATATTAAGAAATTAAGAAATATATAAACTATAAAATATTATATTTTTCACAATCTGTCACGTCCACTGGAGTTTCAGCAATGGACAAGGTTATGTAGATATCTCTGAAGTAAACTAACCCTGAAACAACCTCCGAAGAAGGTTATGTTCAGAGCATAATTTGTTATTGCTACTTACATACCATGAACGTTATCTCAGTTCTTGGAACCGAAAGTTTAACTCATCTGTAAACTTTCCTGGGTATGTCACACAACCTACTTTCTGGAATAACTCCAGAGGGCATTTAATTTCATAACTAAGTGCATCTTTATCTGTTTTTCTTACCTCAGTATGTTGATCTGACAGTGTGAACTCCTCAGTCCATCAGAGAGCAGCTTCACTCCTGAATCCTGCAGCTCATTGTGACTCACGTCCAGCTCTCTCAGTGAGGAGTTTAATGATTGTAGAGATGAAGACAAACTTTCACAGCTCTGACCAGTGAGATTTACGCCTATCAATCTGAACAGAACAAAGCACTAATACCGTCATGTATCTTTCCAGAACATGCAATTTCAGAGTTGTTTCTAACTATTCAAAAGTGGCAGCCTCAAATTTAGAAAATCATTGCCATATCAGACACTAATTGGTCAATTTATTGTTTCTGTACTGAATTACAAAGATCCCAAACCTCAGTATCTCCAGATGACAGTGTGAACTCTTCAGTCCATCAAAAAGCAGCTTCACTCCTGAATCCTGCAGGTCATTGTGACTCAGGTTCAGCTCTCTCAGTAAGTTTGATGATTGCAGAGACAGGTTTACTGTGATATACAGTGGGGGAAAAAAGTATTTAGTCAGCCACCAATTGTGCAAGTTCTCCCACTTAAAAAGATGAGAGAGGCCTGTAATTTTCATCATAGGTATACCTCAACTATGAGAGACAAAAAATCCAGAAAATCACATTGTAGGATTTTTAAAGAATTTATTTGCAAATTATAAAAATAAGTATTTGGTCAATAACAAAATTTCATCTCAATACTTTGTTATATACCCTTTGTTGGCAATGACAGAGGTCAAATGTTTTCTGTAAGTCTTCACAAGGTTTTCACACACTGTTGCTGGTATTTTGGCCCATTCCTCCATGCAGATCTCCTCTAGAGCAGTAATGTTTTGGGGCTGTCGCTGGCGAACCCGGATTTTCAACTCCCTCCAAAGATTTTCTAAGGTGGTGTATATAATACATTTTTTGGAAATTTAGCCTAGCATGATTCTGAAATGAAAACTGCTCGTCTATTTCAAACTTTTCATTCTCACTTAGGTCCATCTGCATCCTCTGCAATATATCCAAGTCTATTAAATAACTCTCCACCAGCAAAATCACTTTTAAAAGCCTTAATTACACAACGATGGATGAAACTGCATGAAGAGAATGAATAACATCCCGTAAATCTACTAATTAAGTGAGGAATAATTTAATAATCATCTGTTTTAATGCACAGGGTAATTTGATTAGCTGTGCTGATAATATACTATTTTGTTCTATAAATGTCTTGCCTTTCAAAAGTTCATCACAGCGGTCTCTTCTGCTGCATCTCTACGGCGCTGATAGTATGAGCACTAACTTCCGGGAACTATTGAGCGGCTCCATGATCCGCCATTGCTGTAAAAAAAACTGGTCCATTGGAGTGAACGGAGTTGTCGCAACTCTCTCTCTCTATGGCTCTGGGTGTAGCTATGGCAGAGTTACATTATCTTATGAAAAGATAAACTAAAACTAATAAGGTGAAGAACCTTATTATGCCTCAAACAAATAATTGAAAGTTTGTTTGTTCTTAACTGATCAGCTATATAACATCTAATTTAAATTCCGATCTACATACAACTGGCCTGTAGGTTATGATGAATAATAAAAAAATGCATTTCCGGGCATAGTTGCCAAGTCCGCGTGTCCGCGTAGATTTTGGGCTTCTTTTTTTGTAAAGTTGCATGAAAAAATCCCGGGTTGCGGTTTTTTGGGTTTATTTTAAAAAATATGGTTGCTTGTTAGGGAAATCTGACAAGCAACTTTGTTTCTTTATTTATGTTCGCCGTATTCTCCAATGCATTGGTTGATACTCTATCTGCTCACAGTTAATAGCCAACCAAGTGCAAAACTATAAGTGCTGCTACATAATTTGCCAAATGTTCCGCCCCCTCCTCCCCATCATTGGAGAAAATCACATTTAAAAAGAAGGCGCGTGACGCTGTAATCCAAGCGATGACAGAAGTAGACATAGAGGAGTGTGATGACTTTCTTTTAGCCTAATTTTTCATTTTTACAATGTTTTTGTAATGTATTAATTATCATGGGCTGTAATAAAAAACAAGTAGTCCTATACTAATACTAAAACTATATAGCCTATACATTTGGTTCTAATAGCCTATATTTTAGTAAGCTATATGTGGCTATGTTACAGCTCCCCTTTGAAGCTCTTGTGTTTTTCTCCTTTTCCATCTCTCCAATCCTATTCTGCTCACTGGTGATTGGAGATGAGTTTTTTGTTCTCACTTTGTTGCAGTTTGCTGATTTTTGTAAAATAACATATCTGTTTTTGCTTTTCAGATAACAGAGTGGTTTCAGTTTAATATGTTGCAGGTTCATTTATTGGTAATAAATAATTGATAATAAATAATATTGATGATAATAAATCATCCAAAAAATATATTGGGCTTGTTTTTTAAGCCGCGGTTGCTTATTGCGAGAGTTGGCAACAGTTTTTCCGGGTTTCTCAGCAGCAGAAGTCGTCATAGTTGGGTAAACTTCTGTAGCAGTGAATGGGAGAATACCACAAATATATTTTTTTGCATTCTCATTTGCTCACATAGCAAAAGAGAAACTCCACGATAATGTTTTCACGTCGACTTTCAAAAAAAGGAAAAAATAGAGAGAGACTGATTACGGCAATCAGTAGAGAACGATGTCAAATTTACAGTCACTCCAATAGACGCTGTATTAGAAACACCCTCACATTAGTGTTAACTAGTTTTTTTGTAATTTGATGCAAAGGTACCATCTGCATCCTCTGCAATATATCCAAGTCTATTAAATAACTCTCCACCAGCAAAATCACTTTTAAAAGCCTTAATTACACAACGATGGATGAAACTGCATGAAGAGAATGAATAACATCCCGTAAATCTACTAATTAAGTGAGGAATAATTTAATAATCATCTGTTTTAATGCACAGGGTAATTTGATTAGCTGTGCTGATAATATACTATTTTGTTCTATAAATGTCTTGCCTTTCAAAAGTTCATCACAGCGGTCTCTTCTGCTGCATCTCTACGGCGCTGATAGTATGAGCGCTAACTTCCGGGAACTATTGAGCGGCTCCATGATCCGCCATTGCTGTAAAAAAAACTGGTCCATTGGAGTGAACGGAGCTGTCACAACTCTTTCTCGCTATGGCTCTGCTCAAACCACGTTTCCAGGAAACATGTCGTTCAAACCGGAAACCATAGCAAAACGGTGCACACCGGTTTGAGCTTGAACTTGCCCCAGGATTTTATTTTGTGTGCGGCAGTCGTCCGTGAGGGGCTGCCGCTTTACTTTCGTTTTGTGTGTTTATTTTATTAAAGTTTTCTTTGAATGTTCGCTGGTTCCCGCCTCCTTCTTCCCGATCTACAAACTTTGTTACAACTGGCCTGTAGGTTATGATGAATAATAAAAAAATGCATTTCCGGGCATAGTTGCCAAGTCCGCGTATTATACACGATTTTGGGCTTCTTTTTTTGTAAAGTTGCATGAAAAAATCCCGGGTTGCGGTTTTTTGGGTTTATTTTAAAAAATATGGTTGCTTGTTAGGGAAATCTGACAAGCAACTTTGTTTCTTTATTTATGTTCGCCGTATTCTCCAATGCATTGGTTGATACTCTATCTGCTCACAGTTAATAGCCAACCAAGTGCAAAACTATAAGTGCTGCTACATAATTTGCCAAATGTTCCGCCCCCTCCTCCCCATCATTGGAGAAAATCACATTTAAAAAGAAGGCGCGTGACGCTGTAATCCAAGCGATGACAGAAGTAGACATAGAGGAGTGTGATGACTTTCTTTTAGCCTAATTTTTCATTTTTACAATGTTTTTGTAATGTATTAATTATCATGGGCTGTAATAAAAAACAAGTAGTCCTATACTAATACTAAAACTATATAGCCTATACATTTGGTTCTAATAGCCTATATTTTAGTAAGCTATATGTGGCTATGTTACAGCTCCCCTTTGAAGCTCTTGTGTTTTTCTCCTTTTCCATCTCTCCAATCCTATTCTGCTCACTGGTGATTGGAGATGAGTTTTTTGTTCTCACTTTGTTGCAGTTTGCTGATTTTTGTAAAATAACATATCTGTTTTTGCTTTTCAGATAACAGAGTGGTTTCAGTTTAATATGTTGCAGGTTCATTTATTGGTAATAAATAATTGATAATAAATAATATTGATGATAATAAATCATCCAAAAAATATATTGGGCTTGTTTTTTAAGCCGCGGTTGCTTATTGCGAGAGTTGGCAACAGTTTTTCCGGGTTTCTCAGCAGCAGAAGTCGTCATAGTTGGGTAAACTTCTGTAGCAGTGAATGGGAGAATACCACAAATATATTTTTTTGCATTCTCATTTGCTCACATAGCAAAAGAGAAACTCCACGATAATGTTTTCACGTCGACTTTCAAAAAAAGGAAAAAATAGAGAGAGACTGATTACGGCAATCAGTAGAGAACGATGTCAAATTTACAGTCACTCCAATAGACGCTGTATTAGAAACACCCTCACATTAGTGTTAACTAGTTTTTTTGTAATTTGATGCAAAGGTAATATAATACAATGTATAGTGTAAATGTACATGCATGTTTTAAAAAATTACGATACTGATAACCATTGAAACGTGTCATCACAGTCTTGTGAAAAGGGTCTATTGCCGGTTGTAAATATTGTAAAAATACAGTTCTGAGCTTGATATTTGTAATTTCAACTTCACAGTGTGTTTAATCAAGTACCATGTAATACCAAACTATTCTGTATTGGTAAAATGCCAGTGAATGCAACTTCTGTATGACGCCTGTTGAATCTGCCCTACTGTCAACAACTCACTAGTGTTTTGTACCATGTATTATCATGATTGCATATCCAAATACCTAATTATTTAATCTCTTAATTTAATTCTACTGGTCACTGAGTTAAAAACTAGATGGTTAATTATTAATTGTTAATGAAAATTTATGAGGATTTTTGATGCAAAAGCCAAGGCCAAGACACATATAAAAATCATATTCAAACTCTGCCACTATGATGTCACAAAGACATTCTAGAACTAGAATATATGGAACTCTAGAGTCCTGAGATGACTTCAGTAAGAGTTTGCGGTGAGAAGACTGCATACATTTATTAAAGATCAACAGCTGGTAAAAATGGAGAACATCAGTCCCACAGCCTTTAACGTGTTTGATGAAGCACGTTTACTGTAGCCTAATTTTTCATTTTTACAATGTTTTTGTAATGTATTAATTATCATGGGCTGTAATAAAAAACAAGTAGTCCTATACTAATACTAAAACTATATAGCCTATACATTTGGTTCTAATAGCCTATATTTTAGTAAGCTATATGTGGCTATGTTACAGCTCCCCTTTGAAGCTCTTGTGTTTTTCTCCTTTTCCATCTCTCCAATCCTATTCTGCTCACTGGTGATTGGAGATGAGTTTTTTGTTCTCACTTTGTTGCAGTTTGCTGATTTTTGTAAAATAACATATCTGTTTTTGCTTTTCAGATAACAGAGTGGTTTCAGTTTAATATGTTGCAGGTTCATTTATTGGTAATAAATAATTGATAATAAATAATATTGATGATAATAAATCATCCAAAAAATATATTGGGCTTGTTTTTTAAGCCGCGGTTGCTTATTGCGAGAGTTGGCAACAGTTTTTCCGGGTTTCTCAGCAGCAGAAGTCGTCATAGTTGGGTAAACTTCTGTAGCAGTGAATGGGAGAATACCACAAATATATTTTTTTGCATTCTCATTTGCTCACATAGCAAAAGAGAAACTCCTCGATAATGTTTTCACGTCGACTTTCAAAAAAAGGAAAAAATAGAGAGAGACTGATTACGGCAATCAGTAGAGAACGATGTCAAATTTACAGTCACTCCAATAGACGCTGTATTAGAAACACCCTCACATTAGTGTTAACTAGTTTTTTTGTAATTTGATGCAAAGGTAATATAATACAATGTATAGTGTAAATGTACATGCATGTTTTAAAAAATTACGATACTGATAACCATTGAAACGCGTCATCACAGTCTTGTGAAAAGGGTCTATTGCCGGTTGTAAATATTGTAAAAATACAGTTCTGAGCTTGATATTTGTAATTTCAACTTCACAGTGTGTTTAATCAAGTACCATGTAATACCAAACTATTCTGTATTGGTAAAATGCCAGTGAATGCAACTTCTGTATGACGCCTGTTGAATCTGCCCTACTGTCAACAACTCACTAGTGTTTTGTACCATGTATTATCATGATTGCATATCCAAATACCTAATTATTTAATCTCTTAATTTAATTCTACTGGTCACTGAGTTAAAAACTAGATGGTTAATTATTAATTGTTAATGAAAATTTATGAGGATTTTTGATGCAAAAGCCAAGGCCAAGACACATATAAAAAGCATATTCAAACTCTGCCACTATGATGTCACAAAGACATTCTAGAACTAGAATATATGGAACTCTAGAGTCCTGAGATGACTTCAGTAAGAGTTTGCGGTGAGAAGACTGCATACATTTATTAAAGATCAACAGCTGGTAAAAATGGAGAACATCAGTCCCACAGCCTTTAACGTGTTTGATGAAGCACGTTTACTGGGTGAACACACTGATCTGGTCATCAGGGCAAATGACAGAGAATTTCAAGTGCACAAGATCATCTTGTGTGGCTGCAGCCCTTATTTTAGGTAAGGAGAAGCATTTAAACTGCAACTGTGTACAAAGTACCTAGAAATAATTATATACAAAATGTTCACCACTAACATCATACTGTTTAAACTGCCTAAGCTGTCCATATATAAATGAATGTATTGCCAGAACACAGAACATTACTAGGCCTACAGTATGATAAAAATATTTCTTGAAATGTTATTCTTAATTTTAATGGAATTGTATGAATGTTTATGAGTTTACCCAGCATGTTGAATTTAATATATGAAACTAATCTGTGAAAATTACCATTAATTATAGCAGCATATGTTTTAAAGCATGTTTCTCTACATGCAAAAATTGGTCTGAAATTAAAATGTAAATACTGTGATACTAAATGCCTGTATTTCTTTTTCAAATGTGTTTGCAGGGTTCTTCTTTCCACTAACTGGACCAGAACCGCAGAACATTTCTATGATATTCCAGGAATGTCTCGAAACATCGTGTCTCTTATTATTCAGTACGCGTACACAAGATCTGTCCTCATTACAGAAGAGAATGTGCTGGAGCTCTTAGTGGCGGCTGATCAGTTCATAGTCTCAGGTCTTATAGATGCCTGCTGTCAGTTCCTGGAGTCACGCTTATGTCCGGAGAACTGCATTGGCATCTGTATGTTTACAGAGGATTTTCATTCCTGCTCAAAGCTTCGCCATAAAGCAAAGCTCTACATCCTGCAGCACTTTGAGGAGGTTCTGCAAGTATCTGAGGAGTTCCTGGAGCTCTCAGTGGAACAGCTTGAGGAGATCATTGATAAGGATGAGCTGATTGTCAAACAGGAGGAGGTGGTTTTTGAGGCCGTCCTCCACTGGATTGATCATGCACCTGAAAGCAGGAGGAATCACATCGCCATGCTTCTGCCAAAGGTAAAACAGAGAAAGACAGTAACATTTAACTAAATAAAAAATAAATAAATAAAATAAAATACAAATGTAAAAATAAATCAATACTTACTTACTTAGTAAAAAATACTTTTTATTTAGTATTTTTGTCTAGTTTTCCATTACAAATATCTAAAAAGTCAAGATACATTTACTTAAGATATTAAGTCCTGTTTACTGAATAATGTAAATTAATAACAAAATTAAGTGAGCTTATTCTTAAAACAAAAAAAACAGTTTTTATTAATATTTTACATCAGTTTTTATATTTTCTGTTTTCATTTTAATTTAAGTTAAAGTTTTAGTAATTTTGTTGTGTTTTTGTCATTTATTATTTTTTTATTTTATTTTTATTATTTTTTTATTTTATTTCAGTTTTATTGTTACTTTAGTATAAACTTACGTAATTTTGATAATTTTTTCATAAAACAAGACTTAACATCTCAAGTCATTTGTCTTTATTTTGCTAAATGTATCTTGATCTTAGAAAGTTTAGATATTTGTACCAGAAACACGACAAAAATACTGAGTAAAAAAATATTTTGTAGTGTTGTAACCACTTTGGACACCATATAAAAAAGTGAAAAGTGATGTGGCGTGTAGCCAAGTATGGTGTCCCATACTTAGCTACAAATTTGTGCTCTGCATTTAACCCATCCAAGTGCACACACACAGCACTGAGTAGTCAACACACACACACACAGCAGTAGGCAGCCATTTTTTGCTGCGGCGCCCAGGGAGCAGTTGGGGGTTCAGTGCCAGAGTCATGGTATTGAGGGTGAAAGAGAGTGCTGTACATTCACTCCCCCCACCTATAATCCCTGCTGGCACAGAGACTCAAACCCACAACCTTTGAGTTACAAGTCTGACTCTCTAACCATTAGGCCACGACTGCCTAGTAACAGCTTTGCAACAATCTAGCAATTCTGAAAATCTAAATTCTCTTCACTGTGCTTCAGGTTCGAATGGGATTAATGACAACAGACTACTTCATCAATAATGTAAAGAGCAATGCACTGGTGATGGAGAATGAGGCCTGCACGCCTCTTATCATCAATGCAATGAAGGCTTTGTTTGAATTTGACATGGATTTACAAGAGCCCACCAGCTCAGAACTCATACATCAACTGACACGCCCACGTCTGCCCTCTGCGATCCTATTGGCCACCGGAGGATGGAGTGGCGGCAATCCCACCAATGTGATTGAGGCATATGATGCAAATGCAGACCGCTGGGTCAATGTGACTCTTGAGGATGAGCGTCCCAGAGCTTATCATGGCACAGCTGTCCTGGATGAGTTTGTCTACTGTATTGGTGGTTATGACAGTGTGGAGTATTTCAACAGTGTGAGGAAACTCAGTTTCATCACTCAAAGTTGGCACGAGGTGAGTAATGTTGTAGGTCAACCGGTAACTTTAATTTAGCTTCCTTTATAAAAAAAAGTACTGTGGTAAAATCTGATGGGACCACAGTACTGAATGAAAGTGCTCGAAGTTAAACCTTGATACATTTTGGTGTCCCAAAAATTATTGTAACTTTGGATATAATTTAATTCCTTAAAATAATATATATGGGGATATAATATCAGGTATAATTATACATAATAATATAAAATTAATAATATTTTATTATAAATTTGGATCTGTGTTATATAAGTACATTTGAGATACTATTATGTAATTATAGTATTATAGTTTATTAATATTTAAATTTTTTTATATTTTTTAAATATTTACTCTCATTTTAGATTGTAGTAATTTTGTTGCGTGTTTTTGTCATTTTTGTTTGGATATTTTTTTAAATATGTCTATATAGTTTAAATTTTTAAATTTTAGTTTTTTTTAGTACATCAAGTTAAAATAAATGAAAATAATAAATATTACCTTGGCAAATAGCTGAAATAAAATCAGTTTAAGGATTTAATTTATTTTATAAATAAGTTTAAGTTTCATAAAATTTTCATGCAATTACTTTTTTGTATGGCTTTAGTTAACTATAATAACCCTGACAATATAATATAATATCATATAATATAATCTTTGGACAAAAATAACTAGAACTACCTTCATGAACGAGCCAAAAAAGTACCTTTTTTGTAAGACACATTTAAAAGCACACATTTGTACATTTAAAAAGTACAGCAAAAATCGTGGTAGTACCATTGTACTTTTCTGCAATTGATAGAAGAGAACAATGAAATAGTGTATTGATATATATGGACATTGATTTATGTGCCAAAAAATGGTAAAACCATGATGTGTTGTAGGTGGCTCCCATGTATGAACGGCGATGCTATGTTAGTGTTGCTGTTCTGGATGGGTTCATTTATGCCATCGGTGGCTTTGATGGACATGTACGTCTAAAATCAGCAGAGCGCTATGATCCTAATGCCAACCAGTGGGCACTGACTGCATCCATGAATGAACAGAGGAGTGATGCAAGCGCCACCTCACTGCAGGGCAGGGTAAGAACATGCACCCATGACCTGAAAACCAGAAGGACAGGTGAAATGGAGAAATTGTGGATTGTAGCATGAGAATACTGTAAATAAGAAACAGAATATCGTATGAAATATACTGTGTGTTGTAAACACTGTTTTTCTGAACAATCTGTAACAGTTGTGTGTAAGGCTGTGGTCGTGAACATCATGTGGATTATATTTGTGTGTGTGTGGCAGGTTTATATCTGTGGAGGTTTTACTGGGACAGACTGTCTCTTCTCAGCTGAATGCTTTAACCCTGAGACAAACCAGTGGACTCTCATTTGTCCCATGAGAAGCCGCCGCAGTGGTGTTGGTGTGATCGCTTATGGGGATCTAGTTTATGCTGTGAGTATTAAACACACACATCAGTGTTATTTTTGAATGATTGAGATACAATTATAGTTTTTATTCATATTTTAAATGTTATATATTTTATGATTTTATGATTCTAATTTTAATTAAAGTTTTAGTAATTTTGTTTTTGCATTTTTTTTTTTTAGTTTTTGTTATTTAAAGGGGTCATATGATGTGATTTCAATTTTTCCTTTCTCTTTGAAGTGTTATAAGCTCTTGGTGCATAAAGAAGATCTGTAAAGTTGCAAACACTAAAGTCTCAAATCCAAAGAGATATTCTTTATAAAAGTTCAGAGTCAACCACAACCACACCACATGTCTACGTCACGATGTGGGAAGATTTGCATAACGCCACCCAAATGTTCACGCAAAGAAAGAAGGCGTAACTTTTATTCTCGCTGTAGTATTGTTGTTGCCGTGTGTTTCATTGTGAAAGCGAAACTACTGGTTTGGCCTTTCAAAAGAGGACGGAGTCCAGTCCGGGGTCGTCACATGTGGTTTACACCGGCCACCGCACACTTAAGCCGGCCTCCGCTCACTCTAGCCGCCAGCCTCCACTCACTCAAAGCAGCAGTGTGTGACGATGTGATTTGTTGTGAAACCGAAACTACTTTGTTTGGTCTTCCAAAAGAGGACACGACTAGAAATCAGTGGTTAAGTTGTATTTACAACACTGTTCCAGAATAGTTCAACCCAAATATTCAGATGTGTGCAGCGCATTTTATGGAGGACTGTTTCCTGATCCTGGGAGAGTAGACTACAATGCCGGCTGTTCTGACTCACAGACTGTAAGTATGTTTTTTTATATTTAAAGGATTTGCCACTGACGATTCAAACGCGAGTTTTGAGCAGTGTAGAGTAGGGCTTGTTGTTTGTCATTTCTCCGATCACAAATGCAGACATGGTTTTATGTTTACGCGGCACGATGCAACGCGTAAAAACAATGACAGTATAAGTCATTATACTACGTAATTATGTCCCCACTGGATGCAACAAATGCCTCGTTTATAATGGGTTTTAATGTTTTTGTCTCGTCACTCCGGCCGGACAGTGCATCACAGTATGGTAAGGGGCGTAACATTTCTGTCACACGCTTGAGGTATTCGGCCAATTACAACGCACTGGATAGCTGGCCAATCACAGCACACCTCGCTTTTCAGACTGATGAGCTTTGTAAAAATCTTTTTCAGAAAGGCAGGGCATAGAGGAGAAACAATAATGTACAGTATGTGGAAAATAATTGTGTTTTGAACCTTAAACCGCATAAACACATTTCATTACACCAAATACACAAAATAATGTTCTTTTTAGCAACATCATATGACCCCTTTAAATGTCTATTTAAATGTTTTTTTTTTGTACATCATTATAGCATTATATGTGTCTATATAGTTTTTTTATTAGTTTTTATTTCAGGTTTAGTTTGTTGCCTTGCCTTGCTGAACTATCTGAAATAATGTTATGAGATGAAAGTTTTAATAATACGTTTTTTATATATATTTTATTTCAATAAAGCTTGCTTTGTTTCAAGAAAAAAAATGTTTAGTTAACTGTAATAACCCTTACACACATACAGAATCATGGAAGCAATCACAGTTTAAACGTGTGTGTGTGTGTGTGTGTGTGTGTGTGTGTGTGTGTGTGTGAATGAATGCTTGGATATGCATAAAAACACAAACAGTATGCATAAATAAAAAATGTATTTTTTTAAAGGTTGGTGGTTTTGATGGTGCCAGTCGTTTGCGGAGTGCAGAAACCTACAACCCGCTGACTGACATCTGGTGTGATATTGCATCTATGTACAACCCACGCAGCAACTTTGGCATTGAGGTGAGATGTGGACAATTAATCTGTATCTACTGAAACTATGAAATAACACTGCAATAATGATTGGTTATTATAAATATAGGGAATTTGTATTGGTACCATATTGACAATAAGTGGAAAGTTGCATCTCAAAAACTCTAGAAGACTTCATGGAAATGTCAAAATGAATAAACATTGCCCAATGTGTCCTATACTTTGATTTATTGATGCAAAGTTAAAGACTTCTGCTGAACATTATTTAATTTCCTTTTTACCTTCCTCCAAATCCAGGTAGTTGATGATCAGCTGTTTGCTGTGGGGGGGTTTAATGGATTCAGCACCACGTCTGATGTGGAGTGCTACGATGAGAAGACAAATGAATGGTAACATCCACAAACACTAAATCTCACAGATCATTTTGCACTGCATAAGCTAATGCCTCCAAATAAGGCCCAAAAAAGTAAATTAAGACTCAATAATGTATATTTATTTGCATTCTCAGCATGTTTTCTGTTGTCTTCACAGGTCTGATGCGAATGAAATGGTCATTTTCCGCAGTGCTCTGAGTTGTTGTGTAGTATCAGGATTACCTAACATGGCACAGTATGCTGCCCAGCGAGACGTAGACCAGATACAAGATGAGTCTGACAGTGAATGACCTGCTTCCAGCAGCATTCTGACCTTCTGACCAGGAAAAAACCCTCACCTGTGATATGTCACATGAATAAATGCAATCAAAAATAAGGTCATGATCTAAATGTCAATCCTTTCAAGTGTGGTGTCGTTCATCAGATTGTAGGTTAAAATCCTGCACCTGTGGAAACAATAAACTCAGTGAACAATGAACTCAATCTCAGTTGTTGTCCCATGAGGATTGTCCCTGTATTATTATACTTTAAGTTGCTTTGGATAAAAGTTTCTAAATTCTTAACAAACCGAAAGTGATACATTTGTGTGATAGAAATGACATGAGTAAAAATATAATGTCTAATATTGGGCATTATGTTTACTGAGCAAAATTGTTAGTTTTAATAAACTGTTTAATATTCACTGTAATTTACTGTCGTTCATCAGGGTGACCGGTGAACGAGTTTTGGTCTTTTTTACACATTGTGAATGATTGATTTAACTCCTAAATAGTCTTTGCTAAACTCTGTGAGAAGATGTGATGTTTTTATTACTGTAGGCGTAAAAAACACATGGAAATACCACTTTATGTAACTTTTGTGTTACATTAAACAATCGAGAATGAAATATTTCTTTTGCAGTATCATTTATGACTTCTGAAAACAATAAAGATTGTAAACCGAGTAAAACCTGGAGGCAAGGTATTTTAGTGCTCTGTAAAATAATGACATCGTCAGTTGTATTGAATATGTGTGTAATATTAGGCTCGGTTATAAATGGCAAGAATATATTTGATAATGTACTAACAAAGATATTAGACAAGTTTTTCATGGAAAAAAGAAAGTTACTCCCAGGGGGAAATTTTATTGGAATTCTGTCCTACAAGATGTTAATTAGAAAAAAGCCAAGGTTGCTGCCTTACACATTTTGTATTTCTTACAAAGTAAGAAAACTTCATGTAAAGATCTTACATAAAATCTACTCAACTAATATTTTACTTTCCAAGTTTATGGACATTGGTAAAGAATGCTCTAGTTTTGAAGAATCTATATGTCATCTTTTCTTTGATTGTCAGAGTGTACAGGCATTTTGGAAACATTGTTTCTTTACTTTTTCCCTTGACCCGGAAAGCAGCTATTTGTTATTATGAAAATGAAAACAAAAGTATTGACAATTTTGTAAATTACAATATTCTGATTGGCAAATTTTTTATTCACAAATATTGATTATCTAAATCTATTATATGAAAGATAGATAGATAGATAGATAGATAGATAGATAGATAGATAGATAGATAGATAGATAGATAGACAGACGGACGGACAGACAGACAGATAGAAACATCGAACGAAGAACGAACAAAATATAGATAGATATATGATACTGTAAATAGATAGACAGACAGACAGGCAGACAGACAGACAGACAGACAGAAGCAGCATTCCTATAAACCATGTTTCATTAAACATGTCATCTGATCAGATACCCTAGGTTAAGGTAGGTTTTAAGCTGTTGTTTTATAGGATTATTATTCAAGGACTATCTAGGTTTGTTGATCCAACAACATGTCCTATTTGTATTAATAATAATCAATATAATATAAAAAATAATAAATAGCATAATAAATAAGTAATTTCATGCAATTTCTGTCATTTTCAAGCTGTTCGTGAGATGCTATTGACTGCAATTAAGGAAATGAAGGTTGGAAAAGGAGCGTCAATCAATGCCATTTTTGCTTATCTACGGACCATGTACAAGTATGACACCCTAAAGAACCGGAACCACATAAAGAAAGTCCTGACCAAGCTTATTCGTGAGAACATCGTGGAGCAGATCAAAGGACGAGGGTTAGCAGGATCCTTCAAACTGGGGAAGAACTACAAAGAAAAGAAGAAGAAGCCTGCTGCTCCTCGAATTGTTCGTAATTTTACATCTTTTGTAAAGAATTTTCTAACTTATTTTGAGTATTAAAAATGTAGAACTCACTACTATTATTATTATTATTATCATCATCTTTAATTAACCAAGCAAAAACCTCTCTGAGATTAAAAATCTCTTTTACAGGAGTATCCTGGCCAAAATAAAACACTGAATATACAAAATCTTTCAATTTCAGTGACTTATCCTCCAATTCGAGAAGAATGGGCTTAAAATGTTTCAGAGACACCAGATTATGTAGCTTCATGTATTTTTGATTATAAATTATTATAATTATAAAATATATGAAATAATGCATGTATAATAATATAAAAAATAATAGTTATTGCTGATTGTAAAAGCACACAAAGCTTTGTGTGCTTTTACAATCAGAAATAACTATTATTTTTAGATATTAACTACAAATTTTATTTTACATGTAGAAGAACTATATTTTTATATTTTAAGGATGCTTCTGGAACACTCCACTATTTTTGTAAATAGGCTCATTTTCCAACTCCCCTAGAGTTAAACAGTTGAGTTTTACCGTTTTCGAATCCATTCAGCCGATCTCCGGGTCTGGTTGTAGCACTTTTAGCTTAGCTTAGCATAGATCATTGAATCTGATTAAACCGTTAGCATCTCGCTCAAAACTCTCGCTCCGGTGTAATAATCAAGGAAAGCCTGAAAATTGGCTTATTGGAAGTTACCTAGCTGGGACTATTTTCAGGCGCTGCGTAATATCATTGCGCCTGCTGCACCCATGGTACGGCAGCAAAGTTCTTTGATTATTACACCGGAATGAGAGTACAGTTCCTAGCCATATCGGCCTAGAAAATCACAACTTTTCATTTCCCGTCGGTCTTAGTACACAGTACTACAGTACTTAGTAACTACAGAAGAGTCATGTTTTAAATAGGAAAAATATCGAAACTCTTTGGTAATTTTTGAGCGAGATGCTAACGGTCTAATCAGATTCAATGATCTATGCTAAGCTAAGCTAAAAGTGCTACCGCCAGACCCGGAGATCGGCTGAGTGGATGCGAAAACGGTAAAACTCAACTGTTTAACTCTAGGGGAGTTGGAAAATTAGCCTATTTTCAAAAATAGTGGAGTGTTCCTTTAATGAATTCACTACATTTTTAAAATACAAATTAATTTTTATTATTTTGCTATTTTTATTGTTTTGTTACTTTATTTTTTGTCATTTTTTAATTTTTTTAAGTAACTAAAAGAAAAATAAACTCTTTAAATATGTAGAATGCAGCATGTACATTTGTCATGTTTTGTACTAATTTTATAGAAGTCTGTTTTTTATATGTTTTATTGTTTTATTTTTTTGTGTGTATTTTTAATGCCCATTTTATAAAAGGAACAAGACACACTTTAAATATGTAAGATGGGTCATGCACTTTTTTTTTTTTTCTTTTCTTACTATTTTTGTAAATCTATTTATTTTATTGCAATTTTATTTTGTGGTAACCATTTTAAATATGCAGAATGCATAATGTACTTTTTCATATGTTTTGTATTATTTTTAAACAAGTCAATTGACAAGGCCACTCCCAGAAGAACATCTCGTCGGGTTTCTGGTCAGGAGAAAGAGGCATCACAGACCTCGTATACGACAGCATCAGATTCTGAAGACAGTGTGGATCCTCCTCTCCTCACAGAGGAACTCAGATGTGAGCCAGATTCACTTCTGGACTCCAAAAATCCACCGCAGAAGACGTCAGTAGACATCATAGATGAAGATGATAAAGAAACAGCAGACAAACCCCAACAAGAAACTACAGAAGACATCCATGTTGAGAGTTCTAAATCAGATCCTACACTAAACTCCAAACCTGAACCCGAAACCCCAACCAGAGCATCTGTGATCCCATTTAATACTCCAGATTACCGCTTTGAGTGCATCTGTGGAGAGCTCGGCCTGGTGGACTACAAGCCTAGGGTCCAGTGCTTGAACTGTCTGCTGTGGCAGCACGCTGAGTGTGTCAACTACAAAGAGGAGAATCTGGAAACGACCCCGTTTTATTGCCCTCACTGCCTGGTAGCTATGACACCTGTGTCTACTGGAGCCACACTTATCATCTCGCCCAGCTCCATCTGTCACCAGTGGGTGGATGAAATCAACCGGCACATTCACACATCTTCCCTCAGAGTGCTGGTAAGAACCGACTAGAGTGCTGCAACTACTATTTAGATAGTTTAACCAGTAGTTCAGACTTTGATTCTATTTTGATTGCATTGTTTATTTGAAAGACTTAAAGGGATAGTTCACCCAAAAATGAAAATTCTGTCATTAATTACTCGCCCTCATGTCGTTTCAAACCTGTAAGACCTTCGTTCATCTTCGGAACACAAATTAAGATATTTTTGATGGAATCTGAGAGCTGTCTGACCCTGCATAGACAGCAACGCAACTGAAATGTTCCCAAGTCCAGAAACGTAGCAAGGAGATCTGTAAAATAATCCATATGACATCAGGAGCACAATATTTGGCCGAGATACAACTATTTGAAAATCTGGAATCTGAGGGTGCAAAAAAATCCAAATATTGAAAAAAATCGCCTTTAAAGTTGTCCAAATGAAGTTCTTAGCAATGCATATTACTAATCAAAAATTAAGTTTTGATATATTTACAAAATATCTTCATGGAACATGATCTTTACTTAATATACTAATGATTTTTGGCATAAAAGAAAAATCAATAATTTTGACCCATACAAATGTATTTTTGGCTATTGCTACAAATATACCCCAGAGACTTAAGACTGGTTTTGTGCTCAGGGTCACATTTGATCTGAACGAAAACGGCTGACGCAGAACAGCATACGCTGTTTACGTCCAGCGGATATTCTCCAAAATGGCGCTACAGGGTGACGCGGAGGAGACGAATTGTTGAATAACGTTTTTTTTTTCTTCTTTTGCACACAAAAATTATTCTCGTAGCTTCGTAAAATTACGGTTGAACCCCTGATGTCACATGGATTATTTTACAGATCTCCTTGCTACGTCTCTGGACTTGGGAACATCTGTTGGGAAAACAGATTTTATCCTCTATTAATATATATATAATTTTATCATTTTAATTTTTTTTAGGTGTATCAGGGTGTAAAGAGACACGGTTTCATCCAGCCTCACATTCTGGCTGAGCAGGATGTGGTCATCACCACTTACGACGTGCTGCGCACTGAACTCAATTACGTCGACATCCCCCACAGCAATAGCAAAGACGGCCGCCGATTCCGCAACCAGAAGCGCTACATGGCCATACCGAGCCCTCTAGTGGCTGTGGAGTGGTGGCGCGTCTGTCTGGATGAAGCTCAGATGGTGGAGTGCACTACAGCCAAGGTAGGTGATCACAACATTGGTATATTAATTTTGCAGGAATTAATCCTGTTCAGTTTTAATCCTAGAGACAGCACAGTTAGAGAACAGCTTACTTTGGAAAGATGGACATGAATTTTTATTATGGTAAAATCTCGTTTTTTTCTATTCAGGCTGCAGAAATGGCTTTGCGTCTCACGTCTGTTAATCGCTGGTGTGTCAGTGGAACACCTGTGCAGAGAGGTTTGGAAGGTAAGCAGAATTAATATTTCATTGAAATAGGGCTTGGTGATACAACTAAACAATATCTTGAGATGAGCTCACACACAACCATTCAAACAAAGTCTGTTTTCACCAAGGCTGTATTTATGATCAAAAATACAGTGAAAACATTAATATTGTGAAATATTATTACAATTAATATTGCAATTTAAAATAACTGGTCTACCATTTTAATTTATTAATTTATATAGTTTTATTTTATTTTTTTTATTTTTTTTAAAATGAACAGTTATTTTTAAATAATGACCAAACAACCTTTGATTCAATTTAAGAACAAAATGCAGTAAATTGCAGTAGTGAAAAATAAACAAGAGATGTTGTCCCCATTTACTGAATGCAGGAAAGAATTGTATTTTAAAACAAATATATTTATATGCACCAGTGTAACAATATATAGCAATAAATGGCAGTATTTCCAAACGTATATTTTTAATAACAAATTTTACTCTATGTAAAATGCCATATGGTGACTTTTTTTTAACTTTCCTGAGTGATGGCACAAATGAATCATTGAGTCTGTTCTGAAACCGATTCCCTAAAATAGACATTTGAAAGAACTTCTCTGTACTACTGGCATTTTTGCAACTGTGGTCACTAATGAAATATTGTCTTAGCATTATCATCAGCCTAATGTAATCAGAAGAGTTGTAATATGTGATTATAATTGT
Organism: Sinocyclocheilus grahami; assembly: GCF_001515645.1. NCBI lineage: Eukaryota > Metazoa > Chordata > Actinopteri > Cypriniformes > Cyprinidae > Sinocyclocheilus > Sinocyclocheilus grahami. Next base: position 183,964 of record NW_015505358.1, on the reverse strand, counting down.
TTTTGTTTTATATGAAATCTTTTAGACTTGTATGGTCTTGTCCTGTTTTTGGGAGTTGATCCTTATTGGGTGAAGTACTGGTGGGACCAGTTACTTTATCGCCCCTACCGCCACAGCAATACGGCAGCGCTCTACAATGTCATCGGCCAACTACTATGGCGATCTGCTAAAAAAGATGTCATCGACCAGGTTAGTAGGTAACTCTTTCAAATAACTAATTTCATCCATCATAATCTTGTCATTGCATTTGATGTCACAAACTTCATTTTTAGATCCAAATCCCTCCTCAAACAGAAGAGATCCACTGGCTTAACTTCTCTCCAGTAGAGGGACACTTTTACCACCGTCAGCATGAGGTTTGCTCGCAGGATGCTCTTGTGAAGCTGAGGAAGATCTCTGATTGGTCATTGAAGCTGGGTAGTTTGGACCGACGTACCGTCACTACCATATTATACCCCCTTTTACGTCTACGTCAGGCCTGCTGCCACCCACAAGCTGTCAGAGGAGAGTTCCTGCCCTTCCAGAAGAGGTTAGAAACACATTTCAGATATAATTGATCAGTTTTTCGGGAGATGAGGTGTTCTGGTTCACTTTGTCCACACTGATTTAGTTATTTCCTGTTGAAGCACAATGACAATGGAGGAGTTGTTGAAGTCTCTGCAGAAGAAATGTCGTGTGGAGTGTGAAGAAGCCCACAGGCAGCTGGTGTGTGCTCTCAATGGTCTGGCTGGAATTCACATCATCAGAGGTATCGTGAGCCCCATTTCTACAGTTTCAGTATTCATCTACAGTATTTACCTGCTTCTGCCTTGACTGCTGTAGACGTTAATGAACCGTTTCCTGTCATCACCAGGCGAGTTTGTAGATGCAGCGGAGATGTACAGAGAAGTGCTGCGATCATCTGAAGAACATAAAGCAAGACTGAAAACTGATTCCCTTCAGGTAAACAATTCCAACTCAGTTTAATTTAATGCAAGACACCACATGCTAAACCATTGTTTTTCAGGAACTGCTCAATTTTGAGATTTTGGGCTGTTTGGGCTAGATTCAGGGTAGACTAGCGGAAAGACAACATTAAAAATACAAATTTAGGTATTTACTTTATCTATACGCGTCTGTAGATTTCAGTTACAATACATATCTACAAAGGCATTTTCTTTTTTTTTTAATGCTCGGTCTGTAATCTCCAATTCAGTAGCATGTACATTCACCACACTTTACAGCTGTATTCCTATCTATATTCGGAGGGTTATTAAAGAGGGGTTTGTTTATAATCATTCACCTGAATTATTAACATTTTATTCCTAAAAATATGGTGATTCCTTTTCTGTGTATGTTTCCTGAGTGATTAAAAAGTGTTTTCCAAAATCTCCTCTATAAAAGCTTTTAATACAGTGGGTACGGAAAGTATTCAGACCCCCTTAAATTTTTCACTCTTTGTTATATTGCAGCCATTTGCTAAAATCATTTAAGTTAATTTTTTTTCCTCATTAATGTACACTGAAACAAGTATTTTGAACCTTTATCCAGTGTTCATATTCATGCAAATGAGTGCATATTTGATTAGATAATGCCTCATTTGCATTTACATTTAATTAGATAATTAACATTTCAGAAATCTTGTAATACAAAATAAGTGTCTTAAAGTGTTGTGATTAATCAACTGGGAAAGTATGGTTATCTATTAGTTCAAATATTGCCCTAATCACAAATGTTTATTATTTTATTTTGTTTTATTTTATTTCTTAGTTCTAAATCCAATTTAACTCATTTTAGTTAAGTCCCAATTCAAATGTCTTTACTGTTGTTTTTGTACAAAATTTTATTACATCCTTTTTAATAAATTTTGTGTGCATTTTTATTGTTGCTGCTTAACTTTTTCTTTTGTCCAAAATGTATAGAGGCTTCATGCAACCCACAATCTGATGGAGCTTCTGAATGCAAAGCATCCTGGGATTCCTCCAACCCTGAGAGATGACAGTCTCAAAGATGAGGTTGGGTAATCGCTCATAGGCTTAAATATAATATATTTTTAATAAGAAAATGAGATCAATTTGCTAATAATTTCTAGTTCTCTGTGTTTTCGTCCTAGGCTGAGCAGCTGAAGCAGCATTACATGGCCAAGGTGAACTCTGAGGTTTCTGAAGCACATCAGAACCTACAGCCTGTTCTTCAGCACATTAAAGAGCTGAGACGCAAGGTAAAACCTCAGTTACCACACATTTTCAGCTTTGTGTTTTGCCGAGTTATTGTTGTATGTACTGTAGTTAAATAATTGTGTTATTAATTCTGCCCTAGGTGAACCTTCGCTCTCCCTGGTGGCTGGATGTCTTACAGCAGGCCATTCAGTACTCTATGGACGACGACCTTGTGGGCCGCATTCAAAATGAGCTAACTTGCAGTTACAAACAACAAGCCAACAAGCTCTCATTGGCAGACAAGTAATCCAGCATCCATTCACTTGATAGATTGCAGATATATAGTTTTTGATGGAAAAGAAGTACTATTTAACAAAAATGTCTCACTCATAGGTTTCGAGATGCTCGTGGTCTTCAGTTTCTGCTCAGCACTCAAATAGATGATTTGATGAAATCGCAGAAAACGGTTCAAGATGCTGTAAAGAAGCTGGAGGGGCCTCCATCTCAGCAAGTCATCGAGGAAGCAACACTTTGCCACCTGCGACCTGTTCGTCTGCCACTGAACAAGTAAAATCTTTTCAGTGTTTATGGATGAAGTGCATACTTTCTATTACAGTAGCAATGCCAAAATAATTACTATTTCCAATCAGTCTGATGTAAAACTCCAAGGCCATTAGTGAAATGGCTCAATTTTATTTTTTAATTTTACATTTATCATTCCACATTATGTAACAAAAATGCACAGACTCTTTTAAGTTACATACAGGTGCATCTCTATAAATTAGAATGTCGTGGGAAAAGTTCATTTATTTCAGTAATTCAACTCAAATTGTGAAACTCGTGTATTAAATAAATTCAATGCACACAGACTGAAGTAGTTTAAGTCTTTGGTTCTTTTAATTGTGATGATTTTGGCTCACATTTAACAAAAACCCACCAATTCACTATCTCAACAAATGAGAATATGGTGACATGCCAATCAGCTAATCAACTCAAAACACCTGCAAAGGTTTCCTGAGCCTTCAAAATGGTCTCTCAGTTGTGTTCACTAGGCTACACATTTATTGGTCTTATGAAGTATTCTAATTTGTTGAGAGAGTGAATTGGTGGGTTTTTGTTAAATGTGAACCAAAATCATCACAATTAAAAGAACCAAAGACTTAAACTACTTCAGTCTGTGTGCATTGAATTTATTTAATACACGAGTTTCACAATTTAAGTTGAATTACTGAAATAAATGAACTTTTCCACGACATTTTAATTTATTGAGATGCACCTGTATGTTTGTTAATTTGTTTTTGTTTTTTTTGAGCTTCTAGTGTTTAAGAAATTACACATTTGGGTTAGGTTAAATGTCACATTTGCAAATTATGATAATTGTTCACCTTCGAATTTAACATTTGTTCCTTTTAAAATTCATTCCATAGCTGTGTGTTTTGCAAATCCGATGAACTTTTTACGGACTACGAGTCAAAACTCTTCTCTCACACGTAAGTTATAAAACACATTAGATAGTGTGCAGTTTAAAGTGGAAAGTCATCCAAAAATGAACATTTTGTCATTATTTACTAAACCTGTATGACTTCTTGTGTAGAACACACAAGGAAATGTTTAGCAGAAAGTCCAAGCTGTCAAAAAGGACAAAACAGCACAATAACATTTCATAAAAGTAATTCATATGACTTCAGCGCTATATTCCAAGTCATACAATAGCTTTATGTGAGAAACAAACTGAAATTTTATCTGTTATTTACTGACAATTATGTTTAAAAACCATGGTCACCATTTAGTGTCATTCAGTGGAAAATCACAGCTTGGACATTCTGATATAAATATCAAATTGTCTGTGCCACTGAAGAAAGTTATAAGAGTTTTTAAAGACATTTTGGTGAACTTTTCCTTTAAAACATATATACAGAAAGTATAGTCAGTAAACCTCAGTTTTTAAATGCATTTTTGGCAGAGTAAAGGGACAGACGGCCATCTTTGAGGAGATGATTGAAGATGAGGAAGGGCTGGTAGATGACAGGCTCCCCACAACCAGTAGGGGTTTGTGGGCAGCCAGTGAGACTGAACGAGCCCTTAAAGCCATCCTGTCCTTTGCCAAGGCCCGTCGTTTGGAGTCTGGACTCATAGAGGAGGGAAACTCATTCATGGAGCTCTTTGAGTCCTGGAAAAAAGAATATAAGGTTTGAGGTTGTTTTCTCATTGCATGATGAATGAAGGAGTGCTTAAATGTCTTCATCAAAATGCCTGTCTGACAGACTGTCTCGTGCTCTTTCAGCTGCTGCATGAGTACTGGATGTCGCTGCGGGATCACGTGTCAGCCATAGATGAGCTGGGCATGGCTACTGAGAGGCTGCGTGTGCGCTTACCTGATGAGCCCAAACCCAAAGTGCTGCATATCATAGAACCTTATGAGGTGATGACAACAGAAAGAGTCCCATCTGTCATGCTATTTGTCATTTTTAGACTAAGAAGTAAGAAACATAATTTTTTTCACATGTGAACAGGTGGAGCAGAATAGGATAAAGCTGCTCAATGACAGGGCGGTGGCCAAATCACAACTGCAGAAAAAGCTTGGGCAGTTTCTCTATCTCACAAACCTGGAGAAGGTAATACATGATGTATTTTAAGGGATATTATTCAAGGTTTTTTTAATAATAATGCCATTTTTAAGGTTCCTAATATTGTTTTGGGAGTCTCCTACAATATGTTTACATGCATGCAAGGTCAAAAAACGCTTTAGTTTTCATAAAATATGCATTTAATATCACCTCATTTTCCAGCGATTCTCAAATGAATTGTTCAAAGCAGTTCTAAGATTTAGTCTGTAGTCTTTTAATTTTAATTTAACTAAAATTTAGTATTTTTTTGCTCCTGTACCTTTAAGGCAATATGTTACAGGCAAAACCATTGTTTTCTTAAAGGGTTAGTTCACCCAAAAATGAAAATTAGCCCATGAATTACTCACCCTCAAGGCATCCTAGGTGTATATAACTTCCTTCTTTCAGATGAATCCAGTCGGAGTTATATTAAAAATAGTCTTTTATCTTCCAAGCTGTTTAATGGCAGTCAGCGGGTGTTGCAGTGCATCAGTCCAAAAGAAGTTAAATAAAGCGCATCCATCCATAATAAAAAAGTGCCTCACACGGCTCCGGGGGGTGAACAAAGGCGTCCTGTAGCGAATCGATGTGTTTTTGTAAGAAAAATAACCATATTTAAAACGTAATAATCACTTTAATATAGCTTGCGCTCACTGTTGTACACGGAAGCAGCTCCGGACGGATGACGTAGGATGTCGGCGTTGCACATGCGCCACTCAGAAGTGACGCAGCGGAGAGATCAAAACAAAACAATGGTCATAAATTAGAAGAACAAAACGAGGATTTGTAAAGAAGAATGTCGGAGGATTTCGATATAAGCCAAGAGAAGACTGGTTTTCCTTTGCTAAAGTAAGGAAACTTTGCTTTCTTTGCTCCAATAAACAAACGTTGGTTTTCACGAGACTCACCAGCGCATGCGCAACGCCGACATCTTACGTCATCCTTCTTCCGTGTACAACTGTTGGTGCAAGCTACATTAAAGTGATTAGTAAGTTTTGAATATGGTTATTTTTCTACAAAAACGCATTGATTCGCTACAGGACGCCTTTGTTCACCCCCCGGAGCCGTGTGAGGCACTTTTTATTATGGATGGATGTGCTTTATTTCACTTCTTTTGGACTGATTAACTGCAACACCTGCTGACTGCCATTAAACAGCTTGGAAGATCAAAGTCAATTTTTAATATAACTCCGATTGGATTCATCTGAAAGAAGGAAGTCCTGGGATGGCTTGAGGGTGAGTAAATAATAGGCTAATTTTCATTTTTGGGTGAACTATACCTTTAATGCACTAGTCAATTTATGGGTTATTTTGCTTCCATAACTTGTCTTCTTTCAGACTAGTGGAAAGAAAACATCCAAAATACACATTTAAGTGTTTATTTTAATACAGAATGTATTATTTCTCAGAAATCTCCATTTCAGCAGCACTTACACCTAACTTTCCATGTTTATTCCTATCTATATTCTGAAGGTTTTTACAGAGATGTGTCATTTGCCCGATTTATATTTATATATACACAATTATATAGCACTTTATCTGTTTGTGTCTGTAGATTTCAATTATGATACGTATAATTAAAGGCCATTTTCTCAAAAATAGTTTTTTTTCTCCTCTACTAAGTCAGAAATCACCAGTTTTTTAAAGGATTTTAAAGAGGAGTTTGTTGTTATTTGCCTTCTTTATATAACATTTTATTCCTAAAAACATGGTGAAAATGTATTTTGTTCCGGATGTTGACAGTATTTTCTGATTTATGGAGTGATAAAAAGAGATATCCAAAACTTTAATATGTCAACAGAATAAAAATAATTTTAAACTTGGATTTATCATTTGTTCAGATTTCTGTTCTGGAAATGCATGCAAATTAGTGCATGTTTAATTACATAATCCATCATTTGCATATTTAAACATAAGATTTTAGAAAACTTGTAATATGTAAAAACCTTCAACTCTAATATGTCAACAAAATGAAAAGAAATTTGAAATTGGATTTATCATATGTTCATATTTCTGTTCTGGAAATGCATAAAGGTTAGTGCACATTTAATTACATAATGCATCATTTGCATATTTAAACATAATATTTCAGAAAACCTGTAATATAAAACAATTAATGTACTGTGATTAATCAACCTATGGTCATATCAGTTAAATTTTTTACCCTATTCACCAGTAGTTTCTCACCTTAAGGATATAGTTCACATACCTCTGTTATGGCTGAACTGCTTTCATGTGAAATGAGTAACAACAATAGTTTAGCTTCCACAAGTGTTCTGGGTGGATTGAAGATGTTGTGAATGTGAGCATGTCGACTTAGTAGATGAAACTCTCAAAAAAGCAAGAAAAATCCTGTTTTGCATGATATGTCGCCTATAAGACACTGTTTACTTGTGGTAATAATTTTAAATGATTTTAGCATGTGTAGATGAATGAAACTGTCAGATTTAATGTAGTAATTCATGTATTGATCATTTCAGTCTCAGGATAAGTCCACTGGAGGATTGAATCCAGAACCATGTCCCATCTGTGCTCGACCGCTGGGTCAGGAGGTAAAATCAAAGCAAAAATGAATCTGTCAAGTGTATACATATGTAAGTATATACTCTATACTCTGAACATGACTTATGTGTTTTTATTGTCAGTGGGCCGTACTGACCTGTGGACACTGTTTCTGTAACGAGTGCATCGCTATCATCGTGGAGCAGTACAGCGTCGGCAATCGACGGAGAGCCATAAAGTGTGCCATATGCCGTCAAACCACTTCACATTCAGAGATCTCGTATGTGTTCACCACTCAGAGCGCCCACCAGGGGCAGGACATCCCTGTGAAGGTCAGAGACAATTCTTGCTTTATCTAGGCGTTTAATATGTATTTTACAATGTAAGTAAACTGTATTGCGACTGTGACATTTTCAGTCAGGTTAGATATGATTTGTAGAATATCTGTAATCTCTTTTCCCTGTAGGGTAGCCACTCCACGAAGGTAGAGGCCGTGGTTCGAGTCTTAAAGAAAATCCAGATGACCGACCCGGGAGCCAAGTCTCTTGTGTTCTCCACGGTAACGCTCTCATTAAATGAGTTGCTACATCAAACACCAGACTACAGCTCTTAACCTCTAAACTTACATTTACGCCTCGTCTCTCAGTGGCAGGGCGTCCTGGACATCATTGCGAAAGCCCTTTTCGACAACAACATGGAGTTTGCACAGATCAACGGAATTCACAAATTTCAGGTTTGTGTTGAATATGAGGAAACTAACATAACACAATGTTTGTCTTTAAGGATTTTTCTCCCTTTCCTTTCTGTAATTGCTTAAATATGTTATTATAAAATAAGTAGATCCAGCACCAAAATGAGTGATGTGAGTGATTACCCAAAGCGTTTTTTTTTTTTTATATTTAATATTAAATGAATTTAATAAATTATTTATTTATAAATGAGACACAGGAATCTAGAAATTCATGAATATTTTTTGAAAATGTTTTTAAAATATATATTTATATTTAATAACACAATTAATTATTTTATTTTACATGGGGCAAAACTTGTTTATTTATATATAAATGAGACAAAATTCTAGAACTTGAACTGATTTTTAAGCAGTTTTTTTTAATAAATGTTCTTTTAGTTAATTCAACTCTGGAATTTAAATGAATCAATTTTGAAACTGAAACTATTCAACCAGTTGAACAGAGTTAATAGTTGACGACAAGAATCTCAAAATTGCCAAATTTTATCCAGTTAATCAGGCAGCTTGGTTATCCCTAGTTACCACTACACTTCTTTAACCATTAAGCACAAATGTGAAATTATGATTATTGCATTCATTTTTAGGAGAACCTGAGTGCTTTCAAATACGAGGAGAGCATCAACATCTTGCTGCTGCCGTTGCACACAGGCTCAAATGGGCTAAACATTATTGAAGCGACGCATGTGGTGCTGGTGGAGCCCATTCTAAACCCTGCCCATGAGCTGCAGGCAATAGGAAGAGTGCACCGGATTGGCCAGACCAAGTAGGCATCAACCCAATCATATAACATTCAACACAACCCATGCTGCTGACATGAGTTTGATTCTGACTGCAGCTTTTCTCTCATATCAGTTAAAATGGCACAAATTCCAAAAAAGGTTTTTGGAATATTTAAAGGATTAGTTCACCAAAAAATTTGCTCACCCTCAGGCCACCCAAGATGTAGAGTTTGTTTCATCATCTAAATATATTTGGAGAAATGTAGCATTGCGTTACTTGCTCACCATTGGATCCTCTGCGGTGAATGGGTGCCGTCAGAATGAGAGTCCAAACAGCTGATAAAATCATCACAATAATCCACAAGTAATCCACACCACTCCAGTCCAGCAATTAATGTTTCATGAAGCAAAAAAGCTGTGTAAAGAAACAAATCCATCATTAAGGCATTTTAACTTTAAACCGTTGATTCTGGCCACAATACAAGTCTATAATCCATAATAACACTTCCTCCAAGGAAAAAGAGATGTTATTAGTAAATTATTCTTATTATTTCTACAGACCCACATTCGTTCATCGGTTTCTGATCAAGTCCACCATTGAGGAGCGGATGCAAGCAATGCTTAAAACAGCAGAAAAGAGGTAAGAGTCTATGTTTATCCCTCTAGAACTAGTTTACGCCAAAAAGTTGTTTTTTTTCCCTAAATATGTCCCACCCCAATTTCCTGGTTTAAAAGGAAACTCATCAACACAAGATAAAAAAATGTGTTTGTCAAGCAATTTAATGGGATCTTTAAATACATTTAATTTTACACTGGCCTTCTGTAGATTGTTTTTGCTTTGTTTACTGAAAATGACCTTGACTAATCTGTCTCAAACCAACATCACCTTCAGTCATAGTTCCACGTCTATGAAGCATTCGGAGGCCTCCGTATTTACAGTGGCAGACCTGGCCGAGCTGTTCACAGAGGACAGCGAGTCTCTTGAGTAAATGTCTCTCCAGACCTGCCAGTCCAAAGGCCAGTAATGTGAGCTATAAAGTTTGTTTAACCGGATGTGGTAGGGTCAATTTAGCCCCTTCAATAGCACGTTGTTTCCTCACGTTGACCTTTAACTTTTTACATTTTATTGGCCCGTGAATGTCACTCAGACATTATTAAACTCAATAATTATTATGCAAATTGAAGTTAGACGAGACAAAATATCTCAAAAGACTTTCAATGTAAACTGGAAAAGGAACATTGATCAAGATAAATTATTAATTTTATGTATACATGTTTACAACCATTTGAAGGTTTTTGATGTCTGAAGGTTATTTATCTCATATATATATATATATAGTTTTAATACTTGGACAGTTTGAAGAAAATGTTGAAGTTTGAAGCTTAATTAAACTCTGATATACTCATTACTATATGCATTGTTATGGATGGATGGATTGATTGATTGATTTACTCAATCATTAAAAGTATTTTAATTTTAATTTCTGTTTCATGTTTTCCCCAGGCATCAGATGATACTCACATCATGTTCACCAACACGATCCGCAACAATGAAACCGATATCATCACCAGAAGCTACATCAATATCACATTTGGGTGTCGATACCCCATAAACTACATGGTTCAGCAGCAAAACGGGGAGAATCTGATCAGAGTGGATGTGAGGTGAGCTTCTGCTAGTCATGACGTCACCAGTTAATTAAGTCTGCAAGTCCTTTAGGTTCAAAGCTCAGTCTCTGGGACTGCAGCACTCCATATGTAGTAATGGTTTTAATTATCACTATTTTTCCAAGCTTAAAAAAGGCCGAGCCCTTCTTCACTAATTGTTTGTTTGTATGCAAACACAATACTGGAACGTAATGATAACAAAAGACTGCCCTGGGGTCCAACTCCAAAAGTTTCATTCAATATTCATTGAGCGAACCTTTCAGCCTCTTCAATGAGTCTTTTAACATTCTCTGCCCCGCAGGACAATCACTCTGAACACGGAGGATGGAAATTTCTCGGTCTCCATGCTGCTGTATAAAGACGAAGAGTTTCAGGATAAATGGACCACTGTTCCTTCTCTCACACTTGAGGACAACATCTATGTCAAAGTTTACATGGTGCGTGTTGAGCTGAATAGATGACATTACTCACTACAAGCTACTGGGGGCTTTCATGAAAGCTGCCGTGTGTTTTCTTTATGCGACAGTTTAGAACTGTTTGGCTCTTTGTTTTCAGATGAATAGAACATCTATCTATCTATCTATCTATCTATCTACCTGTATATCTATGTACCTATCTATCTATATTTTGTTTGTTCTTCATTCGATGGTTCTATCTATCTATCTATCTACCTATCTATCTATATTTTGTTCGTTCTTCGTTCGATGATTCAATCTATTTATCGATCTGTCTGTCTGTCTGTCTGTCTTTTATTCGTTCTTCTTTCGATGGTTCTATCTATCTATATCTATCTATCTATCTATGTTTTGTTCGTTTTTCATTCGATGGTTCTATCCGTCTGTCTTTTATTCGTTCTTCTTTCGATGGTTCTATCTATCTATATATCTACCTATCTATCTATGTTTTGTTCGTTTTTCATTCGATGGTTCTATCTATCTATCTATATTTTGTTTGTTCTTCGTTCTATGGTTCTATCTATATCTATCTATCTACAGTGGTGTGAAAAAGTGTTGGTCCCCTTCCTGATTTCTTATTTTTTTGCATGTTTGTCACACTTTAATGTTTCAGATCATCAAACAAATTTAAATATTAGTCAAAGATAACACAAGTAAACACAACATGCAGTTTTTAAATGAAGGTTTTTATTATTAAGGGATAAACAAAATCCAAAACTACATGGCCCTGTGTGAAGAAGTGTTTGCCCCCCTGTTAAAACTGTGGTTTATCACACCTGAGTTCAATTTCTCTAGCCACACCCAGGCCTGATTACTGCCACACCTGTTCGCAATCAAGAAATCTCTTAAATAGGACCTGCCTGACAAAGTGAAGTAGACCAAAAGATCCTCAAAAGCTAGACATCATGCGGAGATCCAAAGAAATTCAGAAACAAATGAGAAAGAAAGTCATTGAGATCTATCAGTCTGGAAAAGCTTATAAAGCCATTTCTAAAGCTTTGGGACTCCAGCGAACCAAAGTGAGCGCCATTATTCACAAATGGCAAAAACATGGAACAGTGGAGAACCTTCCCAGGAG
>NW_015505358.1:141239-167699 GCF_001515645.1 Sinocyclocheilus grahami | reverse complement strand
TTAGTTTGATGATCTGAAACATTAAAGTGTGACAAACATGCAAAAAAATAAGAAATCAGGAAGGGGGCCAACACTTTTTCACACCACTGTAGCTATCTATCTATATTTTGTTCGTTCTTCGTTCGATGGTTTGATCTGTCTGTCTGTCTTTTATTCGTTCTTCGTTCGATGGTTCTATCTATCTATCTATGTTTTGTTCGTTTTTCATTCGATCGTTCTACCTATCTGTCTGTCTGTCTGTCTTTTATTCGTTCTTCGTTCGATGGTTCTATCTATCTATCTACCTATCTATGTTTTGTTCGTTTTTCATTTGATGGTTCTATCTATCTGTCTGTCTGTCTGTCTTTTATTCGTTCTTCGTTCGATGGTTCTATCTATCTATCTACCTATCTATGTTTTGTTCGTTTTTCATTTGATGGTTCTATCTATCTGTCTGTCTGTCTGTCTTTTATTCGTTCTTCGTTCGATGGTTCTATCTATCTATCTACCTATCTATGTTTTGTTCGTTTTTCATTTGATGGTTCTATCTATCTGTCTGTCTGTCTGTCTTTTATTCGTTCTTCGTTCGATGGTTCGATCTGTCTGTCTGTCTTTAATTCGTTCTTCATTCGATGATTCTATCTATCTATGTTTTGTTCGTTTTACATTCGATGGTTCTATCTATGTTTTGTTCGTTCATCGTTCGATGATTCTATCTATCTAAATCTATCTATATATGTTTTGTTCGTTTTTCATTCGATGGTTATCTATATTTTGTTCGTTCTTCGTTCAATGGTTCTATCTATATCTATCTATCTATCTATATATTTTCTTTGTTCGATGGTTCTGTCTGTCTGTCTTTTATTCGTTCTTCTTTCGATGGTTCTATCTATCTATATTTTCTTCGTTCTATCTATCCATCTGTCTGTCTATATATTAATATTTCTAATAATTCTTAGAAAAACAGTTTGTACTAGAATACTAGAAAATACTATTTTTTACTAATATTTATTTCTACTCAAATCGACTAAATAGATATAGGAAAGATTTCATGTACACAAATCCTAAAAATTACTTGTTACTTAATTACTTAAAAATTAAACATGTCAGTCAAAATTCTGTCATTATAAATTGATTGATCCTATAACTTGTGGACAGAATATGTACCAATAATGTAATAATCTTAATAATCTTTTTAAGATGCTGGCACATATTTTGTATATCTGCATATGAGCAATAATTATTTTGTAATGGAGTCACTACTTTAAATGTGCTAATGAAGCTTTTTATCCTGCAGATTCCAGCAAATCTGTTTCTGAGAGTGGAGAGGTGTTGGGCCACACCAACCAATGACCCTTACAGCAACATTCAGTACACCTTAATCAGGAACAGGTCTGGGACTTGGGCTTTTGCCTTTCAAGAATTTAATTTTAAGTGATTTAAAAACTAATTTTGTTTATTAACTCCCTTTTATTGTCCTCTGTGTAAATGCCCTCCTTCACAGCTTCATTATTCCTTTGCTCAGGTTTTAAATGTTCATTCAATCATAATTATCACCAGAGGTGTGAAAGGGTGTTGTTGAGACATGCCGTTGAAACCGTTGCTAAAGGAGCTGATGACAAAACAAAGTATGCAGCTACAGTCATGTGACGACTGTCAGCGGCCGTATGCATTGCAGTTTAACAGCTGTGCTTGTCCTTGACTACCCAAAGAGATTCTCCACCAGGAGAAAGCTATGAAGCATGCCGTTTCTGTGAACAATAGAGAAAACAGATCCAACTTAAATAGCAATGCCTTGAGTACAAATATCACACTGACTAACATTTCTCTTCACTTAAAAATTGCTAATTTGAATCATCAACCATCCTTTTATATTCCACAGACAAGAAACATACCAATTTTGAACAATATGTGGGTAAATAAATAATGTAGGTTTTCTAGTTTTGATGAATTTTTCCTTTAAAAATATAGTTTCCCAGTAACTTTAAACCCTTGATGCATCACAGAACTGCTCTGCTGAAGATGCATCAGTACGGACACGCAGGGATGTTGCATCGTCTCACACAGTCTCATATGGACCAATCAGAAGACACAAAACTAACATGGAGAATACTAATCCGAGTAAGTCTTGTAAACTCTCGTGTCTTCATCAGAGTCACCATACTCGCCAATGTGTAATTCATTACCATTGGTAGGCTAACCATCTTCATTAGTTATGTAATGATTTCAATAAAGTAAACAATAGTATTTGATATTACCAATAGTACCCTAAACACATTTAATACCATCGATTTGCATGAATGAATAAATGTCTCCCCAACATTTAACGATATCAACACTCATAAAGAGGATTAATGAAAAGAATGTGTTTTTTCCAAATGTACTGAAACAAATCTATTGATATCAACAGGTTACCGTGAAGATTAGTGTAAGGGTAAAGTAAATATTTCAAAAATGTATGAAAACCATTGTGACTATGAGAATATAGCTTTAGAATGAATGTAGGCCACATCTGATTCAGAACTGTACAACAGGAAAAAAATAAAATGACAAATTTATAATGGTGTAATATACCGTGGTACGTTAAATGGTACTCGGTATTGTATTATCATGGTACGTGTGTGTGTCTCCGCCCATCTATGGGCCTCCGTTTAGTTCAGTGTATCAGTAAAGAGAGACAGATTTCAACAGACAGCAGTGAAAACAACATCACTGTCATTATACTCGATTAAATATTAATATTGTTTCATTAAATAAACACTATCCTCATTAAACGACTGAAGACTCGTTACTGATCAACGGTAAGCCACTTTCATGTTTGTTTACTTTGAGTAACGTTAGTTTTCTCACCGGCTCCGACCTAATAGACCCGGTCTTTGTTAATATCGCAAAATACTTATTTTTCCGTCTTACTAATATGATAACTGTTCATCAGTATACAACGTTTATTCATTTCTTGTCGTTTTCATTTAATCTTGCATTTCGCGGCTAACCAGCTAATGCTAAAGGCGTTGTGTTTGTCAGTTTAACGAATTAAAACCCGTGCCTGTCATAATACAAACATAAAGATGTTTGAGGATGGTTGATTATTGATCTATATGAGTTCATAGTGCTGTCAGGTTCATGGTGTCTTACTTTAAAGAAGAACAACAAAAGCTGCTTCAGGTTTCATGAGTTTGACTGGATTGAGTTCAGTGCAGAGCAAGAGCTTGTCATATTTCACGTTTAGTGTCAGATCATATGTAGGATTGTGTCAGGCTTGGGATTATTATGCATCATATGTCATATTTGGTGTCATGTTTATGGAAATTAGGATCTACAGGTTATAGGACCTTGATTACTAAGATAATGAACACAGTTGTCAGCTATCAATTATGGCATATAAGCAATTGTCATTAATGAAAATAATAATAATGAGATTTAACTATTTAATGATCTGTACCTGTCATAATACAAACATAAAGATGTTTGAGGATGGTTGATTATTGATCTATATGAGTTCATAGTGCTGTCAGGTTCATGGTGTCTTACTTTAAAGAAGAACAACAAAAGCTGCTTCAGGTTTCATGAGTTTGACTGGATTGAGTTCAGTGCAGAGCAAGAGCTTGTCATATTTGGGAAACATTTCACGTTTAGTGTCAGATCATATGTAGGATTGTGTCAGGCTTGGGATTATTATGCATCATATGTCATATTTGGTGTCATGTTTATGGAAATTAGGATCTACAGGTTATAGGACCTTGATTACTAAGATAATGAACACAGTTGTCAGCTATCAATTATGGCATATAAGCAATTGTCATTAATGAAAATAATAATAATGAGATTTAACTATTTAATGATCTGTTTTTTTCATATGTATTGAGCTTATACTGTAACTGACATATACATTAAGCAAAATAGTGTAGGCTGGCTTGAATAATATAATTCTGAATATTTTATATAACATTCAGGTTTTAAAAATGTTTCAGTAACACTTTACAATAAGGTCCCATTAGTAAAAGGACATTAACTAACATGAACAAAACATTTATTACAGTGTTTATTCATCTTTGTTAATGTTAGTTAATGAAAATACAGTCATTAACTAATGTTAACAAGCAAGAATGTTAATTCACAGTGCATTAACTAATGTTAACAAGCAAAAAAAAAATGTGGTAATAATGCATTAGTAAATGTTGACGTTAACATTAGCTAAGAATAATAAATGCTGTAGAAGTATTGTTCATGCTTAGCCCATGTGAACTAAAGTTGTTAACTAATGAACCTTATTGTAAAGTGTTACCAATATTTCTTTTTTTTTCTCCACTTTGGTTGTGATAGTCCTTTTTCATTCTCTTGTTTCAAGGAATGCATCCCATTTGAAAATTAAATTAAGATTAAAATGTATTATTATGCAGCAGTTATACATTTGTCATATTTTCCTGAATTGTATACAGTAAAGTGGTTCATTTAAGCATTACTCTTGTTGTTGGAAAACTGTAGGAAGACATTAGCTCATTATGAATCATCACCGTACCTGTTGTTAAAAAAGTTTGTCAATGTGCTCTCTACTTGGCAATTACTTAGCAATTTTAGTTTTTTGATTGCTGTATGTGTAAAATTAACCTATAATAATTCCAATTGGATTGCATTATATTTTGTGATTTGCTGGACTGATAAGCTGACTTTTCTGTTCCAATAAAAGCACAAAATAAAATGCAACCAAATAAGCCTCTGTTTCTGATACACATTTACAGATTTTCAGTTTGAATTGTGCTTTTGTTTCTTAAACATGTCTAATAATAAACAAAAATGGCTAATAATTGTCAGTTGTGCAAGCTTTGAACCATAAGTTATTGCACAAAAATGTAGCCTACCTCTGTACTGCCACAAATTTGAGCCCCTCTAAGATGAATTCTGAAGTCATGTTATGTTTGGGGTCATACTGACATGTTGTAAGCATGCTGTCTGTTGTCCTTATGAGTGATTGCTTGTGCAACTTGTATGCCATATTGCACATGAGCACTAGATACCAAACACCTAAGTATTTAGAAAACATCCTCAGATGTGTTTTGCTGTTTCAAAAGAAGCCATCACAAGACGTCTCAGACTTAACATGCTGGCATTGTACACAAATGTTTCGCAATGTTTATGCCCAGCTGGTGTTGCGAGGACTATGTTGAAAGTCAGCTTGGTAATTAAAACTTACACCACATCATGACAGACCCCCACCCACCACCTTAACCCAAGTGACTCAGACAGTTTGCATTTAGGTCATGCCGGCTGAGTCTAACTGCTCATGTCTAGCCAAGCCCTGTCATGCTGGAGAGAGAGAAGCTTCTTGAATGACATTGCAAGATCCTTATGGAAGTGTTTCTTTTGAGTGGAAGCCATGACTGATTCCTGTAACATACCGTTCAGAAACAAGGGGTCATGTTCCTTCTAAGTCCTCGAAGAACCAGCGTGACCGTGCAACTTTAGGACAGTTGTGAAATGGCAGTGCAATGGTTTAGTAATTTGGTAAACATACTGCGAGAGGGCAACGGGGTCTGATTTACACTTATCCCTTTTAAGAGACGGGGAGACTTTCCCCAAGAATGGCATACATAGATTTTAAGCCGCGTGGTGTTGTACACAAAGTGTGTGTCCAAAATAAAATCAGGTCTAATGATCTTTTTTCTTTTCTTCCACAGTGTTTGCATAGCGTCTTTGAGTTAAGCGACTCACTAATATTTGCAATGGAGGAGCTTCATATCCATTGCCTGAAATGTGTCAACCGCCGATGTATGATAAGACCAGAGCCTAATGTTTCCTGTGACCTCATGGGTTGCCCTCTTGTGTGTGGAGCGGTTTTCCACTCATGCAAACTGAATGAACATCGCTTGCTGTGTCCATACGAAAGAGTCCCGTGTCTGAACTGTGGATTCGGATGTCCGTTCAACCTTGCCAGAGTCAAAATGGCACAGCACCTTGAAACGTGCCCAGCCAGCGTTGTGTGTTGCACCATGGAATGGAATCGATGGCCAGTGAGTTACGCAGATCGCAAGTCCTACGATAACTTGAGTAAGGAGGTTTGTGATGTGGAGCAGCTCGACATGGCTTTGGCCCTCCAGGATCAGCGGATGTTGCTGGAGTCGCTTAAAGTGGCGACCACTGTGACAAAAGCTCTGGAAGATCAAAATCAGGACAGTTCCAGCCACCAGGAGTCGAACCCTGAAAATGAATTCATTGAAACAGATGAGGAACCGTATGGTGGACCTTACACAGCTTCATTGGAAAACCGTAGAAGCTTTGCCGTCACTTTGGACGTTCTCCGGAGTGCAAAAAATATTGACTTCATTGTAGAGAATACCAATGGTGAGGAACAGAATGGAGGTTGCAGCGGTGTCAGGAATGGCGATGGGGAGTTTAGCAATGACACAACAAAGGAAAGTGACACTGATTCGGATTCTGATCTGGGAGCGGTAGGGGGTGCTGATTGTCCTTTTCCAGTAGACCCTGAAGATGAAAGAGATGATTGGTTGGAGAACAGTGCATGCGGTGAATCTTCTGAAGAAGAAGGCGAAATGAATGGTGGGATAGAACTCAATGAACTTCATAATGAAGGGGACGGTGACAGCCAGGTCAGACTTGAAAGGGTCAATGGCTCTTCAAACGCAAGGCAGGTTTTACCTGATCATTCCATACCTGTTCTAGCACAGGAGCCTGAAATGGCCCACTTGCCTCAGCTACCTCTTCCTTTGCCCATCCCTGTGCCTAACCTGATGCACAACAATGTTCTGCACCATTTGCCTTTCAGAATTGAGGACCGATGGCTGGAGCGCAAGTTAGAAAATCTCCAGGCACTCAGGGGAATGAACTTGTTTACAATCAAAGGGCGAAGGACTCTGTTTTCCGACCCCTATTTATTCAAAGCTAAGATGGAGGACAAGGCGGTGGACACGTCAGACCTTGAGGTGGCAGATGATCTGATGGGTCTTCATGGCATTGACCTCATCACCGCTGCCTTGCTCTTTTGCTTGGGAGACTCACCAGGAGGTAGGGGCATCTCAGACTGCCGCTTTGTAGACGGTTATCGCATTGACTTTGGTACGCAGACCTTCTCCCTCCCTTCTGCAATACTGGCAACCAGCACCATGGTTGGCGACATCGCCTCAGCTTCTGCCTGTGACCACGCCAGTCCGCAACTCTCCAACCCCAGTCCATTTCACACCCTCAGATTAGACCTCGTTCTGGAGTGTGTGGCACGCTATCAGACCAAACAGCGCTCGATGTTCACCTTCGTATGCGGACAGCTGTTTCGCAGAGATGAGTTCTCCTCCCATTTTAAGAACGTCCATGGTGACATACATGCTGGCCTTAATGGTTGGATGGAGCAAAGGTGCCCGTTGGCGTACTATGGATGCACCTACTCGCAAAGAAGGTTCTGTCCTTCAGTACAAGGTTTCAGAGTCATCCATGACCGACACCTGGGCTCTTTTGGTGTGCAGCCTGGATTAGCAGCTTGTCCCAATGAGCCTCTATCTAGAACTGACACCTGTCAATTCAGGTCCCACTGTGATCACCTTAGTGACCTGCCCTTTGAGTTACTCCAGTACATTGCGAGCTTCTTGGATGGCTTTAGCCTGTGCCAACTCTCAATTGTGTCTCGCACTATGAGGGATGTGTGTGCCAGTCTTCTTCAGTCCCGTGGCATGGTGGTCCTGCTCTGGGAGAAGACAAAGCAAGTTGATGGAACTTCGTCTTGGCAGATACAAGACAAGGTAATCAGAGAGTATTCACCTTTGTTGTTATGTCTTGAAACACCAAGCATAAAAAAAGTGATTTTTCACAATCTAAGTTGCTGATGTTTTTCGTTTTAGGTATGGCGGTTCAGTACGGCGTTTGACACTGTGAACGAGTGGAAGTTTGCCAACATTTCCAGCATGGCTGACCACCTCAAGATGTGCACGTTTAACACCATAACACGGAGAGAAGAGGCTGTCCCACTTCCATGTATGAGTTTTACAAGAGAACTTACAAAAGAGGGACGCTCTCTACGTTCAGTGCTTAAACCGGTGATATAGACAGTAGTCAAAATGCAGAAGAGGATTTCATTTTAGAATACAACATGCCTTATGTGTTTAGGTGAACCATGGGATTTGTTTGGCAAAGGATTCATTAAAATAAGAGCCTAAACTTGATAAACCACTTTTGGAAGAGATGTTTTTTTAATAAACAATATCTACCTGCTGTATTGATGATGGTTGTGCTGTCTTGCATTTTTGAGACAATATATTCAGTGTTTTTTTTTAGTTTTTTTTAACAAATTCGTTGCTTTTGTTGAACTATGTAGCTTCAAACCAGAAACACTGAATTTTTTAAATGGTGATGACCAAACGGAAAACCATTGTCTGCATTTTTGTAATGCAGGAATACACAATCCAATTTCTATCATGTAGATCAGTGGTTCTCAACTGGTTTTACTTTTGGAACCAAATTTACATCCTACATGAAATGGTGACGTAAGGGTCCTGTTTTCTTTAACCTTGTGTAGTTTTCCTCCTTTAGAATGTATATCAAGCAAACTGTCCATTTTGGCATTTCATATAATAGTTGAGTTTGCTCCAAAATACATTAGAGTTTGATTAGATGTAGAGCAAAAGATATAGGAATTGTTTTCTCTTTATAAGTCCATTTATTTTACTATCCTACCTATGCATGACTATATAGTTAGTTGCATTTGCTTTTTTGAATTTGTATTTAGCATTGTTTTTTGTTTTTTTGCCTGCTGTCACAGTTTAGTTTTTTTTAACAAATTCGTTGCTTTTGTTGAACTATGTAGCTTCAAACCAGAAACACTGAATTTTTTAAATGGTGATGACCAAACGGAAAACCATTGTCTGCATTTTTGTAATGCAGGAATACACAATCCAATTTCTATCATGTAGATCAGTGGTTCTCAACTGGTTTTACTTTTGGACCCAAATTTACATCCTACATGAAATGGTGACGTAAGGGTCCTGTTTTCTTTAACCTTGTGTAGTTTTCCTCCTTTAGAATGTATATCAAGCAAACTGTCCATTTTGGCATTTCATATAATAGTTGAGTTTGCTCCAAAATACATTAGAGTTTGATTAGATGTAGAGCAAAAGATATAGGAATTGTTTTCTCTTTATAAGTCCATTTATTTTACTATCCTACCTATGCATGACTATATAGTTAGTTGCATTTGCTTTTTTGAATTTGTATTTAGCATTGTTTTTTGTTTTTTTGCCTGCTGTCACAGAACAGACAAGCAAACCACCATTTGAGAACCACTGATGTTGACTTTAACCTCCTGATTTCTCTCTCATTTAAAAGTCTTATACATTTTTCCCTTTTTATCAGTTTGTCAGAACGAACACATAACAGTTCATTCTCCGAGAAGCATTTATGGTATCCAGTTTTAGCTGTATACAATACACATAGTACTTGATACTGTCACACACAACACTTCCAGTGGTCATCCTCTGTGTCTTTTGAAAAGTAAACGGATTAATGTAAATGTACTTTATCTAAGTTGATGGCATGTGCTGTATTACAATCTTCCTGATGCTGAATCACTGCACAAAACCTGCAGGACAGGTACAAGACTGCAGTTGTAACCTGTTTTGTGGTGGCATACAGTGCATGTGCAGATGTACTTCTCTGTCTCTCAGGGGTTTAACATCAAGCATATGCCGTTATAGACAGTTTATCTGTTAGAAACTTGATGTGAGCTTGTGATTCTCTTCCACTTTTATTTGTTGATGGTTTAAAAGTCAAGTTTACAGTATGTTTTCAGGTGTGCAGTTACAGTGTTTCAGGTTGCTAACAGTCTGAAATGTTGCAATATTTTCAATCTTGTTTAAGGAATTAGCTGCGTGATATGTTTTACTGTATGTGCTTTCTGCCATTTTTGTTGTGTGATGACAATAGAGCAATATTCTGAAACGTTTGAGTTTCCGAATAATCGAATTCTAGCATCTTTGAGAACTGAAGAGTCATAAAACGCTTATTTTTAAAGACTTTATCAGAGTTAACATCAGTCGAAGTGCAACATGTTAATGTCTTTGAGGGTTTTTTTTTTTTGTTGTTGTTGCCGAAGGAACAAAATGCATTCATTTATTGCATCAACAGTCTGGGAGCATTTTATATTGTTCTATTTAAATATATTTACTCTAAGCGAAGTGCAACATGTTAATGTCTTTGAGGGTTTTTTTTTTGTTGTTGTTGCCGAAGGAACAAAATGCATTCATTTATTGCATCAACAGTCTGGGAGCATTTTATATTGTTCTATTTAAATATATTTACTCTAAGTTTTCCAGACATATATATCATTGTATGAGGGAACTCAGGTATTTAAAGAAGAACTGTGGAAAGTTTAGGTCGGAATCTTTACTTTTTTTTTGAAAGTAAGTGTACAGTTAATTTACCCTCCAAACCAACACTTTTTTTATAATACAGTTTTCATATTTGCGGTTTTATATGACCTGATAGTTCTCAAACCTCTTTTTCTATTGTAAATAATCAAAATGTGTGTCCATTTCTAGGTTAACCAACCTAAACAGTTCTTTCACATCAGTAGTTGTATCATCATTTGCATTTTTTAAATAATATTTTAATTTAATAAAGTGTGAGAAATCCAGGTTGCCTGTGTGCCATTTTATCAGGCTCCAGATATGCAGCGAACCAAGTGTCAAAGATGTAAAATAAAGTTAAGCAAAGCTGGCAGAGAAATTAATTTGCCAGTGTGAAATCAATCATGTAATGGGTGGATGGTAGTTTTTTAAGCACTGAAATATTAAAAGTATACTAATAAGTAGTGGATCCACATTTATCACTTAAGTGCATGATGTGGCTCTGATTTTACAGATATTTTATAATAGCATCACTCTATTTTTATGTTTGTAAAGTGCTTTACCACCAGATGGTGCTGCTGTATTCAGAATCAGAACATGCTAATCAAAAACCACAGGTCTTTTGAAGGGTACATTTCCTGAGAGAAATTTAATGAAACAATGAATTTTCTTTCTAAGGACAATATTTAATGTTCATTAAAGTTGGATCTGGCTTTTGATCCTCCCTCTCCTCTTTTTTGAAAACTAAAATATGGTCACCCTATCTCCGTATAATTGCGCATGTAGGCCGAAACATACACATAGACGTGAAAAACCATGATAAATGTCCTGTATGGATCCAGGGCTGAACTGTGGTCAGGTGGGCTCATCTGCTTCAGTAACCTTCATGGAAATTGGCTTTTACAGCAGAGTTAAGGGTTTAGACAGACAAATAATACACCCAGAACTATCACCACATTTCTTAAGCTAAATGAAGAAGCATAGCTTTCTGATGCCATAATGTTTTCAATAAATGATGCATGTCTTCGTAATAATCTTTACAGAGACAATGGATATATCCTTAAACCTTAAGGAGGGGTGTTTTTAGCAACAAATCTATTGTCTGCTCTGCATTGGAATTAGTATTATGTAATACCGTAATTACCAATTACATAATGAATGAAGGGTTCCTTAAACCATTACCTCATTAAACAGGCATTAGAGAAAAGTTTCCATCATCTCCTAAAACAAACAAGAACATTTAATGTAATCTTTAGATGTGTGGGCGGCTTTCATAGCATCCTGGTTAGAGAAAATAGAAACTTTTCAGTTTGCAACATTGTGACTGGAAAAAAAAAAAAAAAACGGAAAACATGTAGCTGACACAATAATCAGACAGGAGATTAAAAATAGCATCCTGTTCAAAACATCCTTAATTAATCATGCATTATTGATATTCAGTTGAGTTTGAGACTGATTAGGGGTAATCTTTTAATTAAATGATGCCTAAACAAGAATCCATTATCAAAATTTGTCTCAAAATACAGCAGGAACTTCTGAGACAAAAATATATATGTATTGCAATGCAGCTTTTCAAGTCAAATCCAACGAAGTTTAATGGTGACCCAGAAGCTTTTCACAACCGCAACAATATGAGTTAACAATATAATTGTAAGGACTTGCTCAGACACCAAAACACACAATATAGTGTCATATGTAAGATGCACACAGCAAACAAATGTATGAAACATATTTTGGAATAAAGATGGAGGAAACATCTACTACATGTCCAATATCAATGGAATTGGAAAAGAAACACTCCACTTGTGTGATTCCTTTTCAAATTGTTGCTTTTGCCCTATAGATGGACAACAGTGCAGTGCAATACATAGATGAGTTTGCAGCGGTTTAAAATGAAAACTCCTTGATGAATTTGTTTCTTAGAAACACACAGCTTTTCCACTTCACAAGGCATTATATTGATGTACTGTATATGGATTATTGTGATGTTTTTATCAGCTGTTTGGACTCTCATTCTGACGGCACTGCAGAGCATCCACCGGTGAGCAAGTGATGGAATGCTACATTTCTCCAAATCTGTTCCCGTTAAGAAACAAACCCATCTACATCTTGGGTGGCCCGAGGGTGAGAACATTTTCAGCAAATTTTCATTTTTGGGGGAGGAACTTTTCCTTTAAAGCAGACTTTGCATTGCTCAGAACTGATTGTCATAGTGAGAGAATGTGTACACTTTTTTTGACAGCAGTCTCTCTGGGAGGAAGTCGCATGGGGATCTGTCTGTACGGTCATCCTCTAGCGAACAGCTCACAGATAAACAAACACATCTGCACTGCAGTCGACTCCAGCTCCAGTTTGCGGAGCAGAAGACAGCGATGATGAAAGTCATCTCGGTGTGGGGTGCGAGATGCTCTTACACGGATGATGTAAGATGAAATCTTATGCAAAGAGCTCAAACTTCAGATCCCAGGCCTCCACGATCTCATCTGATTGAAGAGTCTCATGTGAAGTTGCCAGAAACATCCTCAGATATAAAGGAAAGAGGATAGACTATGAAAGCTTGTCTCTGCCACAGGACTGAAACAAAATATAAATGGCAGTTGTGACTTTTTTTCCCATGATTTTGAGTTTATATCTGGCGATTCTGACTTTTTTCTCAGAACTGCAAATTATAAACTCAGAATTCTGAAATATAACCTCAGAATTGTGAGAGAAAAAATAGTCAGAATTGCAAAGAAGAAAAGTCCAGATTGTGAGATAAAAAGCCACAATTACCGTTTCTGTCAGGACCACTATAGTCAAAGATGATTGACAATTAGCATACAGTTTGGATTGGCGGTATGGTTATGTTCTGGGCAAGAACTCCCTGCGCATCCATGCAGCCTAGCATGGGATGAGAGCAGGGAGAGCAGCGATAACCCCCCAGGGTAAACGGAACAGAACCAACATAAATGTATTGCAGATATCGTTAAAGTTCAATAATGTTATGCAAACATTTTAGAATTAGTCTGATTCAAAGGAGAATCAGAAGGCTGAATCCTGACTGACAGAGGAGGAGCTGGGGATGGAGGAGGGTAATTAGCTATTGAGCAATGCGAAAACTGCTGATACTACTGCGGGACCTTATATATGAATACTTAGATAGGTGTCGTATTCCTATAGGTTGATGGGGATCAGCTGAAGCGAGCTTCACTAACGTGACCTGCCAGAACTAACGCTACGCTTGATTATTATTATTTCACTTTTTTATCCATTGGTGGAACCAAAAAATAGAACTGCAAGATGTAAATTCAGAATTGTGAGATGTAAACTCGGTCCAAATTATGAAGTGTCCATTTGATGCGCAATTCAGAATCTTGTAGGAAATAGTAGGTCATCTGGGAACTTTTTGCCTATTATTTTATGAATATTTGGGGCGTACTACTTTCACATACTGTTTTTGGTCTTCTATATATTAGGAAAGCATGTGATTTTGGATAGAGCCATATAATAGTAGGCTATATGAAGTTGTTTTGCTAGCATTCATAAGACATCAGGCCACCAGAGGCGTCAGAAACACATCAGTGGCCCTCAGCGTGTATCATGTGACATGATGCAGGTACCTGCCCGCCTCCAGACTCTGAGAAGGTTCCAGCTCATTCATCATCATCATCATCATCTCAGTGTCAGATGAGCTCTGATGTGCACATGTAGCTGCTCTCTCATCAGTCTGAGTGTGGATGTCGTCTGCGCTCCTGCAAAGATGAGCATGATGACAGATCATTTTGCATACTCTTTTACATAATATTGTCACTGCTTACATAATATTGCATTTTGCATAATAGATGATGTCTAATTAATTAGCAACGATCTCAAAGGCAAGCATCAATATTGTATTGCTTAAATTGGTTTAACCCATTCTTTTGTAGTTTTAGATTTTACATTTGTAGAAAAATCGTACTACATTTATTAAAAACCTATGCTGAAAATGACTTGTATAGTGGTCAATCAGTGGCATGATGACAGACATTTCAAAGAAAAACTAAGAAAAAGCAAGCAATCAAATAGTCACTTGAAATCTATCCATGCAATTAAGTTGTTAAATGCATAGCAGGTTTATTACAGTAAACTAAAATTGTTGCCATGAAAACTTTAGTTAATTGAAATAAAATAAACCTTAACTGAAATAAAATATAAAAATTTTTTAAAAAACTAATATTAAAAAAAATGTATAAGCACTACAGACAAATTTAAAAGAAAAAAAATTACTGAAACTTTAACCAAACAAAATGAAAACAGAAAATATAAAAATAAAAACTAATGGTGTCTCAGTTATAATAAGTAACATTGTCGCAAAGATCTACGGCAATGCTTATTCAAATTGTAATAATTATTTTTAGGATCGCTATGATTAAACATGAGCATACTGCCGTTATGTGCCTGTACTGAATTAGTCCAGATGCATGAAACAGATTGATTTGTGCTGCTCACAGTGAGGTCGAATATTAAATGCTCACTCATCAGTCTGTTAGTTCAGGTGTCACAGTGACTGACAGAATGACAAACTGCTGTGCACATGAACCAAACGATCTGGTGCAACTCACATTTTTCCTGTTGACAGGAGAGATTCTGCTACAGGTAGGATGGCACTGGATTCTCTGTTGTTCTGTGTCGACCTGAAAATGAAAAGTGAAAGTTCAATGTGATGCAGGTGTCGAACTGTAAAATGTCTGAAGCCTTTTCTTCTTTTCCCTGCAGCTGTCAAAGTGAAATATTCACTTCAGCAAAACAACTTGTTAAGGGGACAGGCAAAACAATCGACCTTAAAACAAAATGCACTTGTAATAGGGTGAGAAAAAGAGATGCCTTATTGTAAAAATCCTGCTCATTAGTGGATGCCTTTTCAGTGTTGCCAATTAAGAAAACCTTTCCTGTTGTATGAATACACTGTTTCAGTATCTAAAGTGGACATTTAAGTCACACTTCAAATGTTATTACACTAGTTAAAATATCAAACCAAGTGACGTTCATTTAAAAGAAAGTTGGTATAAGCGCAACTTTTCAAGCTTAAATTGACATTATGCATCCACTAAAAAACATTGCAACAAAAATGAGTAGTTCTGAGAAAAGCTTTTAAGCATTTCAGAAATATTAGTGCAGCATTTGAGTAAAGCTGCTAATCGGCTTGATATAATACAACAGCATTCATTCAATTGAATTGTGGCCACTGCATATTAAGAGCGAATACACAGCTTGAATTCCCTGAGGTCATGTAATGGTTTTGAAGTGGATGAAAGGTGGTGGTGGAGGAGAAGAGATTCGAACTAAATCAGAGAACGAGAGGAGAGACTGCAGATACTCACTCATACTCCTCTGGACACATGCTTACAAATGCAACGGGGCTGCAAAACATACAGACAGCAGAGTGAGAAAATCTCATAGCTGTCAACAAACCTGATCACACATGGGCATTACTTGGCCTTGTGAACTTTTCACACTTACACTACTTCAATTTGTCTACTAAAAAGGTCCAAAAGCGTATATGCATCACAAGAAATCAAATCAAAAAATCTTTCCCCCTAAACCATTATGAATATTTATCATTTGTAACACATCTCAAATCACTATTCATTATGTGGTACAATTA
This sequence comes from Sinocyclocheilus grahami, assembly GCF_001515645.1. NCBI lineage: Eukaryota > Metazoa > Chordata > Actinopteri > Cypriniformes > Cyprinidae > Sinocyclocheilus > Sinocyclocheilus grahami. The sequence goes on along the minus strand of NW_015505358.1, from coordinate 151,754 downwards.
TTATAAACATCTTTAGACAATTATTACATAAATAATAATAGCATTAAAAAATACGTATTGCTTTATTCAGCGATATACAAGCGATATTTCCATTCACATCATCATGTCTCATATTTCATCTCAAGTTCTTCAGTGTCACTGTTTTCTTGTTGATAAACAAATACACTAATCTTTGAAGAATTTTAGTACTGCCAAAATTATTGATTGTGGTGGAAATTAGACTATAACTGAGGGAAGTTCAGAATATGTGTGAAATAATTTAATTTAATATTTTATTTTATTTTATTTTATTATTGATTATGGTAGAAATGACACCATAACTGATGGATAGTCGTAATTTGTGTGAAATTAAAAAATAGATATATTGATTGTGGTGGAAATGACACCATAAGTGATAATAAATTTATTTATTTTATTTTATTTTATTTTATTTTATTTTATTATTGATTATGGTAGAAATGACACCATAACTGATGGATAGTCATAATTTGTGTGAAATAAAAAAATAGATATATTGATTGTGGTGGAAATGACACCATAAGTGAGGGGTAGTCGTAATTTTAATGAAAAGAAAGGAAAAGAAAAGATATCAAATAAATAATATAAAATAAAATAAACTTAAATTAAATAAAAAATTGCTGATTGCAATGGAAATGACACAATAACTCAGGGATAGCTGTAATTTGGGAAAAATCTAATTAAAAAAATCATCCAAGAAATATAAATGTATGATTATTGCACTGTTTAGATCATTGTTAAAAAATATATTTTCTAAATATATATATAATGGATTTTCATAGTTTAACATTAAACAGCTGGGTCTGGGACAATAAAGAATATTGCAAAACATGAAAATAATCTAAAAAGTAGCAAAAATAAATTAAAGCAAAACAGTTTTAATTAGCATGTTTAATTTGAGTTTCAAAAGCAACTGTAGTTGACAAAACTACACCCATATGCAGTCACTCATACAATGAATCAGGACAAGTAATAATGACACTGACTCTGCAACAGCCAGTGAGAACAGCTGCTTTATTTCAATATTAAAGACTGCCGTGAACATGATAAATGTCCCGTCTCTTCATTTCCCCCACAATCTCACTAAACAGACACCTGACTGCTTTGTAATTAAATTCACATCCACGAGAGGGAAGCAGTATTTGCGTGTCGATGTTAAAGCGGCAGCTCCAGCATTCGAATGACACATGAATAGACCTTTAGTAATTAATGAACTTCTCAGCAAAACAGAAGCTGAGAAACATGTTTCCCATGAGGCCGAGCGATGACAGGAAGTTACCAGGACATACATATATGAAGTATAATACCGTTTATACTTGCACTTTTTAAACAAGATAAAAATCTGGAGATCTCAAAAAGATCTTGAATATTTGCACTAGGAAAGCTCACGTCTCTGAATGCTCTTCCTCCAGGATGGTCTGCACGGGCAGGTAGCCGAGCCGAGGGTGTTTGGTGAAATACTTCTTTGAGCGGAACTTGTTTTTCAGCACCTTGGTGAAGTCACGCACATCTTCTCCTGAGGTGGTCTGTAACAGAGAGGCTGTGAAATGTTCTGCTGTGCATGAAGAATTAGAGTGGCAGGGACTGGAGTGTTTAGGCTTAGAAAAATCAGGGGAAAAAATCCTAACAAAATTCAATATTAATGCACCTACACACACACACACACACACACAATAAAGTAGATATATAATATATATAATATTATTATACATAAAAAAATATATAGAGAGAGAGAGAGACTTATATTCTAAAATTTAATTAAACATAAAATATATAGTTATTAAATTGTATTATAATATTATGAAATAATAATCAAAAATATATTTTTTTATTAATTTTAAAAATATAAAAGATTTTCCAGATGATTTAGGGTGGTGTAACACCTGCACGATTCCCTCCCTAATGTTTTGAAGCATTTGCCACAATGAACCATCTGAAAACACAACCAAACACAAGCGTCTTCCAGATGCTCACAGGGGTGCAGTACTCCACCATTGGATAGCTGAGATGATAGTCCTTGGAAATCCTTCCCGAGAAAAAACATGTCTGACACACGTTGTAGTTGAAGTGTTTCAGACTTCGATACCTACAGGATTAACAGATGTTAAACACTACAACAGCTACGAACTTTGCAACACTGACACTGTCATTGAACTAAACTGAATCAACACTGAACTCAAATGAGTTGAACAATAACACTATTGTCTTCTGAAGTGCTGCTTATAGCTTGCTTTGAATTTGTTTCATAATTTAGGAATTTTGCAATATTAATGCTTTTATTTTCCTGTGTGAAGCTTCTCTAAAACAATCTGTATTGTATAAAGCGCTATATAATTAAATGTGACTTGACTTTTATGACACTGTCCACACAAATAAGATACATATTGGTGAACCATTACTTAATTTTTAAAATAAATGCACAAATATCATGTTCTCTGGACTGAGAACTGTTAGATAAGATATGCGTGACATCTCAATTTATGGGAAAAATTGCCAACTTGTTGTCCATTCTGGCATGTACATGTTTATTTATTTGAATAATATATTTGGTTGTAGAATTGTATATTTCAACACTGTTTATATATTTAATTATAATGTTCATTGTTAAAAAAAAATAATTAAATCACAGATTTCAGGGTTTTAAAATTATGTTTAGACACATTCCACTATGTGTATAATAATAATAATAATAAAAGTAAATGTGTTTTTATTAATAATGTCTTTAATAATAATAATAATAATAACAATAATAATAAAGACATTATTAATAAAAACAATAATAAAAACACTTTTACTTTTATTTTTATTTTTATTATGATACACATAGTGGAATGTGTCTAAACAGTTTTAAAACCCTGAAATTTGTGATTTAATTATTTTTTAACAATGAACATCATAATTAAATATATAAACAGTGTTGAAATATAAAATTCTATAACAAAATATACTATTAAAAGAAATCAAATCATAAATAACATTAATAACTATAATAATAATATCATTGTTATTTATTATTTTACTGTACAATTTAATAATAATAATAGCTAAAATGCTATTTTGAGGTTGACAAACAACATTGTCTGAAGATTATGCACCTCCTTTGCTGAAGAAAATGACATTTTAAGAGTTTCTGTCTACTTCACTTTGTTTACCTGAAGCCCACCATGGGACACTCCTTACAGATGTTGCATTTGGCCTGATGTTTGGCGGTTTCTGCAGCGGTGACTCTGTGAAGGACAGGCAACCAGACCATCGACTGCGGCTCCAAATGCATCCAGTCCACAAACTGCTGTACCTCAATGACATCATCACGGCCCACCTGAACCCCAGACGACAGACAAACCCTTCATTCATAACCACAATGCACTGCACGACACACTATAATGGAGCTGTCTGAGTCTAAAAGCACTCAGATGGTCTATTTATCATTTTAGAAGCGTATTCAACTACATCCCAAAAACTATAATATCCCATCACAACCTTATTAGCCCGAGGGCAAGGGAGCCATTAGCAATTTTGAAGTGAAGCAAATGGGGCCAATTGTGATCATTTGTGTCTCCCCCGTGACATTAAAACTGCTACTACTGTTATGCATCAATTACAGCGGGCCAGTTAAGGCAGGACTATCAAGAGTCTTTCATTACATGCAACATTAAATGAAAAGAGCTCCACTGTGACCCAAGTAAAGCAGTGAAGTATTGGAGGCGCCGTCCAGGGCGGATTTATAAATACTCCATTATACCAGCGCATGTGGTTCACATCATAAAGCACTCCATCATGTGATATTATGGGAACGCGTGCGCACAAATCAAGTGGATTTCATTTAAATATCTCTCGGTAGCTTGTGCGTCAGCTGTCGAACCGAGTGCTAAGCTTCTGAAAGTGGTGATGTAAATCCCCTGGCAGGCCCGCCACTCTTATAACTGAGCTTATCATTTATTTATATGTCAGAACTCAGTGATGTGTAATGATGAGCCCCTATCCCCAAACAAACAAGTCTGAGCATGCGTTCAGCAGCTCCCTATAGGAATACATAATGTCTCACACACCTGAATTATGTATCATAGAAACCTGTTCATTAATTTGCATGTCAGAATTTTTGTTAAACCTTGTCATTTTTTAATGCACGCATGTGTTCTTTCACTTCCTCGGTAAATAAAGTAGAGATTTTGTTCTGGTCATATAATGGGGAAAAAAATATAAATCTTGGACATCAACCAGATGAACTATTTATTGCGCAGATGTTTCTTGGCCTTGAAAGAATCTGATGAGAAATGTTTGAGTTCATATTGAGATCTCTGATTTTTCAAGTGCACACTTTTGGCAAATCTGAGTTTAAAGTTGGTTTAAAATGTTGATATTTCAAATGTGAGATTGATAGACTTGTTCTCAGCAAGCTTGTTAAATAAATCTAAAACTATTAAAACATTTTGGATAGTTCCGGTCCTTGATTCTGATTGGCTGAGCCACGTTTGAAGCTGTTGTAAATTACTCTACAAACATACATGCTCGGCAACCACTTTGTTGCAACCACAACTGATTTTGAGGAACTACATTGTTTGGTGGAAGAATACTGTTTTTTATTAATATCATTACACTTTATTTGCTCGGTTTTATTTTGTGAAACCGTACTACGTATATGGAATATAACCGCTTTATAAAAGCAATAAGCCCCGTGAAGCTTCTTGGGGCTTATTGCTTTAATAAAATTAAATACAAATATTAGACAACAAAAATAAGTTAATGAAATAAGTTTAGCTTGAAGCACTAAAATAACTAACTGGAAATAAATAAAAACTAAAACAGAACTAAATCTAAAACTAAAACGGAAATGAAAGAAAATGAAACCTAAACAGTAATGTTTAAAAACAAACTAATAAAAATGACAAAAGCACATAACAAAATCACTAAATATAACTGAAAATATAAAGCTAATTCAAAATTATTAAAAAAACAGTCTATAAAAATACTAAAATAGCACTGGTTCTCATAAGTAAAATCTGACTAATTTGTCTCCATTTGATCTTGATGCTTTGGCAATTTACTGAAATATGTTTAGATTGAATCACTAAAATAACTAGCTACAATTAAATAAAACATAAATCAGAACTAAAACTGTAGTAAGTTAAACCTCAATAGTAATAAAAAAAAACTAATAAATATGGCAAAAGCACATAAAATGACTAATAATTCAACTAAAATTAAAATGATAACTGAAAATATAAAAACAAAAGCTAATTCAAAATATTAATAAAACTATAACAGTATATAAATAATGCTGAAATAACACTGTTAGGATGTTAGGATACTCATAGGTCTTCATTGAACCTGATCCAAAGATATGAAGAGAGATATCATCTCGTTTTTTAGCCTACAGTAGTGTTAACTCACATATTGAAAGCAGCTACGGACACTGGGCTCCATGTTACTCCCTCCGAATGCGGCGGCCTCCCCGAGCTGGTGTGGGATTTGGATGCTGTTGTGTAGCAGTAACGCCAGCCGCCTCTGGTTACAGACGCCTGCAGCGTCGGCCACCTGAGCGAACAGATCTGTGAAGGACAGCAGGAGAGAAACTCAAAGAACATCACAGGATGAGACCAGGAGGGTGATTTTAGACTTAAGATCCAATTTATAAATGTCCTTGTAGGAGCCACAGCAAGGACAGTGTTGCATTCAATTCCCAGTAGGTCTGAGACAGTGAAATCAAAGTTTGCAGTGAAATTGTGCACAGACATTAAAGCGAAGGAAAGAAGCCAGGGTTTCACAACATAATTTAATTAATTTATAAATTGAGAGCAGGATAGAATATTTTATGCCACATATATTCAGTATCAAAGCACTTGCATTTGTACTTATCCTTTAGAGGTCCTTTTGAAAGAGAAAACAAGCCAATCTTCATGGACAACACTTGAACTTTTCCACTTCTGTCACTATAAAAAAAACAGTAAGTGAAAGTGACGTGTGGCCAAGTATCAGTTCAATCTGAACAGGGGGTTTTTCCCAGTGTTTTTGATGTAAAAATAATTTTCTATGCCATTTAAAAATGTTTGTTGTGCAAACAAAACAGGGATGTTAGTTGCAGCAATAAACACACTGAATTCTGGCTCAACCTTCTGGCTACACTTACATTGACGCAACGGCAAAATATATTAAAACTGGTTATGTTTTTACTAAACAGTTTTGTGTCAGCTTGTCATCTTGGCAAAAATAGAAATATTGCTTTAGGACTGCAAAAGAAATTAACATAAAGCATTACATCAAATATGTATGAGAACAACCATTACAGAGGAGACTGTCTGCAATAGTTTAGAGGTCACGAGACGTACTTTTCAGTGGCACTAAAAAGCATTGAACAATTTATTCAGATTTAAAATTGTATATAAATGTCATTGCATTATTAGATAAAAAAAACATTAAACTAAGATATAAGCTTATTTCCAGAACTATGGACAAAACTGTGACAAAAAGTGTCACTTTTTACCTCTATTTTGAATTATATATCTATTGTTTTATCATTTTAAAGCAATTTTTTGTGTGATTGTGCTGGGAAATAAATGCCACTTTCTTTCTTTCAATATTATTTAATAAATGCCAATTCGTTATTCAGTGCATTAATACAGTTTTAAGCGTGACTTAGTAGGAATAGTTTACCCAAAAATGAAAATTTGCTGAAAATGTACTCACCCTCAGCCCACCCAAGACGTAAATGAGTTTGTTTCTTCATTTGGAGTAATTTAGCATTGCATCACTTGCTCACCAATTGATCCTCTGCAGTGAATGGGTGCCGTCAGAATGAGAGCAGCTGATAAAAACATCACAATAATCCACAAGTAATGTAAGGTATCCACAAACTAATAAACAACTCGATCATTAAGATTTTTATAACTTCAAAGAAGTTATACATGTGACCCTGGAGCACAAAACCAGTCTTAAATCGCTGGGGTATATTTTTAACAATAGCCAAAAAAACATTGTGTGGGTCAAAATTTTGATTTTTCTTTTATGCCAAAAATCATTATGATATTAAGTAAAGATCATGTTCCATGAAGATATTTTGTAAATTTCTTACCGTAAATATATCAAAACTTAATTTTTGATTAGTAATATGCATTGCTAAGAACTTAATTTGGACAATTTTCTCACTCTCAGATTCCAGATTTTCAAATAGTTTTATCTCGGCCAAATATTGTCCTAACAAACCATACATCAATAGAAAATGTACCCTTATGACTGGTTTTGTGGTCCAGGGTCACATATGAGTCCTTTATCCATAATATTGCTTTCTCCATTAAAAAAAAATAATCTCGTCTGATTCAGGAGAGAAATATGCATAGATCAATGGTGGATTTGTTTCTTACAAACATGCAGCTGTTAGCTTCACAAGATGTCAACTGATGGACTGGAGTGTGTGGATTATTGTGATGTTTTTATCAGCTGTTTGGACTCTCATTCTGACGGCACCCATTCACTGCAGTGCATCCATTGGTGAGCAAGTGATAGAATGTTAAATTTCTCCAAATCTGTTCCGAAAATCAAACTCATCTACATCTAGGATAGCCCGAGGGTGAGTACATTTTCAGAAAATGTTCATTTTTGAGTGAACTATTCCTTTAGGTGTCTAAACATGTTTAAGGGCCACTACAGACAAGACCCATACAGACCTGTCATAGACTTTTAGCAGCCAGTTGAGACACAGATCCACACACAAAGGCACATTAACCAGATCCGGATGCACCTGCTGAAGTTCACGGTAGACTGTGCAGAGACAGTTTATGATGCCTGGAATCTCCAGTAGCTGGCCATTATGCGTGAGTTTGTGTTGATCAAAGACACTCTGGGCGATGCTGAGCTCCAAAAGGTCCACTGAAACAGACAGACAAATTTCATCTCCACTCATTTCTGCCTCCACAATGAATTCCATTCAGCACATTTTAATGAAAGTCACCAGTGCGTAACTCATCCGTTGGTGTGTAATGCAAATGCCGTACTGAAAAGGCAACAAAAAATTATCAGCATTCATCAGTTTTGCAACCAATTATACGTTTCAACAGCTACCCTTTCTCAACATTACCCATATCCGAAGATATGAAGCAAAAAACAGCTGCTGTCTGTTACCAAAAACCCCATCAGGCTAACCTGACTGAAGGCCATTTCTGCACAGCTTGTACTGTACTAATGTTGTCAGAGGGTGGCTTTCCGGCTCTAATGCTCTCAAAACTCCTACTGCAGATCAAAGGCTCATAGTTAGTGTACCAGAAACGTCTTGACAAAATTAGCAGATAGAGCTCAAGATTGCTTGGTTAATATTGTCTTTGTCTTCTGCAGTAATCTGTTTACTTCCAAAAGTCATTTCGAGTGAGAAGTGATGAGCGGTTTTTCACAATGACAGTAATTTGCAATGCAATGATAAATGTTTAGTACAAATCCCCAACAGAAGAACCAATGAACTTTTTTTTAGGAAAGTAAGAAGTATAAGACTTAAATGATAAGTTATCACTCACAGCAGAGGGCTTTCTGTAGCCGGCGGCTCTTCATCGCTGTGCGGTAAGCGGAGAAACACACATGGCTCAGATCAGCTGCATATTGAGGGTAGACCATAAAGGCTGGATGTGAATATTATTAATAAGAAAAGTCATAGTTCTCAAATTCAAATAATGAGCAAAATGTAAGAAAGCATGCATACTGTACATTTGGATTGTTTAGTGAAATACACAGAGAGAAAGACAGAACACTTGATTGACCGAAACAAGAACAAACCCATTGATTGAAATAACTGTGTCATCTTTGGATGATCCCACGAGGTGGTCTGCTGCTCATGACTGAAAGACAATTCATAATAACTAACATCAATTCACCTTAAAGGAATGTGCCATGGAAAATGTATTTTGGTTTCTGTCAAGCGGAAGAATCAAACTGCCAGAAAGATTCGGACGGTTTCTCAACACTTATTTAAAGGAGCCTTTTTTTAATAAGAAATCAATCCTTTTATTCTGTAAGGACATTAAAGACATTTATAATGTTGCAAAAAGATTTCTATGTGTATCTAATGATGTTGTTTTGAACTTTCTATTCATCAAAGAATGAAAAAAATATTAAGCGGCACAACTGTTCTCATCATTTGTAATAATAATAATCAGCATACTAGAATGATTTCTGAAGGAAATGATTGTAATACATTTTTAGTAAGCGTGACTGCAACTCGATTCAAATTTGATGAATAGATTCATTCTGATGCAAAACTGAGCACATGGGAAATCACACGAAGAGCATGAGGTGTCACAGCAGAGATGAGAACGTATGAAACAAAACTCACTTGATATAATAAGGAACGCCGTTATGAAAAACAGCTCTTTGCCAAGGGGACTGAACGGAAACTGGTTGGGAGACAGAAGGTTTCAAAGATAAAGTCATGACATTTGAAAAGCTTTCACCCAATACAGTTTTTATTGTATAGTGGAAACAAATGAAAAAGTATTTGTGACAAATCAGATTTTCCCCACTTTTTGACCAGTGATTTTTCAGAACTTTTTCAGATGTTTCCAGCTGACTGAATACATATGTTTTATGGGAAATTGCACTCCAAAAGAGCAATTTCTAGCCAATGAATTACTTCAGAGTTGAGTATAACTAAACAAATGTACATTACCGTTCAAAGGCTTTTTTATTGGTTTTGAAAGAAATTTCTTATGTTCATTTATTTGATCAAAAATACAGTAGAAATGGTTGTTTTGGAAAATATTATTACAGTTTAAAGTATATTTTAAAGTGTAATATATTCACATTTCTCATAATCTGTTCAGATGAAGAAACAAAGTCATCTACATCTTGGATAACCTGAGGGTGATTAAATGATTACTTTCATATGAGTACATTTATTTACATTTAGCATGACCATGGATGCATACAGCTTAAAGAGTCTGCAATGTATTTCGGATGGTGTTGTGCCCATTACTGCACATCTCAGAGTTTAACCAATATAACTCTGATGTTTGACGTTGTATGAGCAATAGACAGCATGGTCTGATGGCCTTGCACGTATGCAGTCCTCCACCTAATCTGACCTGGTGGAACCATTCAATCAAACAGATGCATTTACTCACATGAGACAGTTTGCTGACATATTTATTGAAATGCCCTTGTACAGTCAAATCTGAGTGTGATCTTTCACTGGATCTGCCTTATTCTATTCAAGGCTAAAATTACAAAGAAAATTTCATATTTGATCATCACATGAGACATGAGGGATGAGCCATCTGTCACATATCATAACAGTTGTATAATAGTTTTAAGTCTGTGGAGGTCAAACTGGAATAAAAATGAAGTCTAGAGGGTGAACACACTGACATCTGTAGTACTAGAGTAAATTTTCTCTCTTCTCTCAAAAACAATGGTAGAAAACGAATCGTAATAATTAATATTCTCAAATAGATGCTTATCATACAGTATACCTAATAGTTGAACAGTAAAGCATGTCATAAAAAACAAATAATAACAGAG
>NW_015505358.1:137244-141229 GCF_001515645.1 Sinocyclocheilus grahami | reverse complement strand
GAATACATATGTTTTATGGGAAATTGCACTCCAAAAGAGCAATTTATAGCCAATGAATTACTTCAGAGTTGAGTATAACTAAACAAATGTACATTACCGTTCAAAGGCTTTTTTATTGGTTTTGAAAGAAATTTCTTATGTTCATTTATTTGATCAAAAATACAGTAGAAATGGTTGTTTTGGAAAATATTATTACAGTTTAAAGTATATTTTAAAGTGTAATATATTCATGTGATCAAAACTGAATTTTCAGCATCATGACTCCAGTCTTCAGTGTCACATGATCCTTCAGAAATCATTCTAATATGCTGATTTGCAGCTCAAGAAACATTTCTGATTATCATCAAAGCTGAAAACAGTTGTGCTTCTTCATATTTTTGTGGAAAACATGATACTTTTTTTTTCTTCGATGAATAGAAAATAACAGCATATATTTGAAATCTTTTGAAACATTAAAAATGTCTTTACTGTCACTTTTGATAAATTTTTTTGCATCCTTGCTGAATAAAAGTACTAAACGAAAATCTAAACGACCCCAAACATTTGAACGGCAGTGTATATTCACTACAGAAATTACTGTTAATTATTTCGCACAAACATGTTCCAGGCCTAAAAATCACCATTTTAGAATTAAAAAGATTTTCTATGACTATGGGAATACTGACGAATGCATAAAAAACGACTTACCAGACAAGAAGTCATGGGAGAAATGTCTCTTATCCGTTTGAGAGCATTGAAACTGCTGGTGCTGATTACCCACAATCCCCTGATAAGATTTGGAAAAAGAAAAATATTCTCAAACAAGCAAGATTGAAAGATTATGACTACACCAGATGGCAAGATAAAAAATGATGCCTAACATCTTACTGTGCTATCAGACCATAATGCGAAACATACCCCTCCAATGGAGACATAATGGTAGCTCAGATCAGAGGGAAATTACAGTGCTTTAAAGGCTTTTTCATCCTATGAGACGACTAAGCAGGGGGCAGTCTGGAGAAAAATAAAGACATTGTTCTGAGAATATGAGAAAGTAGTCGCTGGCACTTCACTTCAGAAATGACCAGACGCTCATTATCCAACACGCCTGACTCCAAGAGTCTGTGGAGGCACATCTCTGCCAAAATATAATGAGTGCCCTTTTCATCTTGTGTGACAGACAATGCCACATCCCAAAAGCACAAATGGTGCAAGTCTTTCAGTTACATGAATAAAACTATTACATGAAAACCCAAGATGCTCACTTGGGGTGAAAAATGTTGTTGTTCGAGCTCCAAAAATGAGTTAGCAACAGCCTGTCTGTGTTGGTGAAACAAGGCCCTAGAGTGTCATCGGGCAGGTAGCAGCTTAATTATCTATGTTCTCCAGCTGCCCAGATCAATACGTAGGGTCAATATTTCTGCCCACAGGATCCTCAAAACAACATGACAGTCACACACTCATCAAGCTACGGGATATAAGAGCAATCAAAAACAAACTGGACTTCGTGTGGTTTCAGTGATCCTAATGCATGATTAAAAATAATTGATTCTTCAAGGTCAATGCTGGGCTTTGAATGCATCTTACGAGCATTTCAGAGTGCGATGCCAGCCGGCTCAAATTATCTGTTGCCCATGTGGCACAAATTGGCATCTTTATAGCTATTATGTGGGCTAGTAAGAAATATTCTAAACCTGAAGTGTAAAATAATCTAAAATTTTGACCTTCAATGTGCAAACGACAGAATTAAAGCAATAGTTTACCCAAAAAATTAAAATCTGCTGAAAATGTACTCACCCTCAGGCCATCCAAGATGTAGATGAGCTTGTTTCTTCATTTGGAGTAATGTAGCATTCCATAACTTGCTTATCAATGGATCCTCTGCAGTGAATGGGTGCCGTCAGAATGAGAGTCCAAACAGCTGATAAAAACATCACAATAATCCACACGACTCCAGTCCATCAGTTAATGTTTAATGAAGTGGAAAGCTGCGTGTAAGAGTGTAAGAAACATATCCAACATTAAGGCATTTTAACTTTAAACCTTAAACTTTAACTTAAACCTCTAACTTTAAATAACGCTTCCTCCAGTGAAAAAGTCCATCACCTGTTGTACTCTCACATTAAAGCTATATTGAACTGTTTTTGCTTGTAAAAGGTGCTTGATCTGTGCATATTTCTCTCCTGATTCAGACGAGATGACTTTTCCACTGGAGGAAGCAATATTTTGGATAGAGGAGTCTTTGAGTCTTCTTAATGATGAACATGTTTATTACAAACATGCAACCTTAATTGATGGACTGGAGTGGTGTGGATTACATGTGGATTATTGTGATGTTTTTATCAGCTGTTTGGACTCTCATTCTGACGGCACCCATTCACTGCAGAGGATCAATTGGTGAGCAAGTGATATTATGTTAAATTTCTCATAATCTGTTCAGATGAAGAAACAAAGTCATCTACAACTTGGATAACCTGAGGGTGATTAAATGATTACTTTCATATGAGTACATTTATTTACATTTAGCATGACCATGGATGCATACAGTTTAAAGAGTCTGCAATGTATTTCGGATGGTGTTGTGCCCATTACTGCACATCTCAGAGTTTAACCAATATAACTCCATCTTGACCCTGATGTTTGACGTTGTATGAGCAATAGACAGCATGGTCTGATGGCCTTGCACGTATGCAGTCCTCTACCTAATCTGACCTGGTGGAACCATTCAATCAAACAGATGCATTTACTCACATGAGACGGTTTGCTGACATATTTATTGAAATGCCCTTGTACAGTCAAATCTGAGTGTGATCTTTCACTGGATCTGCCTTATTCTATTCAAGGCTAAAATTACAAAGAAAATTTCATATTTGATCATCACATGAGACATGAGGGATGAGCCATCTGTCACATATCATAACAGTTGTATAATAGTTTTAAGTCTGTGGAGGTCAAACTGGAATAAAAATGAAGTCTAGAGGGTGAACACACTGACATCTGTAGTACTAGAGTAAATTTTCTCTCTTCTCTCAAAAACAATGGTAGAAAACAAATCGTAATAATTAATATTCTCAAATAGATGCTTATCATACAGTATACCTATTAGTTGAACAGTAAAGCATGTCATAAAAAACAAATAATAACAGAGTTTATAATAAAAAAAAAAGTTCCTAAAAACAAAAAAAGACACAAATTCTGGCTTATATTGAAAAGGTTTGGCATTAAAACATTTTGAAGAACAATTCTGAAACGAGAAATAGAAAACGTATAGGCTACTCATTCAGAAAAAAAATTAATAAAATAAACAATGAAAATTAATTTTGGTTTATTTTGATTACTGATCGTTACTAAATGTAAATTTCAACATTTATTTACTATTATTAAAATTAAAAAATTGTAATGTTACAATATTTATCGGACCTAATTAATAAATACTGTAACAAATGAATTGCTCATTATTAGTTACTTTTAGTAATTGCATTAACTAACGGGGCCGCATTTTAAAGCCTTGCCATATTTTTTTATTTGAACTCACGATATTTTCCTCGTTCTCCAGCACACAGTTGGCCATGCTGTGTTCCTCAGAGTGCCAGCTCTCATTCTCCATCTCAGCCAGGCCTAGGTCCAGTTGGTTCATGGCTTGTTGGAGGTCCTGAAGTTTCCCCAGAGCCCAGTCAACCTCGTGCTGCCAGCTGGTGGCCTGAGCACTGAACCGCTCCCAGTGCTGCTGAACCTCAAAGGCCTGGTCCTGAACCGCTTGAGCCAGCTGACGAATCTTCTCCTCCTGGACTGTCTCTGCTGAAAGTTAAAGGCAGCATCAGTCAAATGACCTCAAACGAGATGTTCTAAGTCATCATCTCATCTCATCTCATTTTAAAGTGATTATTTAACCCCAATGTAGCATCTTTTTTAGCGATCTGTGGGTTTCTGCATACCATGACGTAACAGCACACGCACATCAAGGAGACGTCTATTTGACGTCTGCATTTACATCTGCAAGATGTAT
>NW_015505358.1:127762-136616 GCF_001515645.1 Sinocyclocheilus grahami | reverse complement strand
TGTATTTTTTAGAGTGTTTGCTCATCTGCAATACATCTATAGGACTATTAGAAGTCAAATAGATGTTTAGAAGATGTCTTTAAGAAGCGTATTATTTAAAATGTATGTAAAACTGACGTCTGAAAGAATCAGATGTTTGTACGATGCTTTCCAGATGAAGCGATCTTTAATAGACATCTTGCAGACGTGCGTGTGCTATTTGGGATTACAGTAGATAACATCAGTAAATTCAAGCATCTTCAAGCTATGATTAGTGGAGTAGCACGATCGCTGTTTAAAGGGATCATATGATGCGATTTAAATTTTTCCTTTCTCTTTGGAGTGTTACAAGCTCTTGGTGCATAAAGAAGATCTGTAAAGTTGCAAAGACTAAAGTCTCAAATCCAAAGAGATATTCGTTATAAAAGTTAAGAGTCAACCACGCCTACCAAAAACGGCTCATTCTAACACGCCCGACGCGTTTCAGAAAGGCGGGGCATAGAGGAGAAACAATAATGTACAGTATGTGGAAAATAATGTGTTTTTTTAACCTTAAACCGCATAAACACATTTCATTACACCAAATACACAAAATAATGTTCTTTTTAGCAACATCATATGACCCCTTTAAATGTCACTTTTGTATTGCACACAACTTCTCTGGGCGATTTGAGGTAAACAAACACTCGGTTCGTAATTCTGATTCTTTCTAGTGAATCGATTCGTTCTAAATGATTCTTACTCTCTCATTCAGTTTAGTGAGTCGGTTCGTCTTAAACTTACCAATGTCTTATATGTAGCTTTGGAAAGTTCAATTATTTCTAGTAAATCGGTTCGTTTGGACGGTTCTTGTAAATGAACATATTCCAAAAGGTTTCGCCTAAGGGGCATTTCGATTGTTTTGAAGATTTAGCTAGGGACAACTATAGATAGCTATATTTAGAGTAAATTTATATGTTAAAGTTTGATTATTTCAGCTTAACTGTGATCATTCATTTGTGTGGTTCTTATTTATAAATTATAAAATAATTTGAGTTGCTTCAATGTGCTAAGACTCTTTGTAAGTAGGCATGTAGGCTGGGTTTTCCAGGACTGAATATTTTAGTAGTTAAGAGTCCTAGTCCTGACCATATTACAGTGGACCAGCACTTACCGTGTCTCTTTACTCTGAAATCTATTCTTTCCTCTGCGATCAGCTGCTATAAATCCAGCTCAGATTTACATCCGGCCCCTTCAGCACTCTCTCACTTTTCACTTTGTGTCCTATAAGGTTTATTGTGTTCACTGAGCCATTTCAGACACATAAATCAAGCAGCAACGATGCTATAGACTAAAACTATGACCTCCAGAAATGAAAGGTGCAATAAAAAATTAGCGTTTGAATCCAGGAGACGACCATTTACATCAGAAAGATAATACACATCAAATTTGACACTTGGTGGCATCTTTAATAGAAACAGACAATTGAGGACAAAACCAGACTGATAGGTGAAATCTATCACTGCAACAAAGTGTGTTCAACAGAGGACAGTTTGTGTGATTTTAATGTATGCTACCATTCAAAGGTTTAATGTCAGTAGGATTTTTTAAAAGAAATTAATACTTTTATTCAGCAAAAATGCATTAAATTGATCAAAAGTGACAAGTACAAATCCTGAAAAAATATATATATCACGGTTTTCACAAAAAAATATTAGCGGCACAACCATTTTCAACATTGATAATGATAAATATTTCTTTAGCAGCAAATCAACATATTAGAAGGATTTCTGAAGGATCATATGACACTGACGACTGGAGTAATGATGCTGAAATTTCAGCTTTGCATCACAGAAATACATTTTAAAATATACTGAAGTGGAAAATAGTTATTTTAAATTGCAATAATATTTTACAATATTACTGTTTTTACTGTGTTTTTGATCATATAATAAATAAGAGACTTCTTTCATAAACATTAAAAAATCTTACAGATTTCAAACTTTTGAACGGTAGAGTGACTGACTGAATTTAGCTTTTACATTTAATTATTAAAAAATTTAAATGAGAAATTACTGACCTCAAAACTTTTAAACGGTAGTGTATATAAAATGTTGTGCATTTCATGTTGTATAAAACACTTTTTTGTTTAAAATAAGACCTCTTTAATATGTGAATGATCTCTCCTACACAGTAATAGAACTAATTTTGTTAAAGTCTCCTGCTTCTCACATGTTTCTCCCGAGAAAAACACCCCATAAATCTCACATCTGGCCCCTCCAGAGTTTCAGAAGGAATCTTAACAATGTTTCAAACTGTGTTGAGATTTGCCAAGACATCAAAGCATGCAATCTTTTTTTCTTATCCAATTCTCCCAAGACCAAATTATCTGAGCTTTGCTATATAAGTATGTTGATACTTATATGGAACATAACTGAGAATTCCTGTACTATGAAAGAGAAACCTCTATAATAAAATATTCTTCTGGGAGGTCGCAAACTGACACCTGATCACGTCTCTCACCTGAAGCCGTCTCTATATTGCTCTGGACTTCCATTGTTGTAGGTTGAACAGCCAGAGACAGACATGTCTGATTCATATCCTGTCTCCGTCCAGTCAACTCACTGTGCAAGGCCTGTGTCGAACAACACATTAAAGATGCATAGGTGTGACTTTTAAACTAAATCACAGAGATAAAGCTAGACATTCATTACATCTCATTCCAGACAATTTAGAGGTGGTGAAATTGGAGATATAATTACTCGAAAAGCAGTCAGACAGCAATGCACAAACCCAAACATCAGCTGAGCTGAAAGTGACAAACTGAGAAACAAAATCATTGAACCAGAGGGAAGATGTTTTGCGGTCAATATCAGAAGGAAAACTTTTGATTAATCCTGTATGGTTTTTAACTGATAAAGCAAGATAATACCACCAACAAACCACATGCAATAATGAGCTGCAGACTCTCTAATAATCATATTAAAAAATTAATATGCGGAATAAATTAGGTATTTTACTGTAAAATACTGTTTAATTCAATCACCGCTATATATAAAATTACTTTATAATGTTGTTTACTGCTATTGTTATGAGAGGTCTGTTTGTCAAGACAGACTTATTGCAACAGATATAAATAATGCAATGTTTTAATGCAGTAAATACAATAAACGGCAACGATAAACAGTGCTGTGCATCTAAAGGACATCAATAATTCAGCAGAGCAAAAACAAACAAAATGATATCACAGCTTCTGTTTGAGGAACAGTAATCAAGGGGTTTAATTATTTTGTATTCTATCTTTTTATTAAAGTAGAAAAGTCTATATTATCAAAGGACTGCAAGATGCCGGTTTATGCAAAGGAGGAGGTGCTGGGTACAAAGTGGAAAATTATACGAAAAAAATATGACTACATCACTCAAAATAGACTAAGTGTTTAGCTCTCATACTAGTGAGGTTTAATGATCCTTAAAATCACTGATGCCTTTTCTTAGTTTAACCTGTTAACACGCGCACACACACAGCGTGACTGACCGTACAGTAGCCTTGTTTCTGCAGTGAAGTATGTACATCTTCTCCCACCGGCCTCTGCCTTGTCAGCTCCTCATCTTTCAGCTTTACCCAGAACCAAAGCTCTTCAAGGATGGCTATGAGTCCTGTCCATTTCTCCGCACCGGCCTCGAAACACTCTCTGAAAGAACATGACTGTTTGAAGGAAAGTTCAGGACATTGGAGGTATCCGTTTGTTTATATTGCTGGATATTTTGCACAAACCTTCTCGAGGCTATATGAATGTGGTCCAGATCTCCAAACTTATCAAGCTCTTGTGCCATGGTATTCGGGATCTGACCCCCCAGTGCCCTTTTAGAAAGATCAGTCTGGGTATCAGCATCTGTCTGAATGTCCTGAGGAGAAATAACAGCATGCAGAACTGAAATTGCACCAATTCAAACAAATCTCAATAGACTCTGATTAAGTGATCGTCCCCTTGGTCTGTGTGGCCTATAAATAGGACTAAAATGAAGAGAAAATAAAACTGCCTCTATAACCGTTTAAAGGAATAGTCCACCCAGAATTTTAAATTTCCTGAAAATGTACTCACCCTCAGGCCATGCAAGATATAGATGAGTTTGTTTCTTCATTGGATTTGGGGAGATTTAGCATTACATCACTCGTCAATGGGTCCTCTGCATTGAATGGGTGCCGTCAGAATGAGAGTCCATTTGTTTATTACATTTGTTTTTTAATTTGTTTATTAAACATGCAGCTTTTCATCTCACATGACTGGACTGGAGTGGTGTGGATTACTTATGGATTTTTGTGATGTTTTTATCAGCTGTTTGGACTCATTCTGATGGCACCCATTCACTGCAGAGCATCCATTGGTGAGCAAGTGATGTAATACTACATTTCTCCAAATCTCTTCCGATAAAGAAATAAACTCAGACTTACTCAAACTTAGATGGCCTGAATGTATGTACATTTTCAGCAAATTTTCATTTTGGGGTGAACTATTCCTTTAATGCAGGGTCACAAAATCTGGAAAATGCATGACTAACAATCAGGTTCCAAAACACATTTGTGGTTGACTTACCTACTTACAAAAAGTATAACCTCAAATTGCACACACCTCGCCTGCCTCCAGCAGTCTGCTGTAATTCCTACCCATAAAAATTCAATTTATGGTGACAGTTTCCTTAAAGCCTCCACAGACATAATGACTGGTTGGTTTATATCAGAAAATTGTAGCTCTCTCGTTTAGGGCCACAGTGATGATATACAGCCAAGGAAAGTCATCAAACAGACATAACAGACTGCCTTTGCTTATTATGCTGGAATCCATTAATATGTGTTCTGCTAACAAGTGGAGCTGGGACAGATGAAGGAAAATGACACTTGCCATCATTATTACAGCTAACGATGCTAAAAACATGAAATAGCTTGATCAGATCTATTACAATTTTGTGTGCTCATTGCATGCCTTAATGAGGTTGTAGTACAAATTTACACAAGTATAAAAAATGTATCAGATTGAAAAAATACTCTGCATTTCCAGTGTCAACAAATTAATCTTGTTTTCTGTTTGAAACAAGATTATTTTTCTTACCCCATTGGCAGATTATTTTGCTTGTTTCAAGCAAAAACTCACTTAATTTTGACTTGTTTTTTCTTAAAACAAGACAATAATTTTTACTTGTCTAGAAAATCCTTCTTGATTTAAGAATTTTTAGATATTTTGTCTGGAAACAAGACAAAAGATCTAAGCTAGAAAAGCATTTTTTGCAGTGTGATGGACACTTCGAGCTCCCATGATTCTTTGCGCTGATTCTTTGCATGATGTTTTTATACAATCTATCTGTGCGTTCCAAACGGGATATATATCGCCCTCCGAAGGGCACTTCAAGAAACAGTTGTTTGGTCCCCTACACCCTTCAAAGCTCTCACTCCGGAGGGTAAAACCTTTGAAGGGATTAGGTCAGGGGTAGGCAAGTTCGGTCCTAGAGAGCCGCAGTCCTGCAGAGTTCAGCTCCAACCCTAATCAGACACACCTGAACAAGCTAATCAATGTCTTCAGGATTACTAAGGCTAAAGGCAGGTGAGGTTTTTTTCAGGGTTGGAGCTGAACTCTGAACTCTCTAGGACCGAACTTGCCTACCCCTGGATTAGGGCATAGGGATGAGCCCTTCCGAGTGGAACGCAGGGAAAGACAGCGTGATCCGTGTAGTCCGATTTACAAACAAATGACTCTTATGAGCCATTTAATTTAATCATTCAAACAGTCTGATTCGTTCATTTAATGAATCAACTCCAAGTCCAACGGAGCTACTTAATCAACACTTACTGAACTGGAAGTTCCATGTGAATGAATCATTACTGTAATATAGCCTTCAGCTGCTTTTACTTGCTGTTCAACCAAGAGAGCATTATGCTTGAAAACATGAAAATTTATAACATATCTAGAGCAGTGGTTTTCAATCCTGGTCCTGGGGACCAACCACTCTGCACATTTTGTATGTCTCTCTTATCTGACACACAGCGCAGTTCATGGATCTCTCTCCTAATGAGCTGATGATCTGAATCAGGTGTGTTAAATAAGGGAGACATGCAAAATGGGCAGAGCGGTGGGTCCCCAGGACCAGAATTGAAAACCACTGATCTAGAGCTTTTAAATTATATTAATTCTTGTTAGTGAGATTTAAAGGGGTCATGAACTGGCTTTTTATTATTTTATAATGTTGTCTGCGGTCCACTTATGACGTTTGCATGTTTTTTTACATTCAAAAACATCTAAATCAATAAGTAATAGGCCATTTTCTACCTGGTTTTGATTTCGGTACAACACCGGCTCGAGAAACACTATGGGTGTGCCGCATTGAAGACTTGGAAGTAAACGCCCACTGCTATGATTGGATAACAGTTTTGCATAGTGAACTAACTTTCTGTGTGTCTGTTTGACAAGCTGCATCCTTCATAGTTGGAGCCTTCTGTGACTTTGGTTAGACACGTACACATAATCAGGACATATCAAGCAATCTCTAGTAAAGCAATAGTGATGCATAGTACAAATATTTTTTACTCACATAAGTGTGCTGCGCCATTCCTGTCGTATCTAATCAGAGCCGATCCTCCCTATACGCAAAGTACGCAAGTTGCGTAGGGCCCCCGAAACACCAGGGGGCCCCCTTGCTCTCAAAGATGATTTAATTTTAGTTTAGTTTTTGAATTTGGTCAACGGTTATGAAAACATGAATGTTCATTTCTTTTTATGCGGTGCGCTGTTGCCCTTTCTATGTAAAAATCAGTCAAATCATGTAACGTTAATGTCATACAGACTCTTGCTCGAGACAAAAAAAAACGAGTTGAAAGCGTACCGAGCCGCGGAAGAGACACTGTTTCTCAAGCGCTTTCTGTGAATGCGATTCGAGATGGAGTGAACATGGACAAAGGCGTTTCATTCATTCATAACTCGCCCCCCACCCCCGCAGTTTTGCGTAGGGCCCCCGAAACACCAGGGGGCCCCCTTGCTCTCAAAGATGATTTAATTTTAGTTTAGTTTTTGAATTTGGTCAACGGTTATGAAAACATGAATGTTCATTTCTTTTTATGCGGTGCGCTGTTGCCCTTTCTATGTAAAAATCAGTCAAATCATGTAACGTTAATGTCATACAGACTCTTGCTCGAGACAAAAAAAAACGAGTTGAAAGCGTACCGAGCCGCGGAAGAGACACTGTTTCTCAAGCGCTTTCTGTGAATGCGATTCGAGATGGAGTGAACACGGACAAAGGCGTTTCATTCATTCATAACTCGCCCCCCACCCCGCAGTTTTGCGTAGGGCCCCCAGAAGTCTAGGATCGGCACTGTATCTAATATAGACGGCACAGCATTGCTTTTTAATCTCAGTCTCTCTGCAAATCCAGTGTCGACCTGTGTCTTGTTTACAAAGGAATCCGCGGTGAAATTAAACGAACAAACGCTCAATGTTTTACTCACGTGAGCTGAAATTAAAAATAAAGTACAACCACGCATTCCTAATATTTGAATCTGAAGGAAGGTTATAGCAGTGACTATGTTCTTCCACAACCAGGCACTGCACAATATTCTGCGATATTCAACGGCATGTTTATTGCTTGGTTGCTCGATCCTGTTTAGCTCCACTCATGTTATTTCCCTGCGAGAAATTAAAAATAAAGTACAACCACGCATTCCTAATATTTGAATCTGAAGGAAGGTTATAGCAGTGACTATGTTCTTCCACAACCAGGCACTGCACAATATTCTGCGATATTCAATGGCATGTTTATTGCTTGGTTGCTCGATCCTGTTTAGCTCCACTCATGTTATTTCCCTGCGGATCAGGAGGCGGTGTTTAACCTATCTATTACGTCATAGGTGGGCACATTCCAGGATCTGGTGTTTGCTGGGCCTGGTGTCAATAAAAGCTTTTATTTCAGTAACAAGGACGTTTTCAGCTCTGAAACTTACAGGATATTCTGTAAGATTACCTCTTATATATCAAAAGCTCAAGTAAAAGTTGATTTCTCAATTCATGACCCCTTTAACAGACAAGACAGTTCTAGGAGTTTAAGAACAAACTTATTTATTTTATTTATTTGCTCATCCTTAATCCATTTTATTCCAAATGGAGACCACACTATAAGGCTCAATTAAAATGTTTGTAAAAGCGTACAAAATGCTTTTAGAGACGTGCCTAATAAATATAATAATTCCCTAACTTAGTCTTTCGAAAGAGTTGTGAAACTTGGCGTCTTTGAGATAAGCAATAAAGGTTGCTTTTAGTCAGAGAAATCAGAGACTGGCACACTTGTGGTGATGAAGACATTAAGAAGAAGTTCATAAATGTCAATGCACTAATGTTCTTGCCATCTCATAGATATGGTGCCAGCTGCAGTTTGTGCATAATGCAACATCTCTCTGTGAACAACAGTCTTCTTGAAACTGTAGAAGAAAAGACTCAGAGGAACTTGTGCAAGTCTGACCAGGATGGTCGAGTGGTTAAGGCGTTGGACTTAAGATCCAATGGGCAAATGTACGGTGGCCGAGAAGTGCAAAGCAGATCACAATTCTGAAAACAAAATAACAAATTACAAACGCAAATGCAAGTCTAAAAAACAAAATAACAATTCAGAAAACATTATAACAAGTCAGAAAACACAACGACAAATCCGAAAACAAATTTACAAGTCAGAAAACACAACGCCAAATCAGACAAACCGGAAGAGGTAGGTATAGTTTGAGACAGTGCCATTGGTTTGGGATTACTCACCGCTGACTGGACGAGACATCTGTCAATCAACATATACAGGGAAGAACCAGCCGAAGAACAGCAGAGTCCTGGTAGAAAGTTCGGAGATGGTATTAAAGTAGCTCAGTTTA
>NW_015505358.1:123333-125806 GCF_001515645.1 Sinocyclocheilus grahami | reverse complement strand
GCCCCCTTGCTCTCAAAGATGATTTAATTTTAGTTTAGTTTTTGAATTTGGTCAACGGTTATGAAAACATGAATGTTCATTTCTTTTTATGCGGTGCGCTGTTGCCCTTTCTATGTAAAAATCAGTCAAATCATGTAACGTTAATGTCATACAGACTCTTGCTCGAGACAAAAAAAAACGAGTTGAAAGCGTACCGAGCCGCGGAAGAGACACTGTTTCTCAAGCGCTTTCTGTGAATGCGATTCGAGATGGAGTGAACACGGACAAAGGCGTTTCATTCATTCATAACTCGCCCCCCACCCCGCAGTTTTGCGTAGGGCCCCCAGAAGTCTAGGATCGGCACTGTATCTAATATAGACGGCACAGCATTGCTTTTTAATCTCAGTCTCTCTGCAAATCCAGTGTCGACCTGTGTCTTGTTTACAAAGGAATCCGCGGTGAAATTAAACGAACAAACGCTCAATGTTTTACTCACGTGAGCTGAAATTAAAAATAAAGTACAACCACGCATTCCTAATATTTGAATCTGAAGGAAGGTTATAGCAGTGACTATGTTCTTCCACAACCAGGCACTGCACAATATTCTGCGATATTCAACGGCATGTTTATTGCTTGGTTGCTCGATCCTGTTTAGCTCCACTCATGTTATTTCCCTGCGGATCAGGAGGCGGTGTTTAACCTATCTATTACGTCATAGGTGGGCACATTCCAGGATCTGGTGTTTGCTGGGCCTGGTGTCAATAAAAGCTTTTATTTCAGTAACAAGGACGTTTTCAGCTCTGAAACTTACAGGATATTCTGTAAGATTACCTCTTATATATCAAAAGCTCAAGTAAAAGTTGATTTCTCAATTCATGACCCCTTTAACAGACAAGACAGTTCTAGGAGTTTAAGAACAAACTTATTTATTTTATTTATTTGCTCATCCTTAATCCATTTTATTCCAAATGGAGACCACACTATAAGGCTCAATTAAAATGTTTGTAAAAGCGTACAAAATGCTTTTAGAGACGTGCCTAATAAATATAATAATTCCCTAACTTAGTCTTTCGAAAGAGTTGTGAAACTTGGCGTCTTTGAGATAAGCAATAAAGGTTGCTTTTAGTCAGAGAAATCAGAGACTGGCACACTTGTGGTGATGAAGACATTAAGAAGAAGTTCATAAATGTCAATGCACTAATGTTCTTGCCATCTCATAGATATGGTGCCAGCTGCAGTTTGTGCATAATGCAACATCTCTCTGTGAACAACAGTCTTCTTGAAACTGTAGAAGAAAAGACTCAGAGGAACTTGTGCAAGTCTGACCAGGATGGTCGAGTGGTTAAGGCGTTGGACTTAAGATCCAATGGGCAAATGTACGGTGGCCGAGAAGTGCAAAGCAGATCACAATTCTGAAAACAAAATAACAAATTACAAACGCAAATGCAAGTCTAAAAAACAAAATAACAATTCAGAAAGCACAACAACAATTCAGAAAATATTATAACAAGTCAGAAAACACAACGACAAATCCGAAAACAAATTTACAAGTCAGAAAACACAACGCCAAATCAGACAAACCGGAAGAGGTAGGTATAGTTTGAGACAGCGCCATTGGTTTGGGATTACTCACCGCTGACTGGACCAGACATCTGTCAATCAACGTTTACAGGAAGAACCAGCCAAAGAACAGCAGATTCGTGGTAGAAAGTTCGGAGATGGTATTAAAGTAGCTCAGTTTATATGTATTGTATGAATTGCCCTTGCTATGGAATAAAAAAAACGGGGAGTCTATTTACATTTAGTTCAAAGTGGACGTGACTCATCAGCTCCAGTGGCACAGATGGTTAAGCGTGTGTCCTTGACTTTTTGACGCGATCGACCCAGGTTCGATTTTGCCGAACTTTTTTTTCCTCCCTTTTCAAATGTCGTATCACATCGTAAGGCATTTATTTTCAATAAAAATTAAGGAAATAATCAAAAAGTTGAAAATAAACTTTCGGGTAGGGTTAGGGTAGGTGTAGGGAGGGCTTTATTGTACCAATAAGGTGGCATTCATTTAATAATTAAAATGTAAATTATAATTTACACTCAATACGCTATTATTGCATACTGTTTTATAATTTACTACAATACTGAAGTGCAGATAATTGCCACTATTTGCAACAAGTTGTATAATTGATAGTATAAATCCTGCTATTTTAACATAGTGTAAATAGGTATTTGCACTTAGTGTAAATAGAATCCATTGCTAATACGAGATTTGAAAAGGGAGGAAAAAAAAGTTCGGCAAAAGACGGGATCAAACCTGGGTTGATCGCGTCAAAAAGCTAAGGACTCACGCTTATCTATCTGTGCCACTAAAGCTGATGATTTATAGCCACTTTTAACTAAATGTAAATAGACACCCCTTATTTTTTATTCCATAGTAAGGGCAATTCATACAATACATTTAAACTGAGCTACTTTAATACCATCTCTGAACTTTCTACCA
>NW_015505358.1:121367-121899 GCF_001515645.1 Sinocyclocheilus grahami | reverse complement strand
GACATCTGTCAATCAACGTATACAGGGAAGAACCAGCCGAAGAACAGCAGAGTCGTGGTAGAAAGTTCGGAGATGGTATTAAAGTAGCTCAGTTTATATGTATTGTATGAATTGCCCTTGCTATGGAATAAAAAAAACGGGGAGTCTATTTACATTTAGTTCAAAGTGGACGTGACTCATCAGCTCCAGTGGCACAGTTGGTTAAGCGTGTGTCCTTGACTTTTTGACGCGATCGACCCAGGTTCGATTTTGCCGAACTTTTTTTTCCTCCCTTTTCAAATGTCGTATCACATCGTAAGGCATTTATTTTCAATAAAAATTAAGGAAATAATCAAAAAGTTGAAAATAAACTTTCGGGTAGGGTTAGGGTAGGTGTAGGGAGGGCTTTATTGTACCAATAAGGTGGCATTCATTTAATAATTAAAATGTAAATTATAATTTACACTCAATACGCTATTATTGCATACTGTTTTATAATTTACTACAATACTGAAGTGCAGATAATTGCCACTATTTGCAACAAGTTGTATAC
>NW_015505358.1:121024-121322 GCF_001515645.1 Sinocyclocheilus grahami | reverse complement strand
AAATACTGCTATTTTCACGTAGTGTAAATAGAATCCATTGCTAATACGAGATTTGAAAAGGGAGGAAAAAAAAGTTCGGCAAAAGACAGGATCAAACCTGGGTTGATCGCGTCAAAAAGCTAAGGACTCACGCTTATCTATCTGTGCCACTAAAGCTGATGATTTATAGCCACTTTTAACTAAATGTAAATAGACACCCCTTATTTTTTATTCCATAGTAAGGGCAATTCATACAATACATTTAAACTGAGCTACTTTAATACCATCTCTGAACTTTCTACCACGACTCTGCTGATCT
>NW_015505358.1:100504-119901 GCF_001515645.1 Sinocyclocheilus grahami | reverse complement strand
AGTGTAAATAGCATATTGCTAAAAATACTGCTATTTTCACTTAGTGTAAATAGAATCCATTGCTAATACGAGATTTGAAAAGGGAGGAAAAAAAAGTTCGGCAAAAGACGGGATCAAACCTGGGTTGATCGCGTCAAAAAGCTAAGGACTCACGCTTATCTATCTGTGCCACTAAAGCTGATGATTTATAGCCACTTTTAACTAAATGTAAATAGACACCCCTTATTTTTTATTCCATAGTAAGGGCAATTCATACAATACATTTAAACTGAGCTACTTTAATACCATCTCTGAACTTTCTACCAGGACTCTGCTGTTCTTCGGCTGGTTCTTCCCTGTATATGTTGATTGACAGATGTCTCGTCCAGTCAGCGGTGAGTAATCCCAAACCAATGGCGCGGTCTCAAACTATACCTACCTCTTCCGGTTTGTCTGATTTGTCGTTGTGCTTTCTGAATTGTTATTTTGTTTTCAGAATTGTGATCTGCTTTGCACTTCTCGGCCACCGTACAAATGTGCTCGTGGGTTCGAACAATTTTCAATGAAATTAAGTTAATTAATTATGAAATTAATTATGCTTTCTGTGAAGAATAGTCAGAAGTAATGCTGGGTTGTTGTGATGAGATGGCATTATGAAAAACAGTGCTGACTTATCAGTGTTGTTCAGAGGAGCCAATCATAATGTCACTGATGCACTAATTTCTGTGTAATTGATAAGACTTTAGATCAGGGGTGTCAAACTCAATCCCTGCAGAGTTTAGATTCAACCCTAATCAAACACACCTGACCCAACTAATCAAGTCCTTCAACCTGGTCTAAAACTGTGACCAGGGTGGCCGAGTGGTTAAGGCGTTGGACTTAAGATCCAATGGACAAATGTCCTCGTGGGTTCAAACCCCACTCCTGGTAAAGACCTGAGAGATTACATTACATTTCTGTGTTATTCATGAAACACAATACAATACTTCTTAGAGAATAAACAACTGTGGCTTTCTGGACAAGATTCCTGAGCAAGTCAATCAATGAACTGTAAAAGTTACTGCTTGCTTTGTTTCACTATAAACTCCGGTTTTCAATTCTTGTGATGCTACCGAACCCTCTAAAAGATTGAGAATCTATGATTCACACATTCATCAACAGATCTGAATAAAATGCACCTTCAGTAAACAAAGTAATTTAAACACTCTTTTACCTTGCACAGTTTCTGATAACGTGGTGACGTGACAGCCATTCTTTGGATGTGTTGTAGAAAAAGCATCACTTTCTGCAGTGAAGATCTCACCACAGCCATTATCTTCAGACTGTTGGGCTTGTTTAAGATTCGCATCCTAAAGGATTTCCACTCTTGATGTTTGCACAGTTAGCACATCATCTCGGCTTTGAAAGAGGATCCAAATACTCCTACAGCATGTCCAACAACTTACTGTAAGAGGTCATTTGCAAATGTGTAGCAGAGAAAACGCCTCTCCAAAGCAGCAAACAAAGCCAGCACAAAGATCCAACTCAAGAGATGTCCTGTCTTCAGGCTTATACTTTAATCTTCAAAGGGGTACTGAACAATGAAGAGAGAGTGATTCAGAACCATGAAAATTGAAAGTTGGACTACAGTGCAAAAGCTTGTTTCCTTGTCAGCAAAAACTCCCTGTCTGGATGAGAAGATGCTGAGCGAGAGAATGAGAGTCTGAGTGAGTGGCAGAGAGAGAGAGAGAGAGAGAGAGAGATTTGGGGAGCGCGCAGTATCCACACAACAAGACTGCTTTATACAGTGAGGACCATTAGTCTTATACAGTCAAAATGCAATATTTTCCATTGCAAAATGTATTAAATAAAAAGATGTGTGATTTCAGAACATCTTAGTATTTGGTTTGTCATATTTTTCTTGCTCTACTGACAGCAGCACTAGAGCTGACAAGAATAAACCCTGATGAATCCAATATGATCTGAGATGTTCTGAAGAACATTTGACCATCTGCACAAACAGTCACATGATCAATGTCAAAAAGATTCTTTTCTTTGAAATACAGGCAGACAATATCTGGAGAGTATACAAGGAACAACTGAATTAAATACACTTTTTAAACTTTAAAGCACTTTTATAGTGACAATATGGAGCTCATACACGAGGAGGAAAAAAAACACCTCAATTTTATTCAGAGGCTCAAACTGAGGAAAAATGCAATTTGGTACAGCTGGTGATATTTATATGGCCACAAAGTAAGATTAAATTCTGATAGCTTGTAATGTAAATCAATAAGATCTTTAACAGTATAGCAGTCAACTTACATAAAATGCATATAAATATCAGTTGTTACTCTATATCTTCAAATAATTTGTCTTAGTAAGCTGTAATTGAAATGCTTAGTTTTATGATCAAAACTGTAGTTTTTATTGTGGGGCAAAACATTTAATGCAATGATGATTGAGATGAACAAAAGCCTGATTTATTAACAATATAAAAGTTATTCTTACAATCTCTTTATAAAAATCAGAAACCTGAGACTGGATGTTTTTAGAATGTCGCTAAAAAGCCTTTTCCTTGTAAAAAAAGTATGAACTACCAATCAGATGGCACATGGCAAGTGGTGGCTAATTTGTTCTGTGACCAGGATGGTTGAGTGGTTAAGGCATTGGATGTAAAACCCAATGGACAAATGGCCTCGTGGGTTCACACCCCACTCCTGGTAAAATACACAAGTGTTCTAAATGCATTAGTATTATGTTTACAGGTATGACTGTCAACGAATAGGTCTCTGAAAAGTAATCTTGTAACAAACCAGCAACCAGACAAACTAAAATAACAACATTATAATAACAATTTCAGTAAAATGCCAAATTAATTGTTCCCAGCTTTTTGCAATAATTTGTTTAGCTAAATAATTACAAATTTCAGCAGAGAGAACACTCCAAACGTGTTTTATTATGAAAAGCAACTAGAGCATGTTTGTTTACATACCAACAGTTTAGTTATTAGTTATTACCATATCTTACACCAATTATAATTTATTCAGTTGCTTACAATATGTAGTCCAGTTACTTGACGGGGGGGAAGTCGTGGCCTAACGGTTAGAGTCGGACTTGTAACCCAAAGGTTGCGGGTTCAAGTCTCGTACCGGCAGGGATTGTAGGTGGGGGGAGTGAATGTACAGTGCTCTCTCCCACCTTCAATACCACGACTGAGGTGCCCTTGAGCAAGGCACCGAATGCATGAATGAACCGGCAGCATGAATGGCTGCCCAGTGCCCACTGCTCCGGGTGTGTGTGTGTGTGTGTGTGAGTGTGTGTGTGTGTGTGTGTGTGTGTGTGTGTGTGTGTGTGTGTGTGTGTGTGTGTGTGTGTGTGTGTGTGTGTGTGTGTGTGTGTGTGCACGCACTTTGGATGGGATAAATGCAGAGCACTAATTCCAAGTAGGGGTCACCATACTTGGCCTCACGTCACATCACACTCAAAAACAAACTTGATCTTCGTGTAACACAAGTGACTCTCTTTTGAGACAAAAAATACAATGCTGACATCTAGTGGTGTAACATGGCAACACATTTCCACTGTTGTGAATCGATCTGATGGGAAAATGTGACTGTCAATAGAGGGCTCTAACAGAGTGTAAATAATATCTCAATTTTACCTTTTTCTCATTCAGTGCATTTGTAACTTGCTCCTTATACAGAAAAATGGTACGAAGGCACTACCGAACTACTAAAACAGAAATGAAGTTCAGAAGCAGCATGGCTGAGTGGTTAAGGCATTGGTCTTAAGACCCAATGGACAAATGTCCTCATGGGTTCGAACTCCACTCCACACACTGGTAGAACATTTAAGCATAATGTGAAAATGTAACCAACAGTGAAACAAGTAACTCCCTCATAGGCTACACCCAGTTCAAGTCTTGCAGACTCTACTAATGAGCTGATGAGTTGAATCAGGTGTTAAATGAAGGAGACATACAAAGTATGCAGTGCTTGGAGGTGACCAGGAGAGGTTTGAGAACCACTGGCCTAGTAAATCAGTGAAGTGTGTCCAAGTATGGTGACCCATACTTGGAATTTGTGCTCGGACTGGTAGAACATTTAAGCATAATGTGAAAATGTAACCAACAGTGAAACAAGTAACTCCCTCATAGGCTACACCCAGTTCAAGTCTTGCAGACTCTACTAATGAGCTGATGAGTTGAATCAGGTGTTAAATGAAGGAGACATACAAAGTATGCAGTGCTTGGAGGTGACCAGGAGAGGTTTGAGAACCACTGGCCTAGTAAATCAGTGAAGTGTGTCCAAGTATGGTGACCCATACTTGGAATTTGTGCTCGGTGTTTAACCCATCCAAGGGCGCGCACACACACACACACCATAAAAACCCACACAGAGCAGTGGGCAGCCATATTGCTGCAGCACCCAGGGAGCAGTTGGGGATTCGGTACCTTGCTCAAGGGTCTCACCTCAGTCGTGGTATTGAGGGTGGAAGAGAACTGGTTATTCACTCCCCCCACTGACAATTCCTGCCAGACCTGAGACTCGAACCCGCAACCTTCAGGTTACAAATCCGACTCTTCGACCATTAGGCCACGACTGCCCCGAAAGTCACAACTCTGGTGGGACATGGTTAGTTAATACATCAACAGCTTCTTAAACAGTCTAACCCCAGTTTCCACGTCTTGCTAGAAAATTCGACCAAATGTAAATGCATATAATTATAATTTTTCAAATGGAGGACTGCATTAACCCCATGGGGATAAGCCAACCAGAGACCAAGATGGCGGGTGGTTAAGGCAGGGGTGTCAAACTCAATTCCTGGAGGGCCGGAGCCCTGCAGAGTTTAGATTCAACCCTAATTAAACACACCTGATCCAACTAATCAAGTGCTTCAGGCTTATTTGAAAACTACATGGTATGTGTGTTGGAACAAAACTCTGCAGGGCTCCGGCCCTCCAATGAGTTTGACACACCTGGGTTAAGGTGTTGGATTTAACATCCAATGGACAAATGCTGTTGTGAGTTCAAACCCCACTCCTGGAAAACCAGAGAGAGATTTAAAAGCATTATTGTTGACTTGAACCCGTTGCAAGAAAATGTGGTTCTCAAAGGAGATTGATTTCTCACGCTGATTCTGATGAAAATGCAACAATGTAAAGAAAGAAGAAAAAAAAGTTCTCAGTTTTTGTTCAAATGAATAAGACTGCAGGGTTTTGTATTCAAACCAACAAACACTTTTACACAATGGCTTTTGCAAGTTATATAGCAGAAGTAACTTTCAAACTTGGGAAACCTTCACTGATGCAATACTATGTATTTCACAAATTTCCTATGAGAAGCACAATATGGTGATCAAACAAACGTAAATGCATTAAAAGATAAAAATATTTATTAA
Organism: Sinocyclocheilus grahami; assembly: GCF_001515645.1. Classification (NCBI taxonomy): domain Eukaryota; kingdom Metazoa; phylum Chordata; class Actinopteri; order Cypriniformes; family Cyprinidae; genus Sinocyclocheilus; species Sinocyclocheilus grahami. Next base: position 114,540 of record NW_015505358.1, on the reverse strand, counting down.
ATTAATGCAACAAACCATACATACACATACACAAATGTACCTTAAAGCAGTAGATTCATCAGTAAAACATGTTTCTGTATAATATTTGCTTGTGCACTGTACATGGGCGTAAAACACTTTTTACTTGTGGTTTCCTTTTTAATATCTTTTACACATCAAGTAAATGTCCTGCGACTCTCACAGAAGTTTAGCAGTGAGATTGCAGTATCACTTCAGCTCACTTGCATTGCAGCTCCTGTGGTTTACAAGAAGACACAATGTTTTTCGCAATGACAACCATCAAGCGCAGGCACTAAGCATTGGTTGGTCTCTTCAGAGCAAATCACATGACATGGTTAACACTAGCATGCAAGACTGTTGTTCGTTTAATATGGTATGGCTTATGTGAAATGGAAGGCGGCAACACTGAGAATCATTTATTACAACATGGAAAACAGCAACAGAAGAGCTGTCGACAAGGGTTTTTCTTCTTATATTTGACAGCCTTCTTTATCTGAGTTGTGGCTTTGGCCACAAAGTCTTGGGTGGCATATACATTGGTCTCAATGTTGTCCACCATGGGCCCTTGTTCCTCCACCAGCAAGGCCAGCTGGAAAAACAGATCATGGATGTCTCTGATGCGACTCTCCAACTCCAAAAGCTCCTTATGGCGATTCTCGATCTCAGTGAGCGCTGAGCGAGCGGTTCGCCCGTCTGTGAGCAAGTCGTCAGAAAACACGTTCCACTTGCCTGTCTCGATCATTTCTTCGATTTGATCTCCAGTCACTTCTTTACCCATGATCTTCACTTGCCTTTGGATGCGAGACTTGCAGTTGTCCCTCTGCGCCATTTCGGCACTGTTGTATTCATTCATGGCCTCGTGAAAAGAACCCATTATAGAGACGAACTGGCCGCGTACCATGCGCGCCAAAGCCGAATGAGCTCCGTGTTTCTCCTCCAAATCTTTACAAAGTGCATCCATCTTCTGTATCCGAGCATACAGGTTCTCCCCTTTAGTTTTGATGTTGCGTGCGATCGTGTTCGAGTCGCGTTTGATGCTGCTAATGCGTCTGACGGAGGTGAGAAAGCGCGTGTTCTGCTTGCCCAGTCTCTTCACCTCCATCCGGAGTTGGGCGATTTCTTTCTGGACGGATTGGACTTCTCTGAAGGTGCCCTCCATGATGTCCTCGCCCTCGAACACCACCGCATGCTGTTCAAATTCACCACTGTCCACATCCTCTCCGCTATCTACTTGGTCTTCCTCTTTGTGGTCTTTGGTGGGAACACCTCCCAGTTCAACCAGCCTGTCTCTCATCTTTCCTGGGAAATAAAGATTAAACCAGAGGGAAATTCAGTTTGTTCGACTTTATGACCTACATGACAGGCTTTGAGATCTTTATTGCGTCGTATGCAGACACATACAATCAATATACAATCAGACACCGTTCACAATTCAGGCCTGAAAGCCTCTCATTGATAGTTTTCAGTACCATTCGCCATGAAACTTAATTAAATATAAGACCAGAAGTATGTCATTTAGTCACCGCAATGGCAACCATGATGCTGCACATTTCCCACACCAGATATGGTCACCAAAATAAAAATGGTGGGGACTTCCCTTTAGTCCTCTGTTGAACACCATGAGGCAATAAGAGCAAATACATGATTAAGTGCTTAAATCTAAAGTCCTGGAGTAAACGCATTATTGTCTCATTGTGAACATACAAACCACAAGCAACAGCAACACAAGTGAACTGAACAGTCTTCTAGTCTTAAAACTCAACATTGATATATTACATTGGTGCACAATGTACATATTAAACGTAGTCATGTGTGCAAGTTCAGCCACAGAAATAAAAACTGACTGTATACCAGTTTGATATTGTGAACACTGATTCAGTTGCTCGATTTAGGTGAAACAAATAACTGAGCATCTTCATTTTCACTTCCTTAAAAATAAAACAGTCTAGATCTCACAAAATTAACCATAATTCAGTCTAATTGGAATAAAACAGAAGAACAACGCTTAAACAAACAACGCAATCATGCTGTAATTTCAATTTCCTCGTTCAGGCGAATGTAGAGCAAGCGTTTGATTTGACGTTTCGCTAAACAACCTCGCGACAAACTTTTTGTGTGCATCGAATTCAAAAGAGTTAAAATGATACATAAACTGTCACGTTACCTTATTTCATGCCCCCTTGTTCAATTCAAACGCTATTAACGCGACCTTCTGTCGTTTTCTAACGCGCATCACATCGTTGCAGGAAATAACGTTGCAGGCAAATGACTGACTGACTTTGACTGCTGGGAGTTTCCGATAAACCAAAACACGACAGTTTACTGACGTTTTCTTAAGTTTAAAATAAAGAGTTACCTTGCGAACATTTACCATAGTAATAGTACAGTTTTACTGAGGTAACTTTTGGTATCTGGAAAAAGCTTATCATAGTAATTTATTATATTATAAATTACTATGATACGCTTTTTCCAGATACCAAAAGTATATATATATATATACTTTTCATAAATGTATCTATTATATTTAAGACGTCTAGGTATTTTTAGATTCATACGTATATGTTAACAGTGTTGCTGTAACGCATTACAAGTAACGCGAGATACGTAATCAGATTACTTTTTTCAAGTAACTAGTAAAGTAACGCATTACTTTTTAATTTACAAGAGAATATCTGAGTTACTTTTCAAATAAGTAACGCAAGTTCCTTTTTTTTCCCAATTTATTGATTGTCAGCTCTCCTGTCCCCATGTTGAGAGAAATCAGAAGATTTTACTGTAGTTCTAAAATAAATATGAGTATGCATTAATTCATCTCACTCACACACACACACACAAAAAAACACAAATTCAGTATTCCTCAAAATGAATAAAAATAATGCATCTCAGAATATGACGCAAACCTGCAATAATTAAATGTTAAACAACACAAATATGCTTTATGTATTTAATCCCATTCTATTAACCAATGTCTTTGCTTCTGACCTTCGATGATCCAGTTCAACCATATTAATAAGCACAAATTACTCTAGACAAACATGTGTGTGTCTTTGTTTATTGCTGAAGTGTGTTGAAATGTCTTCTTCTGCATTCTACTGTACAGACGTAAATGTACTTTCCCTTCAGCCTGAGGCTTCTTCATTTCACTTTTGGTGTGAAAAGGCTTTTATATTTGCCAAAAATATAACTTTTTTCATATAAAAACAAACAAGCAAGCCCTGTCCAGATTTAAAAAGTAACGCAAAAGTAACGTAACGCATTACTTTCCATAAAAAGTAACGTAATGAGTTACTTTTTTAATGAAGTAACGCAATATTGTAATGCATTACTTTTAAAAGTAACTTTCCCCAACACTGTATGTTAATGTGGTGCATGGTATATATCATTTGCATGACTGGTGTTTTAACCTTTCTTTTGAGTTCTTTGACACTTTAAAAACCCTAAAATGCCACATTTTCCTCCAAATATAATCATAACACAGATGTTTAAAATCCCTTCCCATCATTCTTCTTTTAACATTTTCAGCTCACACGTTGCGGTTTTCGACATTCACATTGCAGATTCGGTGTCTGATTCTGTAGTGCAAAATCAATCACTTCTATTTTCACCAAGCAGTTGAAAAAATAACCAATTTATAATTGTGGCAGTGTTTGAGCCTAACTAAAAACTACAGCCTCAGTCCAACAATCCAGCAAATGATGCTGCTTTGTTCTTGTCTTTTACCCATGACTGACAACCTATGAGACAAACAATTCATTTAAGTTCATTTCATTCTAAATACTTTGACAGTTTCTCTGGTAACAAGATACCCGAAACAGTTGTCCTCTGAGTTATGTGGGTATAGGCCTATTGATCTATTGTGCTTTAAACTATTGACCTTTTAGAGAGGATCTATAGGCCTGGTTAAATCTTAGACACACCAACCATTCTGTTTAGATGACAAGGCATTTTAGAGATATTAGCCAAAATACAAGCCATTTCCAAAGTGTAAATTGCTAGCAATTTTAAAATTCAGTAGTTATAATTATAAATGTCTGACAGAATTAAAAGGTGTTGAGGTTCATAAATGTGATGTCAGGTGTTGATTGGTTTACATTAGTTATAAAACTACTTCTAGAACCAACAGAAAACTATGAGTCACAGTAATCATGTGAGTCCAAAGCAGAAGTGAAACATTCACAACATGATAGCCATACTAAGCAACACAATTCAATGGTGTGTGCATATGCAGGATTAAATACTTTACACAAGATGATTTTATAATCAGATGTTTAGCTCTGTAATCTTAGAAGGAATTGGTCATTTGGTTCATGCACACACCACATGATGGCAGTAGAGCTTGAATAATGATTCTTAGAAGCTTGTGACCTAAACCTCACTGAAGTGTGAAATCTGTAAATTATAGCTCTCTGCTCTGTTGACTCTATATTTTTGTGAACACTTGTTTGAGCATTGCTGTTTTTTTCTGTTTCCTGTGCTTTTTTAAATATAGGCTGACCAGAAGAGTCTGGGTTTCCTCTTTGTACCATGGTTCCTTCCTTACTCTCAGGGTGTCAGGGATTTTTTGCTTTCTGCTCAATTTGTGCGTGCATCATAGCTGTAGGCCTATAACCAATGCAAAAATGTCAGCTGAACTACAGCAGTCATGTATACTAACGTGACCGTCATACAGGCTAATTATACAGTACATTGTGTAATTGTATGCATATGGCTTACCATTGTCTCCACAGCATCCACAATATGCCTGCTTGAGGTCCAATCAATGTGTTATTTATTTGTATGTTTATTTAGTGGTTTTATGGAAATGTAATTTAAATGTTGTCAGTATTTTATGCGTTCATATTTAATTTTAGTCTGTTTTACACTGCATTGAAATGACAGCATTGTATTGTACTAAGGACAAAACTGCTTTGTTTAAATTTTTATCGTTTTCTTACCGGGATTGGGACTTTTCTTTGTGGTTGTTGAACATCTTCGCGAATAATTACGTCCAAAGTGACATTTGAAACGTGAAGATTATTTGTCCATCAGGGCCTGTATCTCAGAAACATCTCTCCTTTTCTCTCGCCTCGTCTGTCTGTCCTTACCCCCAGGTATGCCGCGGCCGCCGTGATCGGCTCCACCGGGAGGGGGGAGGGGGGAGTAGAGCGCAGTCTCGGGAGTGTTTTCTACTAAACCGAAAATCGAGGGTGTATGACGTCATTGGCAGGCGACACTATAGACACGGTCCATGTCACTAGTTAAAATTGCTTATTTCTCTGGATTTAAACATTCTTCGAAACATTTGAGATAATGCAAGTACACAAGTCAGCAAAATATAGAACACTGTTCTAGTGGTTTTTGGATATTTTAATAAAAAAAAATCTTACATATTGTGCCTTTAACCTAGAATCCTAACTTATCTGTATAGGATTTCACTTATAGGAAATCAAGATAGGATGTAATACAGCACAGTTCTTTACTTTTCATTTGTACTTACTGTTGTACCACTTATAATGTACAGTATGTACAGCAATGGTTTTGCTTGTTAATGTCATAGTAATTATTTAAATATCAATTTTGCTGTTGATGTTTGCAACTGATAGCATGCATATCAAGCTGATTAAATGCAATAGTGAGAAATCACATGAAGCAACTACTGACTAATTAAAAACATGCAAAGAAACACTGTAATTCAAATATAATTACCTCTAGTGCAGTCAGTGATCAGAATATTTACTCAGGTCTATACACTGGTTTTAGAGCACAGAGATATTGTTGTTCAATATCTGATTGAGTTTCTTTTCTGACCAGTGTATATTTCTAAGAATGCATTCTGTTATTGACAAAAAAAACTGCTCATTGTTTATCTGAAGTGATACAAGGAAATAACAGAGCCATATTAAAATTCTGACTAAAATTCTGAAATCGATTTAAATCCTCAAGTATTCAGCCTGTCTAAAGCTTCAAGCTTCTTTCAAGATAAACAAATGTGTCCTGGAAAGCTTTCTTGTTGTGTACAGCCATGATCCACAAAGATTTAACTTTTTACGTCTGAAAGGTACTGGATGTCGAAACCTAACAACACTGCAGGAATGCCAGTTTATGCCAAAACAAACCACAGGAATGGCTGCACTAAATTTAATCTCCCAAAATAAAAAAAAATAAAAAAGTAAAAAAATTGTAAAACACACACAATACACGTGCTTGAATTTTTTTGCACACTGATATAGAGTATTGAAGCTTAATGTTGTTGGTGCATTTTCAAAAAAGTTTGCCTAATTCAAATTTATGGATATTTTTTATGTTTTATCTCTGTTTTGTAAGGTTACTGATTTTGTACACTGTATGTATGACTTTAAACTGCTTAGGCTAAGACATAATTCTTGTTTAAAAGTGTTTTCATTGTATGCTCAATTTGTTTATGCATCTAATTGAATTACATCCTTCCGCCTGAAGTTCTACCTGCAGTATCTGCTATATGAGAAAGAGTGCTTATGCTCAGCACAGTAAACAATGACACGCTGTGCAAACACTGAGGCTTCTCAAATGAATTATATGGTCAGAATGTAATTTTTATCATTAAATTAGGATATTAAATCATTTTAGGAAAAAGGATAAGAAATAGAATAAAACCTCTTGGACTTGATGGCAGGAGAGTTCATGACCTATCATGAACGGCGAGAATGTTTTTTTTTTAATGTTGGAATAGTTTTAATTACTGAATTGCTAGTTAATCTGATATGCAGAAAATGGCACATAGTGAATCCAGGACTTTGACATATTGGAAAGGATAAGTTAATTAGGCAGATCACAGAGTGTTTACAACTTTCCATCATGTGCAGCTGCTTCTGTAAAGACTAGGTTTTGAGTGTGGTTTATTGTTCCCAATGTGTGTGGAGATGACAAGGAAACCAATCTTTTTTACACTCATATATAAAGATTTGCTGGTCGGCTTCAGAACAAACTACAATTATAATTTTGCTTTTACTTTCATTTAGCTTAATTGAAATGACAGTTGTTGTATATAAGGTAATGCAGATTTAATATTAATATATGCCGAAAACTATGGCACAAGTGTAAAAGTGAAATGTACATTAATGGTGTATTTCTAACTGATCTGACACTAAAATGTGTTTCTGTTGGAGTAATCTATTTTTAGTCAGGTTGAGGTAGTCATATTAAATAATATTTTTCCATAAAACCAGTTTAGATGTTACAAAACAATATTGTCATGCTACTCATCTTAGGAAGTACTATATTCACCTCTTTTTTTTTGTTATTAATTCATCAGCTGATTTCCTAATCATCTGAAAAATTCTTGCATCAGTACTTATTAGAAAAATGAACGTAGCAACTTAATCCTTTAGGTTTCAGCATTGGTCTCATAAAATACATACAAACATACATACATAAATGTACATCCTTTTTCTTAAATGTCCTCCGGCTCTCTGCCCTTTTGTAAGTTTGTTTGCATTAAATTACTCCAAATTAGATACTTGTAATTCACTTACCATTAGCAAGTAACCACAACACACAATTATGTAATCAAACATCCTGCAAACAGGGAAATTTCCATTCCATTTCCCCATTATATTTACAAATGCAAATATAATGTACAGTACGTCTATTAAACATTATCTGTGATTGGTGACACTGAACAAATTGGTTGCAAAACAAGGTTGCTTGAACAGACAGACAAACTCTCACTATGAGAGGGATGTGCGTGTCTGTAGATTATTCACATGCATCATTTCATCCTCTTTCCAGGGCATTTTAAACTGTATTATGTCTGAAGAAAACATCAGCTGGTTTTGGTTAGCTGACCTGTGACTCAAATGAACTGATCCTGTTAACTTAGTATGAGAATCTCCACAGCAGCTGCAGTGTTTCAGGGCCTTTGATTGAATTAGCATTCATGTTTGTCATGTGTTTGGAGATCTTTCTTGGCTTTCTTGCCTGTTGCTGTAACTGTCCTTAGCTGTCTTTCTTTTATAAAGGAACAAAAACAAAAATAATTTGTTGTTATTTCTCAACAACAACTAATTATTCAATTTAAATGAACAATGACACATCAAAACTATATCTAGAAGTTTTCCACAAACAATTACTGTATCCTGTTCTGGTCAGGTCGTAAATCTGTTTAGTTAAGTTTTGTTTTTTGTCTGCTGGGTGATAAGCTCTTTTCTTAAATACTTTTCAGTTTTGCTCCCACAATTAATCATTTATATCAGCAAACACTGAACCTTATAGTTGTTTTAGCACAATTAAAAGAACCAAAGACTTAAACTACTTCAGTCTGTGTGCATTGAATTTATTTAATACACAAGTTTCACAATTTGAGTTGAATTACTGAAATAAATGAACTTTTCCACGACATTCTAATTTATTGAGATGCACTTGTACTATTATAGTTTTTTAATAGTTTGAATAAGCTTTATCTTTATATTATAAAATTAACTAAACTTATAATTTTAAGTCAGGCATGAACACTTACTTTTTTAAGTTGAAACAACACATAACTACTTATTCTAATATAGAAGTTTAGGCTGTAAGTGAAAGTGAAAGTGAAAATGACTTCCCGTAATGACTTCCCGTCCTGTAATAACTAATCACAGCAATCATTTTACAGTGTATAGTTATATTTTTTTATTTATTTCAGTTTTAGTTATTTCAGTACATCTATTTAAACTAAATTAAAATAGGGGGAGGGGCGATATACCGGTAGACACGATTAACTGGTAGAACTTAGAGATTTTGGTCTATTGTCTCTCTCACGGTTACACGCTCATGTGACCTTGCTGTGCTACGTGGTCACGAAAACGTATCAAAACTTATCGGTTTAAAAACAAGTGTTTTTAAGCCGTTGAAACGCAATCAGCAGCGAAAGAGAACTAATTTCGCTATATATGTGCATGCTGTCGGAGAGACGCTGTCAGAGAGGCGCGCATACGTTCACAGAGCACGGCAGTATTTATTTTTTGCCACTTTATGAACGGTTAAATACACACACTTGTATGTGTCAAAATGCCCGCCTTTGCAAGTATCCTCGTAAACACAGTAATTTAGGTCTTATGTGAAAACAAACAGCTGAGAAAGAAAACGTGTAACAGTATATTGGATCCGGGCAGCTCTTAAAGTGACAGCAGTCTAATATTCCTGCTGTCTGTCAATCATGTTAATCAAACAACAAAAGAGAGAAAACCTCTCACTGCTCTTGACTAAATCACTTTTGTAACTTTAATAAGAAGAAATATATACTTAATTTACACAGTGAAGAATATGCAGTTTTTTATACATTTAATTACTTTACACAATGTATGTAGTATTTCTTATTTATTTGTTCTACTGTAGTTTTTGTTTTGTCCTAATGCTTGTAATTCATTTCTTATTCTTTTTTAATTGCTGACTGTTTACTTGTCGTCAGTGAGCTTGATTTTTTAAAATCTTTTTTTATTTTATTTTAGGCTAGTATTAGTTTTTTGTGATATTAACACTGGTGACAAGAATGACAATGAAATGTCAATGGTATCAAAAATGTTGATATCATAAAGACCTTATTTAAAGCAAAAATTAATTTCATGATATATATCGTTACTCAATAAAATTACTCATATTGTGATATAAGATTTCGGTGATATCACCCACCCCTACTCTATAAAATACATTTTAAAAAATATTTCATTTCAGTTAAGATTTATTTATTTTATTTTAAGTAAAAAATTTTTTATAAGGTTTTAGTTAACCTTAATAATCCTGCTTAGTTTGCTTGTTTATGTATTATGTGTGAACTCAAACTTGGATTTTATATGCATGCATTAAATCAGTGATAAATCAAATGGTTATTGAGCAGCTTGTAGAACTGTCACGTCCTGTGATACAAATTTCCTGTGAGATTTGGGTTCAACAACTTTGGGTTCGGGGGGCTCAGACCACCGGCATGTGTTTCTCTCTCCAGTGGATGACCCTAGACTGATCCACACAGCATCTGTGCACCAGCAAATGAGCTAACAGGAACATTTAATCTGCCCTAGATGTGTTTATTTCCTGTTTTGTGTTATTTTGATCTTTAGGCCCAGTAGTTGATAATGTCTTGATGTTGATGATGTTCTTCATAAAATAAAATTGTGTGAATGGTTGAAGGTGAGGTGTGTCTCTGTGTTTGAGTCCTGCTGCAAACTCACACTGTTGGTTGAGAGAACTTGAGACAATCTTGTCATTTGTGGCCCAACTGGGCATTTCAAATGGGTTGTATTTTTGTTTGCAGCAGAAGAAATGGCAAATAAGAAGTTTTTAACTAATTTTGTTTTACAACCCAGTACAATGCTAAATAGAACAATTCTATTTGCTGTTAAAGGAATAATAGTTCACTCAAACATGAACATCCTGATATTATTTACTTAGTTTTTTAAGGGGATGCATGAACTAATAAATGACATACCATGAGATGCAATGTATCTGTGCATACTGTAAATGCATGAATGTAAATATGACCCTGATACATCATGATGTCACACACCATTGTTTCTCATGTTATTTGTGACTGTGCCAGGTTTGGATGTGTGCAATCTAAGCTTTGTTATGCTGCTGTTTTGTCCTTTTTTGGAGCTTGACAGCCTTTGGTCAGTGTCTACATTTGCTGTATAGAAAAGTACATCATAGACATTTACCGTTTGTGAAACTCATGGTTTCAAAATGACTAGAGGGGGCGCAAAACGTTGAACTATCTTTTTAAAGTTGTTTAATATCATGTTAAGTTATGTAATAAACAAAAGGTTGTTTTGGAAATTTTAATTATCCTACTTTTTTGAAAGGTCAAACCTTTCCTCTGAAGGCATGAAAATGTGTTTAGATAAGTTACTTGAGAAATGCGGAACATAAGAAAACCATTGCAGAGCGTTTTATGTAGGGGCTGTTTGTCACACTCGTGATGATTGAATTCACATGGCCTCATTTAATCTCAAATTGCATTATGATGAAGGCAGTTCATCCTCAGAATCAAATTTGACCAGTCAGTTGATTTTAATTCACCCTATGCCCGTACTTTCCACCTTTCTGCTTTGGGGTATGAGCTGCCCAAAACGGCTGGAAAATCTATATTTTTATCTTTTTAAATAGTCCTGAATGTTAGAATGTCACAAAATGGTTCACTCCCATTGCTCCCAAATTAGCAGGCTTTTCTCTAAATGCTATTACATAATCCATTTGCCATGGCTGTAAGTTTGACTACAGATGTCAACACGAAATCTGCTTTTACAGTTTATCGTAATGTATTGTGCCTATATTTTAAAGTATTCACATTGACTGAGGTTCAAACAGATTCTAAATGAGGAGTTTGTGTTTGATGTATCTTTTACAGTAGCTTATGTCCCATAGTTTTGTATTAGAAAAGACTTTAATCTGTCATTCAATGTAAATAATGATATTTATTAATAATTTCTGTCATCCTTCTATTATTTATATCTTCTCTATGAAATTTTGACATATTGGTTAAGGTTAAATTCAACTTAGCACATTACTACAACTAAAACAGTTTTAAAATAATGAAATAATTACAAAGAATGGCAAGAAACACGTTGATTTAAGCATGACATTTTGAAGTAAGAAAACTGAAATACTATTTTCTTATAAAACACTCCAGTGATCTTTCTTTTACTTACAACTTCAAAATATATATGTTTTACAGTGTATTAGTTACACTAAAAGCAGAGCTTCCAGATGAACTGGTTGCTGGATGCCTTTTAACATTTATTAGTTGATCAACTTAGCACATTACTACAACTAAAACAGTTTTAAAATAATGAAATAATTACAAAGAATGGCAAGAAACACGTTGATTTAAGCATGACATTTTGAAGTAAGAAAACTGAAATACTATTTTCTTATAAAACACTCCAGTGATCTTTCTTTTACTTACAACTTCAAAATATATTTTTTTACAGTGTATTAGTTACACTAAAAGCAGAGCTTCCAGATGAACTGGTTGCTGGATGCCTTTTAACATTTATTAGTTGAAAAGTCGTAAAGTCGTAAAGTTGTGTTGTTTGGGGACCTTTATTTCATTTTCTCATTTCAATGAATTACAAATCCAACATCTCTATATAGTGCTGCATGTGGATTCACAAAAGTTTTGGCTGGGCTTTTGTAAGACATTCACCTTCATTGTTCTTGAGCCACACCAGTGTTTATTTTACCTTGTGTTTGGGATTACTGAAAGAACTTTCGTTCCCAGCATACAGAAGGAGATGTCCAAACTCTGCCATTGGAAAGCAACTCAACACCATTATATTTCAACCGTCATGCTTCACTATTGGTTCTTTGAAAGGTGAGTAGTATTAAATCTGAGCCACATGTGTATGTGGCCACAATTATGCACACCCCCTTATAATTAACAGGTTTGCCTATTCCTGTCAAGGCCAATTTTAATGCTGTATATACTGCACTACAAGAAAATTCTATGCTTTCAATATTGCTGAAGCAGAAAGGCCATTTTCTCTTCCAGCATGGTAATACTACTCTGCATGTAATGCGTTATTGAGACTGTTGTGGGGGGAAATTACTGGCATGCACTTCTTCAGATCACACCTGCACAACTGCAAGCCAGGACTCCTTACTGACGCTCTTGAGTCTCTTGAGAATTGGTGCAAATACCTGAATTGGCATGTTCCTTGTTCAATCAATGTTTAAGATTCAGTTAAAGGCCTTCCCAGAAGAGTTTACCCTTTTATAGGGAGCGATTCATGCTTTTTGAACATAAAATGACCCTCTTCAAACTTTTGCAACAAGGTTGGAAGCACAGAATTCTCTAGAATGCCATTAATAATTGTCTCACTGAAGTCACTGGTATAGGCAAAACTGTTCATTGGAATTACCTGTTATTTAGGGAGTATCCACATACTTTATGCCATTTCATAATTAATTTATATGACTAGGTGAGCCATGTGAATTGAATTTCTGACCTTTCTTGACCTTTGTTTTAGTGTTCTGTTCTGAATTGGATTTAATGTTTAAAGGTCACATATTTTACATCTTTCTGGAGTTTTATTTTAGGTTTTGATGTCCTTAAGAATATATATTTGCCGTATAAGTACCAAAAACCATCTCAATATATTTTTACAGCTCCTTTCTCAGGAGCTCTGCTGAGAACAGGTGGATTTTGGCCTGTCTAATTAATATTCATGAGCCTCTCTTCTGATTGGCCTGTTGTTTTCTGAGTGACGCACGGCCAGGCCAACCACAGGTAACTAGGGTCAAAACAAAGGGGAAACTGGAGGCGGCCCATTCAAACCAGCGCAGATTCGGCTACACGAGGAGCTTAAAATATCATCTTGTTGTGATGTTGGGTGCCAGAATCGACATAATACAGCCTCAAATTAGAAATTTGATCGCATACCTGCTGCCACTGCCAGACAAAAAAACGACGACAGCTGTGGCTAAACGCAATAAAACGAGCGGACTGGATAGAAAGGATCGTCAAAAATGCTTGTGATTGCAGCGCACACTTCTTATCAGAAAAGGTTCAATAAAGTATTGTCTTTTGTTGTTATGGGTGATTTCTTGCCGTATGTTTCTTGCATCTCACGACTATGTCGTGTATGAAATATTGTCTGTGTGCATGTGTGCAAAACAACAAACTGACGATTTATATATAATCATTTGTAATTGTATATACATTGTTGTGATTAATTGTGGCTGGAACAATAACGTAGCTGTAAAAATAGTTGCCTGCTGAAATTGAAATGTATACACATCTTCATCATGACTAGATACACGGTGAGTTTGTCTTTACTATACACGTTAGATGTGATCCACCTCATAGTAACAATCCTGTCAGATCGTCCATCCTTTGAGTGAGAGTGTAACGTTACAGGTCGGCCGATCTGGTTTCGTAGTAAAAGTTAACCTTTGGACATGTTTCCGTGTTGTTGTTGCTCAGCAATGGCATGGACGCGATGTTGTCTGGGGGTTTGGCTAAAGGAGAGTGGGACGGTGGGCAGTGCTCGGGGTGGTGACTGAAGGCGGTGACTGTGTAGTTCTGACGTCAACTTTTTACGGAAGTC